>NC_135544.1:2150720-2507595 GCF_045843805.1 Urocitellus parryii
AAAACAGAAGTTTGCTCTTTTTCTGGAAGTACTTATAAGTATTAGGCTAAGTGCTTCAAGTAAACTAGTTTGTGAATTAAAGGAAGTAGCTGACTTAAAAGAGGATATATTATAAAAATTTGTGTTTTGGCTCTGTGGCACTTTATTTTTATTTATTTTTTTACTTTTATTTTGTTTGTTTATTTTTATGTGGTGCTAGGGATCGAACCCAGTGCCTCATAAAAGCAAGGCAAGCATTCTCCGGCTAAGCCACAACCCAGAGCCCCCCATCCCCACCCCCCACCCCCGTGGCATTTTAAATGCAAACAAATATTTGTTAAATGAATGTTCCTGTAAGAATTCATTTAGAAAAGAGAATGGATTCTTAGTAATGAACTCACCAAAGCACTGTTACTACAAAATGTAGCCTGCACATATATCTGCTCTGTGAACTTCCTTGGGCTTGACCTTCTTAGTCTTTTTCCTGGTATCAATCACAATGGATTTTTTTTTTTTTCCTGAAGAGAGAGAGCGTGAGAGAGAATTTTAATATTTATTTTTTAGTTTTCGGCAGACACAACATCTTTGTTTGTATGTGGTGCTGAGGATCGAACCCGGGCGAGCGAGCTACTGCTTGAGCCACATCCCCAGCCCCTCCTGGTATCAATCAAAGTATTTAAATTTATATTTTTGCTCTTTTGTTTTCTGTGTCATCTGAGGTGCTTGATCAAAAAGCTTTGGCACAACAGAGCTGCATACCTGCAATGTTGGTTGTGTCTTTATTTGATTGTGTCTTTATTTGGTTCTATTAGAACACAGACTCTCACTGTGAGAACTGTTTTGCCACACATATCTTAACTGGAATGAAACATAGATAATTAATTACATAATTAATTAATTGTCTTCATTAGCTTTTTGTTCCTGTAAATAGAATACCAGACAAGAACAACTTAGAGGGGTAGAAGTTTATTTGGGGGTCATAGTTTCAGAGGTCTCACTCTGTAAGTGGCTTACTCCGTTGCTCCAGGCTGAACAGTGAGGCATCCCCATCATGGAGATTGCTTTGGCACATGAAAATGCATCTTGTTTTTGAGTGTTGCAAACCACGTTAACATAAAATAACATTGTTTGAACTCTTACTATGAACGAAGCACTGAACTCACTATACATGTATCCACTCATTTAATTCTTGCAATAGCTGTAACAAGTTACCCCTAACTAAAACAACATTTATTCTTTCAGTTTCAGAGGGTCAGGAATTTAGGAATCATTAGATAGGTGGCCTAGCTTAGGGTCTCATAAAGTTGTAGTCAAGATATTTTTAGTGAAGGCTGAAGTCATCTGAAGACCTTACTGAGGCTCGGAAATCTGCTTCCAAGGTGGTGCTCCCACACAACTTTTGGACAGAGACCTCAATTATTTGTCATGTAGACCTCCCTATAGGGCTTCTTGGGTATAATTATATCCTCACAATCAGCTTCCCCCAGAGTATGTCATCTAGGAACAGCTTCTCAGGAAGCCACATGCTTTTTTGACCTAATCACAGAAGTCATACACTGTCATTTTTGCCATATTCTCCTCTTTGGAATTGAATCAAGGGAAGCCCACAGTGAAAGGAAGGGGAATAGGTTCTGCCTTTTGAATGGAGAAGTATCAAAGACTTTGGACACATTTTGAGATGAGGAAACTTAGAAATGGAAAGGTTAAGTGACCTGACCATGGTACATAGCAGACAGTGAGTTGCAGAATCAGGATTTGAACCCCTGTGCTCTTTGTGAACCTTTTTTTTTTTTTTCCTCCTTCAAATGCCTAGAGCACTTAACCTCTTAAATGCATATAAAAAAAATCACAGTGATTTCTTAATACTCATTCATTTGCATCTGGACATTCTTAGGTTATATAGGCCTTTCTTTTATGCCTCATTCCTAGTACTCAAGTTATAATTTTGGCTCATTAGTTCATTCAGTAGATATGATAGTAGTATTGGTATCATAATCTGCCTGTATCCATTATCTCCCCTCTTCTAGATCCTTTAAGTGACTGGAAAGAACTCTGTATGCTGTCTGGGTTAGTTTTTCCTTTATCATTTGAGAGAGATGGAATGACTTTTTCCTTTGAATAAAAATCACCCAAACTATGCAGCAGGAGAAAGGAAGAAAGACTTGGTAATTTTGTTAAGATAATTTTCATATTTTCTGCAAAGCTTTCTTTTTGTCAATCCATGGGAAAGTTTGTTTTGTGGTGATTTTTTGACATCTTTTAGCTTCAGTGCACTCTATAGGATTAAAACCATAAGGGTAAGTACACCTCAGAGAATTGCAAAGTAAACTTCTGTTTACAAATACTGAATTAATACATACATTTAAATTTTCAGTGTTTTAGCATTATAAGCAGTGTATCTGAAAGAACAATAATATTTTGTGGGCCAACCAGAGTTAAAGTAGAGCAGACCACCTGAAAATTGGTTCAGAGAACTGCAGGAAGCCAGTGTGAGGTACGAATCAGACCAGAGTTAAAAGCTTGCCTTTATAAGGTACAATCTTATTTTGTGTTTGACAGCATTCAGTGACGTTCCTAATAATGAGATTAAGTTCATAAGTGTATCTAGTTTTCTATGTAGATTAGTCCAAACCCAAATTTTCTGATTTGCCTCTGGTAATACTCACCTCCCTCTGTTTCTGATAGCACTAAGGGAATTCTTTAATAATGAGGTTACAGTGCTGACATGTATATTCATGTTTCCTCCCTAGAGTTGTTTAAAAACCTAGAAATTCTTAATTATTCTCTCCTCTTTTTAGATGAAGAATGACCCGGTTGGGTCCTGACTCCTATGAAGTATTTTCAAATTGGGAAATTATGAAACCATCTGGATAGGCTCCTCAAAGATCAAACAAAAGTGACATGGTTTGCCCTGTTCTGCAGTGTTCAGGCCTTATGTATGTGAATTTATGGAACATGGTCATTTCTCTTTTTTTCCATACATGTTCCCATTAGTCTTTTCCCCCTGAGGATCAACCAATTAAATATCACTTAGGGAAACACTAGTGTATTCCTCCAAACTTAGAGAGCCATGCACTATGGGTAATTATGTGGCTTTTTCTTTAGAAAGGAAGGAATAATTATCAAATTTAAAACAAACTTGAGAATCTCCAAGAACAGCATAGTGACCCTTTTATGCTTGGTTAGTCAGATGGTCCTTGCAGTAGCCTGACCCTTTGAACAACTTCCCAGGTATGAAAGAGGAATAAGTATTTGAATCCAGTGGGTGGCCATTATCCGGAAGAAGGAATCTGCTTCATCTTGAAGCCAGCACCTATAAGAAACTGGAACTTGACCAAAGGCCAGTCAGTTGTTTTAAGCTGCAGCCAGATTTAAATGCCTGGCAGACCATTTTAATGGTTGTGATGATCTATTTTCATGGCATTAAGACCTGAATGGAAAATCCCACTAAGCCAACAAAGCCTTCTTTGGAAATGAGATGACCAGCAGTCCTTGGGTAGGATTCAGCCCTGTAACATGGTCTTCAGCTCATGCTTACAAGATGAGCAAAGAATCAAATCCACTCATAATTTATTTTACAAGAATAAAGTAATTTAACCAGTATACAAAAGATATAAGCAGGGCTCTGCCCCATCCCCACTCCCATCCCTGATTAAAACAACCCAGCTGAGCGGAATTTATGCTGTGCATGTATGTAGAGCTCTTAACTTCTCAGTCCTTGAAACTCAAGTTTATATTAGATGGTGTCTCAGAAGAGAGGTGACCATTCATTAGTTATTAAAGAGGAATTCATCTGTTCTAGTCTTAGTGGGAAGTTGGGTTGTCACAAAGCAAAAATACCTGTTGGCTGACAACAGGATGGTTCTGTTCCTACGGCCTTAGTTTTGAGTCATTAGCACACTTCTTTGGTTAGGTGTTTTGTTTGGTTGGTTGGTTGGTTTTTGGTACCAGAGATTGAACTCAGGGGCACTCGACCACTGAGCCACATCCCCAGCTCTATTTTGTATTTTATTTAGAGACAGGATCTCACTGAATTGCTCAGCATCTCACTTTTGCTGAGGCTGGCTTTGAATTCACAATCCTCCTGCCTCCGTTTCCCAAGCCACTGGTATTACAGGCATATGCCACTGCACCAGGCTGTTAGGTTGTTCTTTTTTAGAGGTGAGTCTTAAGAAACACTGCCTTGTGGGCTGGGGTTGTGGCTCATTGGTAAAGCACTTACCTAGTACATGTGAGGCACTGGGTTTGATTCTCAGCACCACATAAAAATAAATAAAAGTATTGTGTCCATCTACAACTAAAATATTTATATAAACAAACAAGCACTGGCTTGTGGTCAGAATTAAAATGTGAAGTAAGTTATGTCCATGTTGCCTTTTGATAGCTCAAGGACAAACTTGTGTCCCTATGAGTCAAGGACAGGTAGAAAATTGAGAAAATTTCTAAGAATAGATGTTGGATAGGAAGGAGCCAATATTTATATTTTCAAATGAAGAAGATACATTTAGGCTTGTGTTGAGTTGTTTTTGTTATTGTTTCTCTCATTTTTAAAGAAACATGCTAATAAATATATAAATGCCAAAATTATAAACACAAACTAAAAGTTTTGATAATTCTACCTTTTTTCTACTATTAACATATAAGTAACTTGGAATATACTCCTTCACTGTCTTCTTTTTCCCCCTTGAGCATTGAGCATATACTAACTTACAAAAACACTAAAATAATTAAATTGGGAATATGGGCAATTGCTTTTGTAGTACTGGGAATTAAACCCAGGTCCTTGCACAAGTTAGGCAAGTACTCTGATACTAGCTGTATCCCCAGTCCAGGACTATGAGCAATTTCTGATGTTTTCCCTTTCGCTTAATAATTATGAGCCCCGTCCCATGTTAATTTAGAAATCTAATCACCATTTTAAATGTGCAAGTTGATGATGAGTTTATATTTTTTTAAAAAAATATTTGTTAGTTCACATGGACTTATAAGGATGTTTAAATTACCATGAATTGAAATGTGATTTTACTACTAATCATATATTGGTTACTGTCATTATAAATGGGTTAACATAGTCTTCGTTATCTATTTCTTTTTTATCTCTTTGTTTATGCCTTTATTTTTTCTCCCTTGATTCTGATTTTTTGTGGTCTTAATTTTCTTTTTCCTCTTCTAGATTTCTGTCTCTCAAAATATTATTTTTGTGCTGGAGGGGCTGAGGCAGGAAGATCATGAGTTCAACACCAGCAAAAGCGAGGTGCTAAACAACTCAGTGAGACTCTGTCTCCATATAATATACAAAATAGGGCTGGGGATGTGGCTCAATGGTTGAGTGCCCCTGAGTGCAATCCCTGGCACCCCTCCCCCCACCAAAAAATACTAATCTCGTCTGCCTGTTTGTCATAAGTTTTCATTTGATGTCATGGATGCTGCTTAACTAGGACATGTGGTTAATTCATCGTGTTTGTCATGTCATCCCTAGAACTATTGGCAAGCAAATACTTACATCTCCCATGGCTATGCATTGACATTCTGTAGATTCCTAAATCAGCCAGGATTGTACACTCTGTGTCTAGGATTGCTACACAAAAAGAACCTTTACACTCTAAAACTCCCTGAGAAAAATTTTAGCTGTGGATCCACTTGTATTTCTAAAAGAATGATTCAAATATACAGCACCTTTGAAAGCTGCTTTTAGAGTCCACATTTGTATGAATATGATAAATTGAGAGAAAGTTTGCAGAGGGATAGGTGGACAGACATACCACCATGGGTTTTACTCATTGGAAGGTTCATGGGTCTTTAGAAAGTAAGAAATTGCTTCCTTCCATAGCCAGATATGATCCATGAAACCTTTTTATAAACAACTAAAACCAACTTGCGTATTATGGCACACACCTGGAATACCAGCAACACAGGAGGCTGAGGCAGGAGGATCACAAGTTTGAGGCCAGCCTAAACAACTTATTGAGACCTTGTATCAAAATAAAAAATGAAAAGTGGGTATATACTTCAGTGGTAGAGTGTCCCTGTGTTCAATCATCTGTACCAAAAAAAAAAAAAGAAAGAAAAAGAAAAACTACTAAACTAAAGCATACACAGAAAACATCCACAATCTTTGGACACTGTTCATCAGATGTGACCACTGGTTGAAAAGTATGTGTGATAATTCTGTGCTGTGTACTGAAATTAAGCATTCTGCCTGCTTCCCTTTCATGTCTAGATTTCCAACAAGATAAGCATGTTCTTTGTTAAAGACAGGGCCTTTTTCCATTTCATGGTCTGTTTTTGGCCTTTCTATGCAGGAAAACTCAAGATGGACAAACAACTTTCCTTATTGCATTAAAGCCGGTTAAATGAGAAGTCAATTATGGAAATGTGACTTGTCTTTCCTGGTGAGCTGACAGTCACATTTAATAACTGTGGCCTCTGCAGTAATGCTAGATAATGACTGAACCAAAACTCCCTTGTTCTTATGTCCAGCACAAGACAATTCTTACAAGCATTTATTCTTTTGTTCTGCATATGACTGTCTGCAATAACAGAAAGTTTATTAGCTGAGTCAAATATAACTAATTAGAACCCAAAGAGTGATCTAAAAGTATCACATTAAAATAAAAATCTATTCCCCATGAAGTAAATAATGCTAAATGAATTTTATTGTTAGTCACATCATTATCTAGGGCAGCCCTTAGTTTACCAACAGAAAATGGCAAAAATGAGACTGGAGGTACATCTACAAAATCCATTAGAGTCCCTTTGGGATATAGCTGTCAGCAGCTTCAGCTCTTGAACTTCTATGAGGCATGCTGTGTCCTTGACCAAGAAATGTGTTTTCCCATGTGTTTTATAAAGTAAACATCTGCAATGCTAAAGGCATAGTGCCAGGCACATCTGTGTCCATAGACATTGCTGTCCTAGATATAATGATTTCACCAGCAACAAAGTTCATTTAGCATTATCTATTTCAGGGTGAATAGATTTTCAGTATGACACTTTTAGATCACTCTTTGGGTTCTAATTAGTTACTTTATGACTGAGCTGATAAACTTTCTGTTACTACAGATGATCACATCCATATTCCGTTTCCTTTAGTGATGGCAAGTTCTCTGCAAGCAAGAATCCTATCTTCGTGATTTCCATAGACTTAGAAAAATCAAAACTCAGAATTGCATTAGTAGGTAGTCACTCAGATCAAAAGTGGTGGTAAGAGTAAGGAAGTGAGGGGCTGGGGTTGTGGCTCAGCACTTGCCTAGCATGTGTAAGGCACTGGGTTCAATCCTCACCACCACATAAAATAAACAAACAAACAAATAAATAAATGTGTTGGGCCCAATTACAACTAAAATAAATAAATAAATGATTATAGAAGTGAGAAATGTTTCCAAATATCCCTGTGACTCTATACACCAGTTGTCATAGAAAAACAAATGAGATATTTAAGAATTATCTTTCCCATTCTTTTTTAAAACCTGATTGTTTCCTAGTCTGAGACTATCTAGAAAGGATTCCAAGTACATTATGACTTGGATTTAAGTAACCTTTAGTTGGACTCAAATACATAATCTGAATATTTGAGAATTATTTCCCCTTGTCAGTTTAGCTGTTCTGTCGGAGGAGGGAATATTCTTAATGTGGTGATAATTCTGACAGGTTCCTAAGACAATAGTGAACTTGGTTAGAGTCTAAGAAATGTGGGTTTTGTCCATGTTTAAATGAAATGCAAACCTTTTTAGTTGTTTCCAATGTGATAAAGTAGTGTTGGCTTTGAGCCTCTTGGGTGTCTATAGTTGATTTACAAACTTAGGCTTACCGGGAGTCTCACACACACCCACCCCTCCTGCCCCCTTCTCAAAGGTACAACAATTTTTTCTTTTTCCTTTCCTTCCTTTTGTACTGGGGATTGGACCCAGGGGGTGGGTACTCTACCATTGAGCTACATTTCCAGTTTTTTCTTTCTTTTTTTTTTTTTTTTAAACAGGGTCTTGCTGAGTTGTCTTGAACTTACAGTCCTCCTATTTTCACCTTTCAGAGTTGCTGGGCTTACAGGCCTGTGTCACCATGCCTGGGGAGTAGCAGTTTTTTATTGAGACTTTAGGATAAAAACTCTCACATCTCATTCTAGAATATTTATATAAGAAAATTTCCTCCATAAACTTTACAATTTATATTGGTAAAAATGTAGACTTTTTTTTTTTTTTTTGCTGGTTTCCTCAGGAAATAAAATCAAGGCAGTTCTAAACCTAACAAAATAAACTTACAATATCTTATGCATGTTTATTAAAAGCAGAAACCATGAATAAGCCAATAAAAACTATTAAAATCACGATTCTACTACTCAGGGCTAACCGATATAAACACTTATATATCATAAAAAGCATTTTTCCCCTCTCCAAATACATGTCAGCTGCTTTGCAGAATAGAGTTGAACTACATGTACTTTTTACTTGAGCATATTTTTATTGGATGAAAAGTATTCTATCATACAACATAGGAAACTTTTATTGATAATCCCCTGATTTCTAGAGAACTTTTTTTTTTTTTAGAATAATGTTATAAATGATAGTTCATTTACTAGGCAAACTCCTCAGGTCCTAATTGATACCTGCCACATACCTCAGCTAAGCTTCTAAACAAATGGTGCCCCAGCATTTAGAATACAGGATTTGCTTATCATGTTACTTCTGTTCAAATCTCTGTAATCTAGGCAGTACCTGGCAACATCAGGAAGGTAGTGGACACTCTGCAGAATCTGAATGAATGGGAGGTGGGAATCCCTATCTGTCCTGGCTTTTCTGATTGGAACAGTGGGCACACTGTATAGCAAGATTCCCTCATGGTCAGTGTCTTTTGCATTTGTCAGCTTTAGCAACCTTGATAAAGACTCTTCCCAGGACCTTTCTTTATCTGTGTCAAAGATAGCTAGAGAAGGAAGGAAACTATATGAAAAACTTGGAACAATGAGTTGATATGTATAGTCTCTTCTACCCAACAACAGCAAAACACATATCTGTTTTAAGTGCATATGAAACAGTAATTTTTGATGTTTTGTTTTTGATACTGAGGATTTAATCCAGGGATCCTTTACCACTGAGCTACATTCCCCAGCCCCCCCCCTTTTTTTAAAAAAAGAGAGAGAGAGAGAATGAATTTTTAATATTTATTTTTTAGTTTTCGGCAGACACAACATATTTGTTTGTATGTGGTGCTGAGGATCGAACCTGGGCTGCATGCATGCCAGGCAAGCGCGCTACTGCTTGAGCCACATCCCCAGCCCCCAGATCCCTTTTAAATTTAATTTAATATTTTAGTTTTAAGACAGGGTCTTGCTAGTTTGTCCACGCTGGCCTTGAATCTGAGCTTATACCTACCATATATACCCATTCTGCTTCTAGGTATTTATACAAAAATGATGTATACAAAGCTGGGAATATATCTTAGTTGGTAGAGTGCTTGCCTTACATGCACAAGCCCTGGATTCAATTTCCAGCACCAAAAAAAAAAAAAAGATGTATACATCCATATGAAGACTTGTATGTGAATACTGATAGCCATTTTATTTACAAAAGCCAAAAACTAGAAAGAAATTGAATGTCTGTCAACAGGTACATAGATAAACTGTGATATCCATATAACAGAATACCACTCAGCGACAAAGGAACAGACTTGGATACATTTGACAACGTGGATGGGTGAAAGAATCCAGACAATGGGTACATAGTCTGTGGTGCCATTCGTGTAGACTTTCAGAACATACATAGTAATCTTCAGCATCAGAAACCAGATTAGTGCTTGCCTAAGAATGGGAGATGGTGGGCCAGGATGGGAAGAAGGATTAAAGGGATGTGAGACAACTCTTGGTAGTGTATTAATTGTGATGGTTTCTCAGGTTATATGTGTCAAAACTTAAATTGTATACTTTCAAGATGTATATAGTTCATTGTATATCAATTATGTAAAAATATCTGCTTGAAATATAAATAATAAATTAGAATTCTGGCACTATTGTATCATAATAGTGTTTATTAAATACCTGTATACAAATGACCTGACATTTTGTTGTATACTATTCTAGGTTAATAAAAGGATCTTGCTTGCTAGTTTGTGCTTCTGTACAATCAGAATCAGTGGAAAGTGTCAGAAACCTAGGAAATGTTCTATTTCTCACCGAGGAAAAATCTTTTATATTTATGGGTGGTTAACAGTTGAGCATTGAATTTTTCTTTAAGTAATGACATGATAGATAACCTAATGAAGAACTTAATCATATTGTATTACCTGGGTAGAATAAAAAATAGGGATAATCAATGGCTATTCCTTGCCTATTGAATCAAGATCGGTTTCCTAGGCTTTTGATATGCCCTGTGGTTTGACCTAAGTTTCCACCCAACAACGGCAAACACAAATCTGTTTTAAGTACACATGAAACAGTAATTTCTGTTGTAGATCATGAAAAAGTTACAAATTCCTGTTCAGTTTTGGCCCACCCTGCCCGCAGAACACACTGTACTGTCCCCCACATCATTATCTTGATTAATACTTTTTCTGCCTGTGATTCTTACCCATCCTCACCTCACCTTTGTCTCCATCTGGTTAAAATCCCACCAGTGCTTTAAATTCACATTCAGATGCTAATATGCTTTCTCATTCTCAGTGTCATTTATATTCTGTATGTTGGTGGACACTAAGCACATAGTTTGTACTGGGCACCTTGAACCATGCATATTTACATATATGTCTTGAATGAGTTTTGTCAACGGCACCTAGTAGTTACCTTGTACGTAGTAGACATACATACTGGTGGTACCATAGAAGAATATATTGGGAATAGAACTGAGCAGATGCAAAATTACACACTGTAGCAACTACTTGGATGTGTTTGACATATTTATTATACTTTTATATTTCTTAAAATTATTGTAATTAACATCATTGAGGGAAGCAGTGACAGGACAAGCAGGAGAAATAAAGTGTTTCAGGTTTTAGTTTTGAAGTTCCTTATGTGGTCATATGGTTAGAGCACAGGAGTGGTAGATTTACCGTACTCATTTTGTATTTTTCTTAAGCTAGTGCTTAAATTATAAGGAAACACAAACCTCCTTCTCTGATTTTAGAACTGGGAAGTAGTTGGTTGGAGAATGGGAAGTCAATTTATAATTTTAAATCAGCTAGATATAATTCATTGAGAAATCCAAGTAGAAATAACTATAAGAGCTTAATGGCATCTCCACATTACAGTATTCATTGTATCATGGAAAGAGCATGGATTTGGTAGGAGCCATGAATAATTGGGGAAATATTTTTGAAATTTCAGGTGACAGCTATCTTGTGGCTTGTGTCCACACCTTTACTCACTTCTTAAATTTATTTTTCTAGGTTCGGACCCTATTTGTCAGCGGTCTCCCTCTCGATATCAAACCTCGGGAGCTCTATCTGCTTTTCAGACCATTTAAGGTACCTTTTATATCTTTCAGAAATTGTAGAAGGATACAAAAAGGCTGTGTTTTCCATGCTTTGAAAGGGCTTTTTGGAGGAAGAAAAAATGTTTGAGAGAGCACCTTGTAAAGAGATGTTTTCAAAAAGGTTAATGAGTAAAAGAGAGTTAACAACTGAGTTTTCATGCACAGTCTCACCTAGGAAGATAGACTGAAACTGCCTTTTGGCCTCCAACGACTCATCTAGCTAGAGAGGTCTCTTACTGATGTAAATATACATCTGGCCCCAGGGGTCTCTATTCCATGTAATCTCCCCTGTTTGTTCTACTCCAATTGAGGCTAACTATAGACAATGAAAAGGTTATAAATTACATACTACCTATTTATATTTCAAATGCAATAAGGTAAATCAAACCCTGTCAGTTGCTTCCTTATTAGTTGGAATAGTATTCTTGATAAGGAGACATTTAAAAATGGTCTTTTTTGAACACTATTATTTTTTCCCTGGCAAAAGTTCTAAATTTCAAACCAAATTTTGCAGAAAGCTGTGTATAAATTAAGAGGAATCTTTCTCTGTGTTTAGTGAAATATTTAATGCAATCACCTGTCCTTCCTGACTGTGGAAATAAAGTTACTTTAGAGATATTTAACATTACTGGGAATGAAAACTTAATAGGAAATTGGACTAAAGCTGAAATAACCATGCTGGCTTTTGGAGGATAGGAGGAAACTAGAACTTATCAGAATATGGGCCTTGAAGGCTTCATGAATTCAGGGCCTATGTCCAGGAGCTCTGAGCTGGTCATTGTGGATATGTCAGCTACAACACCTGTCGGGTCACCCTTATGATAGGCAATAGACAGTCTTGGTTTCTGATTAAAGATCCATCCTGATTGAGGCAGGACATGTTGGACAGGATTCAGCTTAGGAGGAAAGATTAGAGTCTAGGTTGTATGCCAAGAAGACACCATGTGGTGATAGACCTCACTGCATTCTAATAGCCAACTGCAGAATGAAGTAGTAATGATGACAGCACAGAGGGAAACAGGAAGGGTAATTCAAGACTGGCTGATAGGAAATGGGAAAGGAGGAGAAGGTATTATGAAGAGAGTGTCAACTTTATGGAATTCCTAGAGTTTCATATACAGGATCACAGTTGTATAAAAAGAGCCATTTCTGTGACTTTTAAAGCTAGTTGATCTTCTTCTTTTTTTTAAATTTATTTTTTAGCTTTAGGTGGACACAATATCTTTATTTTATTTTTTTAATGTGATGCTGAGGATCGAACCCAGTGCCTCATGCATACTAGGCGAGTGCACTACTAGTTGAGCCATATCCTCAGCCCCTAGTTGATCTTCTTAACCGACAAAATATTGTTATGTTTGTATGTATAAGAGGAAGATTTGGCCAACAAAGCCCTTAGATGTATTATTATCTCATTTCATTATTACCACAGTTCCTTAAGGTGGCTTAGCCCCATTGTTTCAAATGATGAAAATGAAACTTGGAACAGTTAACTATATATTATGCTCAAGTTTGCACACATAATAAATGGCAGGACCAAAGAGGCAGGCATTTGACTGCCAGTCCTGTTTTAAACTATGATATTATACAGTTCTTTGTGGTTTCAGAGCATGGTATTTCCCTGCCAGTGATGTTTTACTTGAATGAAATATCCATTTGTCCTTTGCTTCTGAGACCTTGGGACTGTTTAAGCCTCCAGGTTTTTTAGGAGAGAGCCTACCTTGAAAAAAGAAAGAGGCAGGACTGTGAATCATGACCTTTCTGTCCAGAAGAGCTCAAGGCCTTGGAGGTAGAATGTTTATAGTAGCTAATTGGTAACCAGGTTTTGTGCTGGAAAGATGTGAGGATGAATCAATCCTAAAATCCTGTCCAAAAACCCCAATGCTAAAGTTAGGACCTTGGTACATTACTAACAGCCCTCTTTTAATTAAAGTCCCTGGAGGCTGACCCTAGTCTACAAATCTGTCTTTGCACTGATGTTTTTAGTGGTCAATCATGTCAAGTGGTGTTTTTTTCTGTCATCCATCAGAGAAAGCCACTAGTTATTGATTATTTCCAGAAATGAACACACTTTCTTACTCTTATCCTGAGGAACTAGTTGGGGGAAGGGAGAAGAGAGGTAGTGGAAAAGTTAGGGGATGTTTCCATCTTCCTTAGGAATGAGCTGGAATAGAAACCCCAGAGGGAGGTTTTGCATGTCCCAGCATTATGGAAACCAGCTACTTCATTAAATAAGCAGAATGCAACAAAATGCAGTATCACTGTCTGTTCAGCCTTTTATGGTCGTCTGAGGTTTTGATCAATAAATTGTATGCTTAAGTGTTTCATTATTATTATTTTATTAGCAAATGTATGACCAAATTAAACATGCTCTAAACTTCTTATTATTAAATTTACTCTCTTCCCTCTCCTAGTTTTATGAAATCCCTATCCTTACCGAGTCTAAGAAGACAAAGATCTGTTGTTGACAAACATTCCCATTACCCTATATTGCATAATTTCATGGAAAAAATAGAAAAGAGGAAAACATAGATAACTACATGATTTCTTTTGGACCCCAAGTAATAAAATAGGGGTGTGTGGGGTTATGTGTCTGTAATTTGCTTTCCCAACTGCATTTGTGCAAAAAGCTAGATAGTCATAGAGGGTCATGTTTACTAGCTAGATGGTATTACATTCTCCCCACCCATATTCATTTTGAGGGCTAAACTTGGTTCTTCTTATTTCCAGGGCTATGAGGGCTCTCTTATAAAGCTTACATCTAAGCAGGTAAGAATTTCAAACTTCTGTATAAATGATGACTTTTTTACTTTCTCCAGAGTATTAAATGGGGTTTAACACTCTTTTTTAATTCCAGTTAGGATTTGATTTTTGTTGTGGTTACTATTGCTTTAAAATTAAGGGTGAGCTCTATTAGGATTTGCGTAGGAAGATAATGTGTAGTTCTATAGTCTTCTAGCTAGGATATTTGGGATTGTCCCAAAATGTGGCAAAAATGATGCCTCCAACATAGTTATATTAAGGCTGATTTGTATGTTCAAATAAAATGATTAAATATCAACCAAATTCACTTGTACTCCCAATTTTTTTCCATTTCTTTTAAGAGGTTAAATGGGTAAACTTTTACAAGTGATATGAATATCCGATAGTGAAGAATCATGCTGTTCCTCAAACCCCTAATAACTCAGGCAGAGTCCCTAATTGAGAATGGAGCACAGAAGATACAGAATGGAGCTGGTATTCAGTGGCCTGGCAGTTCCTACAAGTTTCTTGGAGATTAGCTATATGCTTGCTTGCTTGGTTGCTTGCTTTCTCTTTTTTAAGCCAAATACTTGGCATTCTTGCCTCTCAATCACTTTTGTCTCTCTGGTTCATCTGAAATAAGCTACATTGCATGTAACTTGCTTGGCTGTTAAAATAGAGTCCAAAGGGATTATGGCTCCCACCTACAGTGTGGTTTATGCCTATAATACAGGATTTTTTTTTTTTTTTTGAAGGCATCCCTAGGGATTTGAGATAGACATGCATGCTCACTTTGTAATTTTGGTCATGCAGTAAGAGTATAGGGCTTAACCACTGTGTCATTGGTGGTGATTCTATTCTCTTTCCATTTTAAAAGATGAAGAAACTGAAATACAGTGAATTCAATTTAAGAAAGTAGAGCCTCTTCAACTCCAAATTGTCTCTATCCCTTTATTTACTCCTGCTCATCATCCAATCACCTCTAAGGTTTTTAGTTTAGTTTTGTTTTTTAATGATTTAAATCCCCAGCTGTGCTCTTGAAGAACCACCCTTACTGACCATCCCTTTGATTCATGTTAGAAATGTGGCTATACCACTGAGTCATGATTCTTTGGGTCTTATTCTTACTTCTACCTGTCGCTTGTGGTCATTTCTTTATCTTAGCTTTTCAATTGACATCAACCTTGACCCCAGAAAAAGATATTACCTGACTTTTTTTCTTTGTATTTCTCTTTCTCTTTCCTCAGCCTGTAGGTTTTGTCAGCTTTGACAGTCGCTCTGAAGCAGAAGCTGCAAAGAATGCTTTGAATGTAAGTATATGCTAATGTTATAATCATAGTGGTTTCCTTAGACTTGGTGGGAAGTTAATAAAACTTCTTTGGATTGGAAATTAAAGGGAAGGAATGTGACTGCTCAATCTAACATGGAGGGATTCATTTATGTGATGAGTCCTCTAACGAATTTTCTCAATGAATTGTGATCAGATGTGCAAGGGTCATCATTATACCCTAAACGTCTATGTCAAAAAGAGATCAGAATCTTGGATTTTTTTTTTTTTTTATATTATGAGGTTTCCCTTTTAGGTATGTGACTTCTGTTGTTATTTAAAAAACAAATCACAGTTTTTATTTTGATTGAAAAAAAAATTTGTATCTAAGACTTGCCCAAAAGACATTTTGCATAAAATCTTAGTCATTTGTATTGAGTAAAGATACCGTACACATTTGGTTTGTAGGCATCTTGTTTGCCATATGTTTTGTAGCTTTTACCAGCATTGTTTTAGAAAACATTTCCTTTCTTTGGTATTTTGAAAAGCAAAACAACTTATGGGAGCTCTGCCAAGAAAAGGTGGAAAGAAGCAGAATTTACTTTCAGTTGTTGAAGTCTGGTCCTCAAGTGAGGAGCCTCAGGTCTGGCTCCAGCATGTTCCAGGCAGTTGACCTAAGGAGATATGAATTAAGTGTAGATGAAAGCAGTGGAGCATACAGGGTGCTTCCTAAAAGGCAAGTGAATACTCTACTGGTTACAATAGAAGTACCATTCTTAGTCTTCTGAAAACTTGGGGCTGCTCTCTGTAATGTTGTGGTACTTGCAGATGCTCCCACCAGCTGCTTCTCTGAGCAGACCACGGGAAGAGGGTAGCTTGGATACCTGATATGATACTCTGATGACTTAGAGGCCCAAGGGAAAGCCTTTATGTGAGTCTGTTTACTCAGCATAATAGCTATTGTGTTTTTTGACTTTGAAAAAAAAAATGTGTACTCTCAAAAGAAACAGATTATTTTTCATGTAAAGCACTCAGGAATGTTTTAGGATTCCAGAATCTTTTTGGATAGATGACCTTTAATCAGAATAACTGCCTTAGTAGAGCACATGCCTAGCATGTGTGAAGCTTTGGGTTCAATCCCCAGCTCTGCAAAAGTGTGTGTGTGAGGTGCACATTTTGTGATTTATGCAGTGTTTTCCTTTATTCTAACCAGGTGACCATCTTTCTAAATGCAGAAATATTTTTTTCCTTATTCTCATAAAGGAAGTAATAGTAGTTGAATCCCCATCATAGAATGGGCTCCCCTTGCCTTGCTTTATTTTTGGTGTGTGTGTATAAAGTAGACTTTTGCAGTGACCTGTCATCTATAAAGGCAACATTCCCTCGTTTCCTTAAGGGGTAAATTGATTTTTTTTAAATACTGAAGTTTATTGTTTTAATGTTTAAATGATAATAGAATAAAACCATGTTTCCTTCCTTTACATGCTAAATTAAATACAACAAACATAATTACCATCTTTTCTTGGTGCTTGAGGGTTATCATCAGAAATAGAGGTGTTAAAGCTGGTTTGCCCCTAGGCCAGTGGCTCCAGATCCCTGCTTTACTGGTCTTCAGTTTTGGTTATAGGTTATTTTTCTCAGCTCTCTCTTCTCCTTGGTAGCAAACTTTATAATTACCAGTGTACTGTCCCCTAATCTTTAATACTACTTGGGAAGAACCTGAAAAAGAATAGGTCTGGTTCTGTTTTGAGTCTAAGGGGAGGTCCTCATATTTACCTGTATTGTAATGAGCCCAGGCTTTCAGCTTCTCAGGATAGACCTGTGCATATTGGGTATTTACTGAGTTCCTGGCCAAAATGTTTCTTGACATCATAAAACTTTTGTGTGTGATTTATTTGTGGTCTTGTGTGCCTTAGAAATCCCTTCAATGTTATAGTCTTTTCCCAAAATGACTGATTTTTAAACCATTTATTTTCTGCCATTTTCAGACTGTGCTTTAATCAGTGTGATCATCTTTTGGAAAGACATATAGGTTAGATTAAATGGCAATACTGAATTTTTATTAGGGGGTTACACAAACATATACTTCCCTTTAGGTTATCCATAATCTCATTAATCCACATGATTGGAAACCTCACCTATTCTTTAACTTGACAGCAAAATATCTGACCCATTCATAATGTGACACATACCTAATTTCCATAGTCAGTTCTTTAATTTCCATGCTAATGAAAGAGGAAACTGATAATCTAAAGAACCCTATTATATTTTTAATTTGTTTATAATTTTGAAAGGCAAATCAAATACAGTAACATCTGAAGTTAGCCAATATAGTAAAAAAATTCTGGTTTGTGGAGATTTTAAAAAGAAAGAGGAAGAAGAGCAGATGTAAGGATAAAGACCCTGAGCAGATGTGGGACTACACCACCTGGATATTTTTGTCAACTGGCAGGACTCCTTAATTGCCATTGTTGCCCAGTAGAAATCTTGTTTTAACAAATAAGAATGATTTGTAGTTAACACTTCAGATTAGCAGAGTTAAGTTTGATTGCTACTTATAGTTGCTCTATAACAGTGGTATTAGAAATTGCTCATCTAAAGTACTTAAATTGTGGACTCTTTATATACATGTCATTCGTTTGATATCTCTCCTTCCCTATTGTTATTAAGTAGATATTACCTTGGACTCTACTATAAATTGTTATATCAGAACTAGAGAAGTCTGATATAATCAAACTATATACATGACTACATATTACCTTTATAACTATAAATTGCTTAGGCTAGTAAGTAGTTTGCCTTGCTCTCAATTATACTCATTGTTCTAAGTGATCTTTAATTTCTATTTTAACAAAAAAAAAAACTTTATTGAGATACAATTCACACATATAAAGTTAAAATTCAGTGGTTTTGTTGTATTTTTTTGTTCTTTAAAAAATTTTTAATATACTTTTATTTGTTCTAATTAGTTATACATGACAATAAAATACTTTTTTTTTTTTTTTTTTTTGGGCAGTGTTAGGGATTGAACCCAGGGCCCTGTGCATGCAAGGCAAGCACTCTGCCAACTAAGCTATATCCCCAGCCCAGTAGAATGCATTTGACACGTCTTACATAAATGGAGTATAACTTCTTATTTGTCTGGTTATACATGATATAGAGTTACACAGGTCATGTAATCATATATGCACACAGGGTAATAATGTCCAATTCTGTTGTATTTTTTAATTGTAAAAATTAGCCATTGTAACAATTTCAAAGTATACAAATGCATGTGCACCATATTGTGTAATCATCACTATGTATTTCTAAAATATTTTCATTAACCCAAGCAGAACATCATAGCCATCAAATATTATCTCTCATTCTCCCTTCCCCCAAGTCCCTGGTAACCTCTGATCTACTTTATGTCTCTATGAATCTGTCTATTCTAAATATTGAAATATTTATCCTATTGTTTCTGGCTTTTTCTTTGAATATTCACTATGAGGGTTGTACATGTGTAGCATTAATTATGATTAATGTTCTGTCTTTCTACAACGGAATAATCCATTGTATAGATGTACATATTTTGTCTATTCATTTGTCTATTGATGGCCAGTTTTTCTACCTTTTGACTATTGTGTTACTGCAGTGAATATTGGCATATAACTATCTTGAGTCTCTCTTTTCAGTTCTTTTTGGGCACAAAAATTCCACAAGTGGAATTTTTGGGTCATACAGTAATTAAGTATATATATTTTTAAATTTTTTACTTGTTCTGAAGTTATATATGAGAGCAGAATATATTTTGACATATTATACATACATGGAATATAACTTCCCATTCTTGTAGTTGTACATGATGTGGAGTTAACACTGGTCATCCGATTCATTCTACTGTCTTGTCTACTCCCATCCTTTCTCCCTTACCTTCATTCCTCTTTTTCTAATCCAATGCACTTTTTTCTCTTCCCCACCCTCCCATGCTTTCAGTTAGCATCCACATATCAGAGAGAATATTCAGCCTTTGGTTTTTTTGGGGGGTTGGTTTATTTCATTTAGCTTGATAGTCTCCAGTTCTGTTCATTTACTGGCAAATGCCATAATTTCATTTCTCTTTATGGCTGAGTAGTTTTCCATTGTGTATATGTACCACGTTTTATTTATCCATTCATCTGTTGTAGGGAATCTAGGCTGGTTTCATAGCTTAGCTATTGTGAATTGAGCTGCTATAAACATTGATATGTCTATGTCACTGTAGTATGCTGACTTTAAGTCCTTTGGGTGTATTCCAAAGAATGGGGTAACTGGGTCAAATGGAGGTTCCATTCAAAGTTTTCTGAGGAATCTCCATACCGCTTTCCAAAGTAGTTGCACCACTTTGCAGTCCAACCAGCAATGTATGAGTGTACCTTTCCCCCCACATCCTCACCATCATTTATTACTTGTATTCTTGATAATTGTCATTCTGACTGGTGTGAGATGAAATCTCAGTGCAGTTTTTTTTTTTCCTGTATTGAGGATTGAACTCAGCGGGGCACTCAATTATTCAGCCACATCCCCAGCCCTATTTTGTATTTTATTTAGAGACATGGCCTAAATGAGCTTAGCACCTCACCATTGCTGAGGCTAGCTTTGAACTCTCGATCCTCCTGTCTCAGTCTCCCATGCTGTTGGAATTACAGACATGTGCCACTGCGCCCAACTTTAGTGTAGTTTTAATTTGCATTTCTGTAATTGCTAGAGATGCTAAACATTTTTTCGTGTATTTGTTGACAGATTATATTTATTCTATGAAGTGTCTGTTCCATTCCTTATGGCAAATGTATCTTCAGTTTTTTAAATAACTGCCAAGGGCTGGGGTTGTAGCTCAGTGGTAGAGCGCTTGCCTTGCATGAGTGAGGCCCTGGGTTCCATCCCCAGCACCACATAAAAATAAACAAATAAAGATATTGTATTTTGAAATAAAGAAGCAAATGTGTTAAAAATCCAAAAAAAAAAAAAGAAAGAAAAAGATATTGTGTCCATCTACAACTAAAAAATAAAAATTAAAAAAAAATATCTGCCAAACTGATTTTCATAACGGTGGCACCATTTTACAACTCACCATTATTGTATGAAGGTTCCAATTTCTTCATATCCTCATCAGTATCTGTTATTTTTTATTTTAAATTTTACAACTATTCTAAAGGTGTAAAGTTCTTTTTTTCTTTCTCTATTTTAGTTGTAGAGGGACACACATCTTTAATTAATTTATTTATTTTTATGTGGTGCTGAGGATCAAATGTGTACAAGGCAAGTGCTCTACCACTGACTGACCTACAACCCCTGCCCCTAAAGTTGTTCTTGATAAATAGTATCTGACTAATTTCAATGGTAAATTTGATTTCTTTTGGAATCCTATGTGATTTAAAATATTTAACACAGATTAGTAACATTTCTGTGATGGCAGTTCTGATTTAATAGAATTGTGTTACTCTTAACAGTTTGTTTTATCTATTAATAAGTAGACAGACACATGGATTATTCATTTAATAACATTAGATGTAAAGGAAAGGTATTTTTTCAAGACCTAAACAGAGTTTGGGATAAAGAAGTGAAAAACAGTTTTGTTGTGAAGAGGAAAAGGGTGGCCATCCTTTAACTTCCAAAGCGAAGAAGACTTTATAATAAATAAAAGAATTAAGAGGATATATGTGTGTGTAAAAATATATATATGCATGTATATATACATATATTCAATATGTATCTATATTAATTTACATATATAACTGAACATATATTCATTGTATACTTATATTCAATTCCTCTTAATTTTAATATAATATATAACTATATAACTGTGTCTTGGTTTTTGAAGAAATTTATCGGTTCAGCAGTGTAGCAAAAAAAATTAGAAAAACTTTTAATAATTTGTAAGAAAAGATGTATTAGAAATAGAAAGCACTTTAGCTGGGCATGGTGACACACATCTTTAATCCTAGCAATTGGAAAAGCTGAGGCAGGAGGATCACAAATTCAAGGATAGGCTATCAACTTAGTGAAGTCCTATCTCAAAATAAAAAAGGACTGGAGATGTAGCTTAGAGATAAAAATCTCCCTGGGTTTCATCCCCAGTGCCAAAAGGAAAAAAAAAAAAAAAAAAACACTGGGTAGTGTCAAATGTTGAAGAAACCAACTGCTATCATCAGGAAAACTTTTTTAATCTTTATAAATTCCTGCACTGTGGTTAACACTGCAATTACTTATACAACAATGATTCCAGCCTTGTACATAATTTATGTTGAATAACTTGAGTTCTCAGACTACCAAATTTCTGAACAGTTGAGAACAATTGGTTAGTCTTGTGCTGGAGTTCTCATCTTTGAAATGGGTATCTTATTCACTTTCAAAGTGTCAAAGGGAAATCTGTAAGAACACATATTTGCCACTAGTCTAAAGGTAGCCTATATCATTAACATATTTACTTTCTTAGCCAAAAGATGGAGCCATCCAGTCCTGGAACACACTCTTGAGTGCAGAGGGATAGCAGGGAAGTGGAGGGAGGCACTGGCCCTGCAGAGACCTTTTGGCTCTGGTTAGACACACGCCTGTCTGTTTCCTGTATCTCAGTTTTTCCTGACAGCTTGTGCAAGTTAGGACTTTTGATCTTAATATTTATACAGCTTGTGAATTAGGTGAATTATTTCTACTAAACAAAACTTTTCAAAAATATAAGTATCCAGATGGCCTATCTCAGCCCTCCTCCCCTCACTAGGTCCCATGTCAGTATGTTTCTTATCAGTTTTTAAATTTTCTCCCTATGTTTCTCTTAAGTCTATTGCTCAAAGTTGAAGAGGCCCAATCAGTGAGAACCCAGCTGGGACTTTTGGATGGGAAATATGCAGGACTGCCAGATGAGATCATGAGTCTGATCTAGTGTTTATCTGTTAAATCTGTTTATAACTGCTCTTAAGTACAAACTTTTAAGGCAACTATTTGACGTCACAAGGTTGGGGATTAGGCCCGT
Organism: Urocitellus parryii; assembly: GCF_045843805.1. Classification (NCBI taxonomy): domain Eukaryota; kingdom Metazoa; phylum Chordata; class Mammalia; order Rodentia; family Sciuridae; genus Urocitellus; species Urocitellus parryii. The sequence goes on from NC_135544.1 coordinate 2,173,156, forward strand.
GATATGGGGCTGTTGAATCCTCTTTTTTTTTCAACATGTCTACACACTTAGGGGCTTAATTTAGCTGTTTCCCTACCCCAGTTGAAAATTGGTTTAGCACAAAAAGCAAACCACCAAAATTGACTCATAGCCCAAATATAATTTAAAAAACAAAAAACACTAGATAACAAGTGTCCAGCATGTGATTATGTAGTACTAAGATTTGTCCAAATATTCTTTTTTTCTTTTCTCTGATCTCCTTATAATTGCCCTGCATTTTGGGGTTGTTTTTGGATGCTATTACTGCATGATTTAAAAGTTGTACTGAAAAATAAACAAATGAAGATGTATTTTATTTTTAGGTATGCAGACTTTCTTAAATTCCCAATTAGTCTTTGCCTAAAGAAGAGGAAGTGAATCATTAAGCATTTAGTAGGAAACTAGAAAGTATAACATTAGTAAAAGGAATTCTAAGTTAAGTTTGAAGATGGAAAACTAGCCAGAAATGTTAGGAATAGTCCTTTCCCTGAGGAAATGAGCAGAAAGAACCACAGGGTCTCACTTATAAACTTATGTATATTCCAATGTGAGGTATATGTGAAGATCTCAAGTCCATCCATCTCTTCTCTAGGTAAAACAGTTAATCAGTTATAACATGGCTATGTGAAACTTCTCAGATTTTCCTGTGGCCTTTTTTAAAAGATCTACTTGTTTAAAATTGTTTGAACAACATTTTGATCATTGTACTCATTTGATCTTGTACTTTTCCATGGTTCTTTAGATATTTCAGAAAATGATAAGAAACAAATTTCCTTGTATTATAGGCATAAAATAAAGTCATTATCTATGAAACAGAGTGCAAAGAGAAAATAACTTTTGTTTATATTTTGCTAAATATCAAGCCACTTTTGGAATCAAAACCTTATGATTCTGCAGGCCATCCACATCACTGATGTTTCTGGAGCAGCACATTTTAGAGCTTTAAATCACTGTTTTTGTTCTACCTTTTTAGTGAATGATCACACCATCACAATGGCTAAGGGCCACAGAGCTTCCTTCTAACACTGACTTAATGTTTCAGTAGTCTAAAAGTGACTTAATGTTTCAGTAATCTATGAGGATAATCTATGTGGATCCCTGTATATGGAATGTATTAGAATATTTTTAAATCTTAGGGAGTAGGATGAGATTTATCCCCGACAAAGTAGAATAATGTATTTTGACAGGACATTTTTCAATTATTATACTCAGATAGGATAGTATATCTAATATGAAGTATTTTCTTCCTTTGTAATTAATTTTAAGCTTTTCTTAAAATTTTTATAGGCATTTTATAAATACTTTTTTGTGGGGTGTGGATACTGGGGATTGAATCCAGGGGTGCTTTACCACTGAGCTTCATCTCCAGCTCTTTGATTATTTATTTATCTATTTGATGTTAGGGATCCAACCTCCAGGGCCTCACATTCTACTACTGATTTAAACCCCCAACACTTAGTAAAGATTTTTTTAGGTATAATGTAAGTAGGTTGAGAGACTAAAAGTTTCTAGAATATGAAAAAATGTCTTAAAAATACAAGATCAGGAAGAATAAGATATAAAATTGAATTCTAATGAATATTACTAAACTGTTTAATGCCAGATCTGGGGGAAAAAAAAGGCTTGTCTTGTATTCATTTGTAGACTAAAATCTTTCTTTTAAAATTTAGTGTTTTAATAGAAAACATTTTGAAAACTACGGTAATGTTTTGAGTAACCTCAACATTGCAAAAAGGATCTAAGCGGGTTTGTTTTGTTTTGTTTTGCCAGACATTGTGTGATAAGTGAATTTTTAAGATTAATATTTTAAAATTAAGAAGAATAATTTCTGCAGAATAGCAGTTGGGTGGAAAATTCCTGCTTTAAACTGGCAGCCCATGGTTCTCTTTCATTTTGAGTTTTTTAACCCATCTTTTACTTTATTTGCCATACAAGACATCAGTCATAGTGGGGATGTGGCTCAGTGATAGAGTGTTTGCCTACCACACATGATGCCCTGGGTTTGATCCCCAGCACCACCATCCAAAAAAAAAAAAAAAAAAAATACACAGATGTACAGGGTACTAAACCCAGGGGTGCTTAACAACTGAGCCACATCCCCAGCCCTTTTTTGTGTTTTATTTAGAGGCTGGGTCTCACTGAGTTGCTTAGGGCCTCACTGAGTTGCTGAGGCTGGCTTTGACCTTGCAGATCCTCCTGCCCTCCCAAGCCACTAGGAATAAATTTTCTAAAAAATATTTTTTAGTTGTAGGTGGACACAATATCTTTATTTAGTTTTATGTGGTGCTGAAGATCGAACCCAGTGCCTCACAGTGTGAGGCACACACTGTACCACTGATATACAGCCCCAGCTGTATACGAATCATTGTGGCATATAAAATATGAAATTTTCTATGTTTAGATGGAAAGGAATACACATCATATTCTCAAGTGTGAAGTTATAACACAGGAGCAAACAAAGTATATTTATGCAAAATATAAAAGCATTATTTCTACATAGACTTTCAAAAGTAGTAATTAAAAATAGAACCAACCTGAAATATTGCTGTGTAATTTTTCATAGAGTTATGGTATTTACTTAAAGGCAAATGTAATGATGTCCAAATAAAACCATTCATTGCATAGAAGGAAAAACAGATATATCTGTATGAAAATGGCAAACACACTGATTATGAAAGAGAATCTGGCTGTTTACACACGTTAGAATGCTAAAAAACTACCAGAACTAATGGAAGAAAGGCTTTTAGGTGTGTAGGGATAGCCTGGCTAACTACCACAAGAAGATATTGATTTTTTAAAATCTTTCATGCCCTGTTGATTTACCTCTAAGGATGTCCACCAGATTCTGAAAGCATACTCAAAGCTATATTTAAAAATTTTTTTCATGTTAATTTAGTGATACTAAAAACACCCTGTGTATTTGATATATTAAAGTAGTTTATGTGTTTGTGCTTAACATTAGGGTCATTAGTGAGTTTACAGCTATAAAAAGATACTAAATCTCAAAACTGAGGATAAGAGGGCATCAAGGAAATCAATTTTATTTTTTGTGGTACTAGGAATTGAAGTCAGGGCTTAATGCATGACACATACAGCCCCAGAGTTTCTTGATAAACAGTTTTGCTTTGTTTTTTTAATAATTCTTAATCTTATGTCCCTCTGAAATTGATCATCGCATATCTATCTCAACTTGGTTTAAATCCAGGTACCGCGACTTACTGACTTGGGACTCTTTAATTCTCAGTTTTCGTCCCCTCAGTATGCTGTTGATAATCCCTACCTGAAACAGTAAGAAAATCAAATTAAAGAAATGGATATTTTTACAACTATTCATATTCGATAATTGGTTAATATGTTGATGACTAATGGTGGTAAAAACCTTTACAGAATTCTGGTTTTTACCCTTTCTACAGAATATTTTAAAAATAATTTCTTTGGAATCCCAAATTCCATTGGTTTCTGAACACTGACTTATGCTTAATGGTCAGTTGATTCGCCTGCCCTTCATTGGCAATCTTTGGGGGAAACATGGTTGCACTTTTGTCCTTAATATTCTCAAGCCTGGGGCTGGTATTGTGGCCCAGTGGTAGAGTGCTCACCTAGCATCCATGAGGCACTGGGTTCAATCTTCAGCACCACCTAAAAGTGAAATAAAGATATCGTGTCCACCTAAAACTAAAAAAATAAATAAAGATTAAAAAAATTTTCTCAAGCCTGTAAAATATTTAAGCCAAAGACTCCCTCATCTCCCCTTTATTTGTACCTCATTAATTGTCCATATCCTTCTCCATTTCAAACTCCAACTGACTCTCTGTTTATATCCATTTTTTATAAACTTTTGTTCAGCAGACAGTGAGTTTCCTGATTAGAGTTTGTTGTACAGACAGTCTTTTTTGCAGAAAGGAAGAATTTCAGCCTCAGCTCTGTCAAATCACCAGTAAGTGGTCTTGCAGTGTTGTTTCAGCATTGAGCAAGAGCACTGATTTTAAGTTTTCTCAGAGGTGAGATGCATTTTTCCTCACTTCATTTTGGCTCCCAGTACAACACAGGAAGTACTTTGCAGTGAACTTCCGAAGTTTAGACTTGACTGTTTACATTCTTTTCAGCTCACTCATGCCTAAGCTCCAGATTCTTGGTTGGAAAGAGCGTGTACACTATTTCATGGTCTGTGTTAGAGATTTTAAAAACTAGTTTTATGAAACAAATTCTACCATTTTTAAATACAGAAATATTTTTTTTTCTGTATTCACTCAGAGATTCCTCTCCATTCCCTATTTCCCACTCTATTATGGAATAATTATCTGTATTAGTGTTAGTAAATGATTTTGAGGGTCAACTAATAGTACAGACAACTCTTGCCATTGACGTTTACATTTTCAATTCTTAAAATGTAATAGCTTGGGCTGGGGCTGTAGCTCAGTGGTACAGCGCTTGCCTAGCATGCATGAGGCACTGGGTTGGATCCTCAGCACCATATAAAAATAAACAAGAAAAATTAAGGCATTCTGTCCATCTACAACTACAAAAAAAAATTTTTTTTTTAATGTAATAGCTTCTTCTTTCTACAGAATTTTCATTATCTGGTTGTACAACTTGAAAATAAGTAACTAGAATGTGTTCTACTTCCTGTTCATATTTAGTGTCAATTAATATTACCTAACTGATTGAACACAGTGTGGGAGCCTTCACTAAATTGCTTTGCAGGGAAGTGGGGGGAGGTTGTTGCAAAAAAAAAAAAAAAAAAGACCAGAAACAGAGCTATAAAAATGTACTTGAAGGCTTGTTGTGGTCTGTGCCTATTCTTTAAATGGAAGTCTTCTCAAAATGGTTTTGGAAAGTTTAAGCAACTGTCTTTTCTCAATTGTAGAGTTTGTTTATGTCAGCACTGTTTTCCCCTGCTATTCCCTGCCTCTTTTTCTTCTATACAAGTCCTAATAAAAGCTCAAAGTAAACTTTGCAGAACAATCCTTAAAGCATTTACAAAAAGTTAAAATGGGCCCCCAAATGACCTAGCAGGCACTTAGGTTAAGTTAAAAAAAGAGAAGAGTGTGTTAAATGGATGTTCTCAGTCTTGCTAGTATCTTTCGTATGATTTTCAGCATTGACACACATATAATTCTTAGATTCTTTATATTGTCATATAGTCATTTAACATCTTTAAAGTCATAAAGCACTTTCTTCCACATATGCATCCTTTGTCTTATTTTACCTGTTATGAACATAAAACGTGTTGGATAAAAAATCATGTAAATCTTTTCAGTAATTAGGAGGTATAATCCTTTCCACGAAGAGCTAACACCATCTTTGAAACCAGTAAACTTTTTATCTTAAAAACAAAAACAAAAAAATTGTATCTGAAGAACCTGTATTAATCCATTCACTAATTGGAAATGAAATTAGTATTTTGAAACTCATCCCTTCCCAGTTTAATTCTGGGCTATATGCTTTATATGAGCTGTATGAGAATATATGTGGCTTTTATGAAAAGTGATGCTGTCAGTTTGCCATTACTTAGGAAAGAGATTAAGTTGTGACTGGCAATGAATTGTCACATGGTAAACACTTTTGTTTTTTTATTACATATACTATGTGACCAAAGGCCTATATTTACTAGATAGTGCTGGTTAGGTAATATATAGACTGAGCAAGAATAAGGCTATGATTTAAGTGAATAATCTGAACTTTATGCAGATGAAGTTCATCATCTGGAAATCAATTTATGTGGTCACACTGATGGACCATGGTTTCTACCCTATATTTCTTTAGGCTATTCTGAAATGGTTGCTGTGACACCCCTAAGACCGTGGTGAAGTACTAGGAGTGTTTGGTTGAACAGAACCTCTTGTTGGTTTCCCAAACAAATGAAGTTGTTTCTGGTGTTTCACTGGTTTCCAGATTTGTACCATTAAAAGTTTATAGGTTTTCCCCATATCAACTGCAAGATCTTCTCAGAGACAAATTTAACTAAATTGGAAATTGTGGTCTAGGATCTACTTCCCCCTTTTTTGGTGCTAGAGATCCATCTAGGACATGCTAAGCAGGCACTTTACCACTGAGGTGGATCTCTACCTCATACTTCCTTTTAAACTTTAAGAGTGCTATTTGTGGGCTGGGGATATAGCTTATTTGGTAGAGTGCTTGCCTCACATGCACAAGGCCATGGATTCAATCCCCAGCACCACACACACAATAAAAGGAGTGCCATTTGTTTGAATGTTAGTAGCAGGAGTAAAATGCAGTCATACAAAGGGGAAAGACAACTGCTTGTGGGTCTATTTATTGTTGCAGCAATGAGGCAAAAGCTGAGGACACAGTAAGGGCTATATAATGATAGCAGCCCCAGCCACATTTGGTATTTGTATGTTAAGATTTCCAAGATAGGGCTGGGGATGTGGCTCAAGCGGTAGTGCGCTCGCCTGGCATGCATGCGGCCTGGGTTCGATCCTCAGCACCACATACAAACAAAGATGTTGTGTCCTCCGAAAACATAAATAAATAAATAAATAAATACATACATACATACATACATACATACATAAATCCAAGATATTCCTTTGTCAGTAGTTGATCCTGTTTACCTTCAAAGTCCTCAGAATAAAAATGTTAACATGAGGATTTCTAAGTAAAAAAGAGAACTGTCTGCACTCTTGTCAATGTTTCTTTCCATGTAGTATTATCTAGTTCAAAGATATTTTGTCCACTAAAGCACTATTTCACTATAAAATAATGCTTTAGTGGATAACTGACTGTACTTGACTGGGAAACAGCCCCTTCCTATCATTGTCAGGGTCTAGGTCTTTCAATCACCCTTTTCAGGATAGTTTGAGAACATAGAGGCAAAAGTTCAAACAACCCTGCCCTCTCAACCCTGTAGAAAATAAACTCTGTCTGACTTTTATTCTGTTGACATGTTAAAGATTGAGTTTATAGGCTCTTCAAAGACCCTGTCATGACTTTATAGTCATCCTATACAAAGCAGTTTCTCCTAGAACATGTTTATGTACGCAAGCTTGGCTAGCCAACAAAAAATAAATGTACTTTAGTGGAAAAGAAATTAATTAAATTGGGGTGGATGATCAGATCAGATGAAGATCCAAAAATTTCCAAAGTACATTTGCCTAGTTCTTGTAGGATCCAGTCTCTGAAGTTACCAACCAGGCCCCTAGGAGCTACTCCTACCCTGGGAACTGAGAGAATTGAGAAACAGGACACAGTTTAGCTTCTATGGGGGCAATGAAACCACACAGCAGCACATTAGATGACAGCTCAGGTATCCTGCTTCCATTTTCTCTTTTTCAAAATTGACAGAAGTACTCCAAAAAGGCAAAAGGAGAAAGAAACCCTAGCAGTTCATATTTGGAGTAGTAGTGGCTTCATAGCTAATAAGCACTGGGCTACAGGGAATTAGTGTTTATCAGATGTCACTTTTTAAAATCTAACCATTCACAGGGAGAAGTGATTTAATTTTTACAATCAATCCTATAAGGTGTGGGCTGTTTTCTGTCTCAGTATGTACCTGAGGAACCTGAAGCATAGAAAGGTTAAAAAACATATCCAAGGTCATCAGTGGGGATACTGTTTGAGTCCAGGCAATCATACCTCAAATCCCATGCTGCTAATTCCCAAAGTTATAAACCTCTTGTTTGCAAGGAGTTTCCATAAAATTGTTCATGACTCTAACTTGGGGTATCTCCTTTATAGTTTTCACTACAAATTTATTATAGGTAATGGTAGTTCTGGAGCAATAGCTTTCTCACTGCCTCTGCTGGAAGTAGTTAGAACTATCATTTCTTTTTTTTTTTTTTTTTTTTTTAGAGAGAGAATTTTTAATATTTATTTTTTAGTTCTCGGCAGACACAGCATTTTTGTTGGTATGTGGTGCTGAGGATCGAACCTGGGCCGCACGCATGCCAGGCGAGCGCGCTACCGCTTGAGCCACATCCCCAGCCCCTAGAACTATCATTTCTGAGTTGCTTTTCTAGTCCTTCTGGACCCAGAGGGCAACAATGAAGTTTTCCACATTTTGTTGTTTGAACAGATATATCCTTAATGTACAGGTTTCACTATAGGAGTCAGGCTTAGTGATAAGTGAATGTGAGTTTGAATGACAAAGTTTGTTCACACAAATAAAAGCAAAGCCAAGGATACATTGCATTTAAGAAAATGGCTGAATCACTAGGAAATATAATAAACCAGGATAGTTAATAAGGGGTGAGATTTGGCTTCTCTATCATGGCCAGACTCATTCTGTTATTTAACACTCAGAGGCCTTATATTATTACAAGTATTATCAGGAGAAATCACATATACTTGAATTTAAGGATAAACTTGTAGAAACAGTCTAGACTAGATATGGAGTAATATTCTTTAAGTATAAAGAAAGCTACTTTACTAATAGGGACACATACTTTCAAATGAATCTAGATCAGGTAAGGAGGACAGTGAGCATTAAATCAGATTATTCTAAGGTGAAGCCAGGGCAAGCACTTGGAAGTAGTTGGATTAAGAAAAAGAACAAGGCGTAATTGGTCTGATATAGTTTCTGAATGGGCAGTGACCCAGCAGCACAGACTCTTGTATTAACAGTCCTGATGTTTCTGCAAGCAATATCCTTATTTAGGAAAAGTATGAAATACAGTTTACATGTGATGGATTCTTTCCCTCCCTCACTTGTTCATTCTTTGTTGGAACCCACATCTACCTAAGTTTTAGCACAGTGGAAAGTGAACAATAACCTCGATTATTATCTGAAAACAATGTGGTATTTGTGAAATAAAGAACTTCACAGGACTGTAATGGGTGCTTAGATTCACACCTGATCAGGGGAGTCAGCACATGGAATTCTGGTACGGTTCTACAGTACTTACCTGGGAATTAAAGTGAATTACTTGACTTTTCTGGATCTTAATTTCTTCAGCTGTGTTGAAGAGGCTTATTAGCCTTTTAGGTGAGGCAGTTCTTACACTTTGTGGGATTTCTGTGCTCATTACCATTCTTGCCTCCTATCATCTGAATGTCAATATGGCCAGTCATATAACATCTCCCAAACACCCTTGGGCATTTCTACCTATCCCCAAGGGTAGGGGAGGGAGGCAATTAATAGTACTACCTGTGGTTGAGAACTACAAGGCTAAGAAGTCCCCAAAGTTCACAGTATTAAAATTTTGTGAGTTTCCTACCTAAAGTAGATCACCTTCTGTTACTTATTATCAGAGAATTTAATCCTATTTATCAGCTTCCTCACATAGTTTTGTTTGTTAAAATGTTTGAGAATCATGTTTTCATTTTTGACACAATGATATATTTATAAATTATAGAAAATTTCTATTCATTTATTTTCAGAAATATTGAGTTGGAAGAAATTTTGGAAAATTTTTTTTCTCTTTCCCCTCTCTTTTTATTTCCTCTTGTTGTCAAAGCATCCTTTTTATTTATATGTGTGACATGAAGCTCTTCCTTTAACTTGCCTCCACACTGTTGTCCCTGAATGAGTCCCAACCTGCTGCAAACTATAATCAATACCTCTTATAATCATTTAAGGCTCCAACTAAATGAAATAATTGTTTTCACAGATTCCTGGGGAGGCTTCAGCATATACCTTGCCTAGAGTCTGTTTCTAATCTGAGTGTTTTATGATGCCTATAGAAGAGAAAGCTGATAATACTAAAAAAAAAAAACAAAAACCCATAAATATATTTTGGTCCTTTGAAACCTCGGAATATCTCTATGCATTTACCCCCTAGTTTCTAATATAAATAACCTATCAATTACTTTTAAAATAACAGTTTATATTTCTAACATGTGTTTAATATATAAAATGTAAAAGTCAGTTCTTCAGCTTTGTTTTCTTGTAGTATTATTGATAGATTTGTTGTCCCCATGATATCTCTTTTCCTTGTGACCAAAATGCTCTATGAAAAATAGTATAAAACGTTTATTCTTGACCCTTTTTACAAAGCATTTTAAAATATAACTGCATAGATAAATGCAAATCCAAACCACAATGAGGTATTGCTTCACACCTACTAGGGTAGCTAAAATTAAAAAGACAGGTGATAACAAGTATCTGGCAAAGATCTGAGGAAATTGGGATGCTCATACATCGTTTGTGGGATTGACATTACCTAGCTGTTTTAGAAAACCATTTGGCACTTCACAAAAGTTAACAGAATTACCATATGATCCACAAGTTCTGCTCTCAATTGAAAGCATATGTTTACCCAGAAAATTTGTACACACATGACAGCCTTATTTAACCAAAAAGTTGAAACAGCCTGGTGCCCGTTAGTTAATGAAAGAACAAACAAATGTGTGGAGCCACACAGTTGAATATTACTTAGCAATTAAAAAGTTAAGTAATGTGATCTGCTACAGCATGGATGAACCTTGAAAGCATTATATTTATAGGTAAAAGAAGCCAGTCAGAAAAGACCATATTTTATATGACTCCACTTATATGAAGTATTCAGAATACATAAGCACATTCATAGAGATTGAAAGCAGAAAAGCTGTGGGTGGAGAGACAGGTGAAATGAGTAATGCTAATGAGTATAGTTTGTTATTTGAGACTATGAAGAGATTCAAAACCTCTAAAGTGAATGGTTGTACAATTCTGTGAGTACACACACACAAAAAATCATTGAATTGTACTCTTTAAAAAGGTGAATGTAGGCTGGGATTGTAGCTCAGTTGTAGAGCACTTGCCTCGAACATGTGAGGCACTGAGTTCGATCCTCAGCACCATAAAAATAAAATAAAAGCATATTCGACATCTATAACTGCAAAAAAATTTTTTTAAAGGGTGAATGTTAGAGTGTGTGAATTATATCTCAAAGCTGTTGTAAAGATAGCTAATAGCAACTTTTGAAATAAGAACACTAAATTTTCAATTAAATCACCATAAGATGGGTTAAATTGAAATGTAAAACAAAATACTCAGCATTGGATCACTCATCGAAAGGATTTGAATACATTTTTGTGATTCAACAAAAGAAATCTTATAAATATAGAATAGTATAAGTACGCCACTTACAGTCTCTGACTGTCAAGCCCATGTCTTCCCCACATGTTATTACAACTAGAAAACTTTGGGGTTTTATTTGTTAAAATAGGTAATAGGAATCATTCTCTTAATTGATTTATTTATTATCTTGTTCTGGTCTTCTGTAGGGGAAGAAACAGGTATGGGAGCACTGAGTTTATTTTGGAAGACAGCAAGACATTGCTGAGAAGCTATATAGTAGTTTACTAAAGCCCAATAAAGTCATGATCTCAGTGAATTTGAATTTAAAGTTCCCCCCAAACCTCCATAGCATCAACAGAGTAGTACGTTCTCTTTATTTACTCCTCAGAAGTGGGATAGTTCTTCCTCCCTCTGTTTTATATTGCCTCTGTTTTCTGTTACCGTTGCTTACAGTAATCAGCACTGTGGATTCAACTCTTTGTTCAGTTCTTGGTAATTCCTGATAATTTGAATGGAAATCACTTTACTGTTCCAACTACCAATATTATGCCTTCCAGAATGAGAATCACTACCCTCCTAGGAAAAATAAAGACATAAAACCTCGAAACTCTGGCAAGTGATAAGTCAGCAGTGATTACCAGAGAGATAAGCTAGTATCTGATGGAGGTCCAAGTCTTATCAGCAGGTTAGGAAGTAGCCCTGGATATTTAGTGTGGTCTCCACTTAGGTAAACCTGGAGAGGCATTTCAGAACTGAGCCCTTAGAGGATCTGGATTTTATAGCCAGAAACCAAATGAAGGGCTGATATTAACCAGGTACTGAGACTGGGAAAGCCAGTAGAGAGACAATTGCATATGGTTCGTTTTAGTGGAATAGTGTTCTTAAAATTTTGAATCTGCCCATAATGGGGTTTCATGCAGGTTTCCTTGACCCAGAATCATCAAGAAAAGTCTAACTCAGACTTGAGAATTTCTCCTCCCTCAGCTTTGGTGAAGAAGTTACCTCTTACTATAGTGTTTTATTATAGCAGTTTTAGCTCCAGTTATCTCTTTTTATTTTTAGATTTCAGCATATTTTAATTAAAATTGAAAATTAAATTTAAAAATTAAGTAGATTATCTTTAAGGACTTTAATTTGAAAGCTTTCAGTCAAGACTTTTATTATTTTAGGCAGTCACAGCAGTGGGGATAGGGGTTTTAAAATCCTGGGTTCATTACTCTAATCAGCATTTATAAAACTCAACTTTAAAATGGTGAAACAGTTTCACCTGTTAATGAATGCATAGAAATAAAACAGACAATATGGATGGGGGAGACACCCCCCCCACTTCGAATGGATCTAACTATAATTCATATGAATAACAAAACCACACTGAGGTATTTGGGATATGTAGAGAAATAAACCCCCAAAATTCTTTTTTCTTTTTTCTTGCAGTGCTGAGGATTGTATCCAAGGTCTCTTGCCTGCTAGGCAAGTGTTCCACCACAGAGCTTTACTTCTAGTTCTCAAAAATTCGTGAATATACATATTAGCTATATGCCTTTAGGCTAAAAAAAAAAACCTGTAAATAAATATTGAACTGTAATTAATAGCTTCCTTTTTTTTTTCTTGTGGTTTTGGTTAGCAGTTTTGAAAGCCTTAATGTACCTTCTTGTACTGTGCAAATAAGTTAATGTGTAGCAGATAATGAGAGCTAGGATTTTCAATATCAGAGGAGTTATAAATATGCAAAGGAAAAGGCTAGAGTTAACCTGGTGGTATTAGATTGGATTTGGTGCTGTCAGTGTGAACTTTTATGTATCTAAATTATTTAGAGAAATAGCTATTAGTGTGAGACCATGTGTGTTTGCATGTGTGCACACACATATGTTCATTCACAACTCTGGGATGATTCAAACGCCAAAATAAACAAGTTGTTCTTAGCAACTGTAAGAGATAAAATCCCCAAATGCTCAAGTCCCTTATAGAAAATGGTATAGTATTTGTATATGATCTATACACATCCTCTGTAAACATTAAATTATCTCTAGATCATTTTTTTTACTTTAAAAAATATTTTTAGTTGTAGATGGATACAATTTCTTTTATTCATTTTTATGTGGTGCTGAGGATCTAACCCAGTGCCTCACACTTGCAAAGCAAGCGCTTCACTACTGAGCTATAGCCCCAGCCCTCTAGATTACTTATAATACCTGGTATAATGTAAATGCTGTGTAAATAGTTGCTCTACTGTATTGTTTAGAGAATAATGACAAGAAAAATGTCTTTGTATGTTTAATATATACTATGTTTTTTTGCCCTCCAGATGTTTTCAATCTACAGTTTGTTGAATCTGTGGATGTGGAACCCACTGATTGGTGGGAGGCTACAATAAGATAGAATTCGGTGTATTAGCACTGATGAAAATGAATAATTAATTGATAAAGGGGTGGAAGTAAAAGCTTTTCTTGGAGTAGAAAATTGATATATAAAAAAGGAATTATGAGATTACCAGAGCACCATTGGCACAAGAGTAATGATTGCTTCAGGTAAGAATCAGATAAGCCTGGCACTGTGATGCACATCTGTAATCCCAGAGGCTTAGGAGGCTGAGGTAGGAGGATTGTAAGTTCAAAGCCAGCCTCAACAGTGTGCAAGCCCCTGGCAACTTGTGAAACCCTGTCTCAAGATAAAACATAAAAAAGGTCTGAGGATGTGGTCCAGTGGTTACTAGACCACTTACTAGAATCAGATTCAATCCCTGGTACCAAAAATATCAGTAATTGATGTTAAAACTACTAGTATATTTGATGAGAAACAACATTTTTATAACTTGAAGATATTATTCTATAAGATACTTATTAGTTAAAAAGGGAAAAACATTAGAAACTTTACAGTAGAGAAACTTGGCAAGTGATCAAAGTTCATATCACTATTGTTGGGACAAAAATGGCATTATGTGCCTCTTATGGTGCACTGAGCAGGACACAAAGCGCTTGCTTCTCTGATAATCTTGCCACAAATACATAACCAGAATCTAAAAAGAAAAATTAGAACCAAATTGAGGGACATTCTACAAAATAAATAGCTTGTACTCTTAAAAAATATCAAGGTCATGGAAAACAAGGACTGAAGAAACCTTCCAGATTAAATAAAGAGATATGACGAATTAATGCTGTGCATGATTCTGGATTAGGTCCTGAATCAGGAAAACAGAAATGTACTTATTCTTTAGGAATTCAAACTGAAGTAGAGTAAAAGGACTTATGCTTGCAACCTAAACAGTTCGGAGAAAAAAAAAACCTCTTGGTATGTGTTTGTGTGTAAGAAGAAAACACAGTGGAGAAGAATGATAAAGTAAATGTGGTAATATGCTAACATTTGAGAAATCTGAGCAAATGTTGTACAGAAATTCTTTATACAATGTCTGTAGCTTCTCTGTAAGTCTAAAGTTATTTCAGAATAATGTTTTTGTTGTCTTTTTTTTATGTAAACAGAAAATACCAACAATTGCTTGTGCTGTGCCAGTATGCCTATTATTGGCTCTATACTGACACTTGAACTCTCGTTAATAAACTACTACTAATTCCAGCTCTCTGCCTCTTAAAAAAGAAATAAATAATCTGCATTGCATTTTATAAATTAAAATTTTACAAATTAAACATATTTGTAAAAATTTCAAATAGTGAGAAATTGTACGAAAGTATGTTCCTGCACCCCCTTCTTCTAAGGTCACCACTATTAACAGATTGGTTGTCTCATTATAAACATTTCTGGACTTAGACATCAGAGTGTGTGTGTGTGTGTATGTGTGTGTATGTGTGTGCATGCGCGCACGTTCTCGCATACATGGGCAAGCATGTAACACACACATACCTGGTCCCTTTCTACCCTTTATGTCCATACTATAAAACATTATTGAGTATCATTTTTTAAAAAAAATCTAATGTAGCCATGGACATCCAATAAGTACATGTCAGTCTGTCTCATTCTTTATCATGTTTTCCCTTCTAAATGAATGATTCATTTGTCCCTGAAACTCAAGGACCATTAACTCACTTTAATGGTGGAACCATTTGTAAACACCTGGGATAGCTGATAGCTCACAGAATTGAAGCGCTGTTTATTGTGCCAAACAAAACTGTCATCAAGCATCAAGGTACTGTGAGGATCTCAATTTTCTCTAGTAGGAGGTGAGGTGACCTTCACTTTCTATATGGCTACTCAAAGTTGAAATTCCCAAAAGAGAATATGTGTTTTATCACTTTTGGTAGCATCTGTCCCTTAAATGATCAGAGAAGTAAGGGCATAGTACTGCGCTAGGTGCCCTTCCCAAAAAAGAAGGACCAACAGGTGCAGCCATCCACCTAGCTTCCCTTCCCAGGGCTCTTATTGCTTCCAAGCTCTCCATTGTGTCCATCTTTCCTACCACTGCTAGTATTACCCTTTGACTACCATGACTCTTAATTGTGTTTCCTACACAGACAGCCTCAGTAGTACTATTTCTTAGAAATGCAGATTCCTGGGTTCCATCCCAAATTTGCTAAATCAAACTTAGGCCTAGGGCCCAGCACTCTATTTAGCAAGTTGAATCTCATATACACTAACATTTAAGGATCTAGATCTGCATGCAACGAAAAGTCCTCCCTCTTGGCATAAAAGGTCCTTTGTGATCTCACCCGACCCTGCTTATGCAGGCCTCCTCCCTGCATCCTGTTACATAAAAATGTGCTGAGTGCTTTCCTGGACCGACAGTACCTGGTGAACTTTCTCTCTTCCCTTACTTCCTCCACCATGCCGAAGTATAAGGAGTGCAGCCTCTATAGATAATAGTGAACCTGGGTTGGAAAAGACATTTGGCTGTCCCTATAACCAGTCAGAATGGGTTGCTTCTAAATAACAGTTAATCTTCAATATCATAATTTATATCTAAAAACTGTCCTTTCTGGTTCTTGTAAATAGAACACCATTTACATTTGGAAGAGAAGGTTTCTCTGTTTCATATGAGACGTTTGGGTAAATTATAAGGTAGAAGGGAATAAAGTTGATTTTGAAAGGCCCAGATTCCCCCTTTCATTTGGCAGTTATCTCACCCTGACAGCATTTAATGTGAAGTCACTGTAGCCAGAGAAGTATCTTATTAGGCTTTAATTAAAAGCACAAGACTTTTAGTTTTCCTTGTCTTCTATCTTTTCTCCCCCATTTTTCTCCTTTTTTTTTCTTCCTCTTAACTTGTATATTCTCTCTTCCCCAGCCCCACTGTCTCCTCTTCATTATCCTTTAACATTTAAAATATTTTGGACTTGGCTAATCTCTATGGATAGAAACTTAGCTTTGAGCAGGATATTGATTACCAAATATGGTATTGCTGCTAAAGATGTTGGAGGAATGTGGCTTGTATTCTAAGCCTCCAGCCTCTGAATAAGCTGCCAAGCAAATTAGATCATTTTAACTTCTGAGTCTTTTTTTTTTTAAATAAAGATGCTGGAACGTCGATTTGGAACATGATGTTGATATTATTTTAACCCAAACAAGAGAAGGGTATGAAGAAGAGGGCAGGGAGTGAGAAGACTCAGTGGAGCATGCTTTAGGACGTGAGCCACCAACCCAGGTTGTATAAGAAACAAACACATTGTGTGGAGCTTCATTTGATTCTACAACACCAGTGAATGAACTGAGGCATAGAATTTGCATCATTATTTAAGGATAGAAGCCTTAGAGGATCCCAGACAAGTCCCAAGATGTTCTTGTAATGTTATTCCCCAGTGGTCTTAGCTGAAACCCTCACATTGATGTGGGCTGTGATCCAGGAAAGTTGATTCTTCCCAGGAAGATTGGTGGAGTTCAGTGCCAGGGAAAATAGCCTGAAATTCTTATCATGTTCCTACTGTAGGTGTCTGATAGGATGCAATGTGAATGTGCAAGACCTTCTACAACATCTCTTTAAATGACAGCCAGTGACTATGCTTGTCTCCCAGCAAAGAATACAACTCTTCAGTTCCATATTAGGAAATATTTATTCTGTTGTGATAGTGGCTTTGATAGGGTAAAATGCTGTAAGCTGGCAGAATCAAATACCACTTGAAGCACAGCAGTTTGTTTCTTTCCTTGTGTATGTTTTTGGAAAGACAGTATTGAAATTTCTCAAATTAAGACAGCAAAACCCAAGACAAATTAAAAGAAATTTCTTGTGATACACTCATAATCCCAGCAGTTTGGAAAGCTGAGGCAGGATGATCTTGAGTTCAAAGCCAGCCTCAGCAATTTAATAAGACCCTAAGCAATTTGGCAAGACCCTATCTTTAAATAAAAATATAAAAAAGGCTGGGGATGTGACTCAGTAGTTTAGCACCCTTGGGTACAATCCCCTGTACTAAGAAAAAAAAAAAAGAGTTTCTTAATGTTTTACAAAATTGATACCCCTTTCACTTTTGGTGGTTAGGTCTACACAAGTGGATCCTCCACCTTCCTCCCCCATTTTGCCACCCTCAGTTGGGTTCTTCTCAGAGGATGAATAAATCAGACTTGGGAAGAAATTCCACCCACTCCCAGATGTCTCTGGGTCAAGGATCTGTGGCTTTTGTTGTACTCCCTGAGGACCTCTCTTTCCCCCAACCCCATTTCCTCTTATAGCTGTTATTGTCTTGCTCTTCTTACTTCTTTGAAACTGAGCCTGTGAAGTTCAGAGTCATCCTAGTCTACAGAATAAGATTCTTACTCATTTCTTATGGAAATTCTCATGTTTTTCTTCAAGTTAATTGGGAAAAAAGCAAGGGAAGTTTGGGGACCATTGGGCCCATGTATGTACATTTAGAAAACTAAATGGAAAACCTGTGTTCTTAGGATACTCGTTTTTAGGACTCAGACAAACATTGGATATGAATCTATTTTGGGTGTGCATTCAGGCACTATTACATAGTGCCATCTGCTTCTTGACACTATTGCTGATGTCTAGAATTCATGACATTGAACGGTTTTCTTTGGGATCTTGGTTATGCTTAGTAACAAAGGCATTCTTTAATGGAAGGGCTCCAAATAGAACTTGCCTTGCCCTAACCCTTGTTATTGATAGTGTTTGTTATTTGTCTTATTGAATATGATCCTTTTAAAAAAAGGCAAACTGCAATAATAAGGACAAGAGTAACTGAAATTATTGTCATCTCTGAGGATTGTGTCTTTTTTGTCCGCCTTGTAGCTAGAAAGTTCACTATTATCAGAATCAAGACAACCACATCAAGCCTTCAGACTTTGTGTAATTCATAAGCTAACTGCAATCTAATGATTTGTTATGTACACATATCAACTGCTTAATTCCTACTTCTGAGTAATGCAGTATACTTGCATTAACCTTGTAAAGCTCTAAGTTAGGAGATGGATTCTTTTTCTCCATATATAGATAATGAAATGAAAAACATGGTCAGAGTCCAGGCCTCCTAGGACCTAGGTGTCAAGATTCCAGTGTTGCCCAGTGTTTCATTTTCATTATATTGTACTGCAATTACATCTTTCATTCCTATTAGTAGTCATCTATCCAGGTTTTTAACTGTACTAGTGATTTGCTGGTGTACAAAACATTTTTGTCCAAGAATAAAAGGAATAGTTGAAAAGCTTTTTCAGTGGAATAAGCTAAATCCTCCTGCCTTTGTGGACACATTTGTGTTGTGAGGTTTTGTATGTTCTATGTAAACAGAAAGAAAGCTCTTGCTGACCTTTTTTCCTGATAGGCTAGGGTTTAACTGGTGTTGTTTATTTTGTCACCATTCTGGTTTGACTCTAAGGAAATGAAAACATCTTCCACTTTTCTTTATTTCCAAAGGGCATCCGCTTTGATCCTGAAATTCCGCAAACACTACGACTAGAGTTTGCTAAGGCAAACACGAAGATGGCCAAGAACAAACTAGTAGGGACTCCAAACCCCAGTACTCCTCTGCCCAACACTGTACCTCAGTTCATTGCCAGAGAGCCATGTAAGTTGATCTATTTTTCATTTTGTTAAAAACTTTTATTTCATGTGCTGCATGTGAGATTACACCATGGAATGTAGTGCCAGCTGATTCTCATCTTTCATTTCTGTGAAGAGATTGCCTGTTCTTGCTGTCTGAATACCAAACACAGATGGTGATTGGCTGGTGATTGGTGTTGGTGATGGGCTGTTCCAAAACATGGTTTACCTTGAACAGAGCCATAACTTCTTTCTGTTGATGTGCTATGAATTTCCTTTAATGTGATATTGATCATTGTGAGCACGCCCTTATTTGCCTTGGAGTATAAACTCTTTCTCCCTGAACCCTTGGACAGAAGAATTGGTTCTCAGCATTCACTTTATTCTTGTTTATTGAAGGATATCTGTTCTGAGGCTTTGGAAAAATAGGATGTTAAAATTGAAAGAAACAAAACTTAAGAAGTAAGTGGTCCAGTTTTTCAAAACTGTTTAGCCCTAACTGTAGAGGAAATAGTAGATATACACAAAGAATTCATATATTGGAACAATCAATTCTTGCAAATTAATACCAATAAAGTTTTAAGGAAATTTGGGACTTCCTGTTTTAAATTATTTGGTAAAGGACTTTGGCTGATTGTTAAAGAAGTCTTTTACCCCACATTGGTGAGCTTAAATGTCCAGACTGTGATTTCTGCTTTTGAATGAAATCCTTAAAAAGGTTGTCTTGGTTTTCTTTTTCAAGCTCAGAAGTGGCAGAAGTGAGGCATGAGACAGTTTTCAAGTTTTCCAGCCATATGTAATTTAATGTGGAAGGGTATTTGTGGAAACGAAGTTACTTAACCAAGTTATTTGGAATATTTCTGTCCTATTGTTCTTGATCTTCTTGCCAAATCACACGATCATGATCATCTTCCTGCATTCCTTAACAGTATGCTCCAACTATTCTTATTGAAACTGAAGGGCACATGGGTTCCTGGCTCCCCCCAACCCCATGTCGTGTGTATGTGGGGGATTTAATCTGGTCATGGTGGAAGTGAAAGTTATTCTGTAGCTCATTTACCCTTGAAAAAGCTGATGCTGGCCAATATAGTTTATCTCCCAATAAGTTCTAAAAATTTTCTATATAACCAGAAAGTCATGACCAAGGAAAAATTATTATTTCATATTCTAGGAAAAGTTGAAACCTTTATTTATTTGAGGAGAAAATCTAAACAAACATTCATCTTATAATGCAGTTGCATTACAGGAGGATAAAGGGACATTCCGTACATAATTGTTAATATTAAGCATTTAGCTCAGTGCTTTATATATTGTATATGTTTGATAAATATTTATTACTGAGTGGATAAACTGAGATTTTTATTTGGTTGTTCATAGAATTAATAGAGGCATTTGTGTGCCTCTTTATTTCTGTCTGAACTTTCTTCTCTCTTGTTAAGTCATCAGAAAATAGTATTTTTCAAATGCCTTTGTTTTAGTGAAATTTGTCTTCCTCACATCTCAGTATCACTTAAAAAGATTTAATTCAGACAGGAAGTATGATGTTGGTGATGTTAAACTTTGGCCTTTCAGTACTTAGCTGAATGTTTTTATTGTTGTTGTTGTTGTTGTTTTGAACCTCAAACATTCTTCTCAGTCTTTTACAACACCCCTGTGAAATAGGTAGCAAGGGATGGGACCACATATAGAGATAAACAAACTGGCCACTCACAACCCTTGAAGTTCCAGGAGAGCGGGGAGCAGAGTAGAGTACTCTACTCCAGCTAGCTCTGCTCACTTCCCTTCCGTTTGTATGGAACAGCTCAGAAGTGGTCAGATAGTTTCCATGGCAGGGTTAAAACTTGTCCAGCTGCTCATAACAAAGCAAACTTGAAGTTTAAGAAAAAATTTCAAATAGCCGAGTGTATTCTTGAGAAAATAAGTTAGCATGATTTCTCTTAATATAGCTTCTTACGACAGAGGAGTCCTGACACGCAACAACTTCACTATGACTCAGATAGACCTTATCACCCTTACCATTCCCTCTGGGAATCCTGACTTTTCCTGTCACATATACATATCTAGTGCTTTCCTGTTAGCACATTTTAGAGACTAAGAATGCTGTGGTGTGTATCCAGACCAGCAAATGAATCTCATTGTACCTATAATCCGTACTCGAGGTGGTCAGTTTCATCATCTGTCAAGTGTAGACTGTGCTGACGTCAGAATTTTGGGATTGGAAAAACCCTGAAGGCTTCTGTTACAGGTCATGAGATGGGCTTTTATACCTGACTTTTTTTTTTTTAAAGAGAGAGAGCGAGAGAATTTTTTTAATATTTATTTTTTAGTTTTCGGTGGACACAACATCTTTATTTTATTTTTATGTGGTGCTGAGGACCGAAACCAGTGCCCCGCGCATGCCAGGCGAGCGAGTTACCGCTTGAGCCACATCCCCAGCCCTATACATGACTTTTTTTGTTAAAATTTTTACATAGTAGCTGAAAAACACTCATTGCCATCACGAAAGGAAGAATGTTCTTTAATCTGATTATCCAACATTTACTTGAACTCCTAATTCTCAAATGAGCACCCAGTGTGCTAGACCCTGGGGGAGAAGAAAACTGGTTACTGCCTTAACAAAGTTGGCAGTCCAAGGAGTTGGCCGTGGTCAAAAGTTGTCAGAAAAATCTTGGCCCTTTATTATGTAAATGTCAAAAAGATTCTGCAGTTTAGTCTAGATTGCCTCCAGGTCTGACTGCCATATATGCTGAGCACCTACTCTGTTCATGACAGGCATGAAGAATGAACAAACCAGGTTTTACAGCCCAGCAGGGCAGTTGGTAGCCTTGGCTTTAGACTGGAAGACATCAGTAAGAGTTCTTGTCTGAAAATTATTGATCAACCTTGTGACCTTTAAGGAAAACATTTTAAGCTTGCTGTGCTCCTGTTCCCATAATCTCTGAAGGAATTATGTTTTGTTCACTTGCTTGTTATGAGAGCTAAATAAAACAGTATCCCAAGACTGCATTCAGGATTAAGTAGGAGTATTAATATGTGTAGAGCACTAGCACTAGGTGAATAAAAAGTACAATTCTCATTTTCTTTTTTTTTTCCTTTTAATAAAAAGCATTGGGTTGCCTTTCCTTCCTAATAGTTAAACAAGTGTCATCATTGTGTGACTATAGACAATTGTCCTTGCAAGTTAGGAGAAAGGATGAATGGAATTCACGTATAGTCCCAGGAAAGCAGTATATCTTCCTAACTAAATTTATATTAATAGGATCACTAACTAGAACACCTTCTTTTGTTCTTTTATATGTAATAAAATTTGAGTTAAGCTATAAGAAAGCAGTTAAGGGATACAGGGGCTGGGAGAGTAGCTCATAGGGCACATACTTGGTATGTGTGAATTTCTGGCTTTGATCCCAAGCACCAAAGAGAAAGAGAGAGAGAGAGAGAGAGAGAGAGAGAGAGAGATGGAAAAAATATAAATTATGTAAAATTATGCATTAGGGTTGTACAGGAAGGTTGTATGCCATAGTATAAGAAGTCTGCTTTAGAAAAGAGAAAGGGGCAAGTCACCATCTTTTATTTTGTTTTCTTCATCTACAAAATGATACTATGAATAAAATATTCTGCAAGCATTGTACATGAATTATCTCATTCAGTTCTCAACACTACTTTTCAGTTGAAAAAACGGAGGCCTAGGAAGGCTTAGTAACTGATGAGGTTATACAGTCAACAAGTGTTATAGGCTAAATTCTGTTTTCTGAACTTCAGAAATTGAAATCTCGTACCGCAAGTTGAACCATATTTGGAAATAAGATGATTAAGTTCAAATGTTAGAGACCTAATCCAGTATAACTATTGTCCTTATAAGAAAAACAGATACCAGGTATGTGTGGACACAGGAGATAGCACCTGTAAAACCCAGGAGATAAACCTGCCAACACCTCAATCTCGAGCTTCCAGCCTCCAGAACTGTAAGAAAATAAATTGCTATTTAGGCTATGAGGTCTGCTATTTTGTTATGGCAGCTGAAGCAACCTAATATGTCAAGCAATATGGCCTGGATTTAAATCTGGACTCTCATTTAATAAGTTTTGTAATGATCTAGTTACTTAACCTTTCTGTGTCTCCATTTTCTGAGCTCTAAATGGCAATTAAAATTGACCCTTCCTATAGGTTATTGATTGATTAATATATGTAAAGATTAGAAAAGGGCCACAGGGACAGTACTCTATATGTAAAGATTAGAAAAGGGCCACAGGGACAGTACTCAGTGACCATCAGTATGACCACTAGTATGTATAGGTGTGGCAGTGTGTGTCAAAATGCATGTTTATGTGTCTTTTGTCCCTCATAATTATGAGGCCTATTGTTTTTCTACATTTGTACTCAGCATATAGAATGTAGAAATACACATGGAATGTTTTAAATATGCCACAGATTTATTTTTATGCATTTTTATTTGGTCATAATGCCTTATTCCCAGCAAGTGCAGAAGGAGGTGCACTTTAGGGAACTTTGTAAATTTCCAGTGTTATTGAGGTATAATTGGGGAATAATGAAATATACATATTCATGGTGTCTTAACTTAGTTATTTTTATCAGGCTCTAATTGTAAAAAATATTTTGAGTTTAGATTGCTTAGTATACCTTATTATTGTAGTATCTTTAAAGAGGGAACAGCCAGTGTTTAATAGTTTTCCCCTTTTAATTCAGTTTTTGTGGCACAAATATCAAAAGACTCCAAAAATCTGCAATAATCCAGTTTCCTATATTCTAATCCCAGGGTTTCTGATTCTTTGGAGTTTGGACTAGGATTTAGCTCTGTATTTTTAAAAGCTCCTGGGGCTTAACATTTGAGGATCACTAATAGAGCAAAGAATTAAAAGTTAAATTCTAGTATATTAAATTCTATTAAGTTAAATTCTTCTTTCTGCTCACACACTCCCTTATACCTACACTTTACCTCCCCACTTCCAACCCAAAGCATGCTCTGTTACATTGTTTCTCTTAAATACCTGGTGAGTACATAATCTTTTGGTGAATAATCACTTCCTTGTTTGCCTGCCACACCCTTGGAATTTCCCATTTATCCAATACTCACCTGGGCTTTTTTGAATTGAGTACTTTGTCTCATGTCTAAAATTATCCTGTGAAAGTTCAGGATTGTAAAGTATCTAGCAAGTGCCCTCCCAGGGCTAACACTTGGCAAATATGAATTCTGAACTTCATCCTTGTGGGAGAAGGGGCATTCAGGCCCTTGTTCTGAAGCTTCCTGGGCCCATGGAACTGAGCCAAGGTGTCTGCAGTTTCCATGACAGCAGAGCACAGTATGTGTCATGAGAAAGACTTAAGGTGTCTCATGCCTTCTCTGAAAGTGGGATTGTTTAGAACAGCAACAGTGGGGCCTGAGGAACCCCTTATGGTGGATAGAAAGCTGGACACAAGGAAGGTAGTTAGGGAGGGACATAGACAAATGAGAGCAAGGATTTTTACTCTGAGAATCAACTTTTTTGTGTGTTTTATAATGTAAATAGTTTTTTGAATTTCCCTGATGATAAAAATTCTGCATGTATCTCAAGGGAAAAAGATTTCAAGCAGTCCAGAAAAATAGAAAGTCTTCTTGATATTGTCATTCAGTGTTGGTGTACTTTATTCTCTCAGGATTACTTCAGAAAACAAGAGTAACCACTTTCAACAGTTTAATTATTTTAGCTCAATAAATAGCTAATCATCAGCAAAGATGAAGCTATGCTTAGCTTTGTATTGGGAGTACATACCAGCAGTTCCTCCCGGAGTGTTTTGAATCATTCAGATGGCAGTGGAAATGAGCATGAATGGGAAGGTGCAATAATAACAGATCTGCATTGCAAAATTTGGGATCCTAAAACCTCATGTGGAATCACTCCTGGAGACAGCTATGGTATGAGACAAGCATAAGTAGTCACAGATTTATGGATAAGTAGATGATGTGGATGTCAAGTCCCCAAAAGCAGGGAATTTTTCAAAGAGATTGAGCAAATTAGCTAAATCCTTACTTGTTTCTTTTATAAAATTTGGGACTGAGAGACCCAGTCCTGTAATCTGTTCAAAATACAACTAATGGAAATATATAAGGGAATGTCTAATAGGATGTTAGTTTTGTTATTCAGGGAGATAAGGAATTTGAGTTCCTTTTAAGAGAACATTCCTAAAGACAGAGGTATAAATATCACATGAGCATAATCCTGGCCTCTTTGCATTTGAGATACAAGCCAAAAACATGAAAAAATGTCCAACATCTTTAGTAATCAGGGAAAAGCAAATCAAAACTACCCTAAGATTTCATGTCACTCCAGTTAGAATGACAGCCATCAAGAATACAAATAATAATGCTGGAGAGCATGTGAGAGGATGTTGACAGTCCTACACTGTTGGTGGGGATTATAAATTAGTACAGCTGCTGTACTAAATCAATATGGAGGTTCCTCAGAAGACTAGGCATGGAACCACCATATGACCCACCTATATGACTCCTCAGTATTTATCCAGAAGAATTAAAGTCATCACACTACAGTGATACATGCATACTCATGTTTATGGCAGCATAATTCATAATAGCCAAACCATGGAACCCGCCGAGGTGCCATTAGTGGATGACTGGAAAGAAAATGTGGTTTGTATACACAGTGGAGTTTATTCAGCCATTAAAAAAGAATGAAATCACATAATTTACAGGAAAATGGATGGAACTTGAAAACATTTTGTTTAGCAAAATAAGCCATACTCAGAAAGTTAAGGGTCATGTTTTCTCTCACATATGGAAGCTAGTCAGGATAAAGGAAAAGAGAGGTGTTCCAGGTATGGCAACACAACTATAATCTCAGCAGCTCAGGAGGTTGAGGCAGAAGGATCACAACTTCAAAGCCAGCGTCAGCAAAAGCAAGACACTGAACAACTCAGTGAGACCCTGTCTCTAAATAAAATACAAAATAGGGCTGGGGATGTGGCTTAGTGGCCAAGTGCCCCTGAGTTCAATCCTCAGTACCACCTCCTCCAAAAAAAAAAAAAAGAAAGAAAGGGGTGTGTATGGGGGTTCCTATGAAGATCAAAGGGAGACTAGTAGAGCAGAGAAAGGGACCAGAGGGAGGGAGAAGAGGGAAAGATGAAATACTAGGGAACTGAACTGATCAGATTTTGTTATATTGTTTGTATGTACATATATGTAACAACAAATTCTGCCATTATGTATAATTATAAATGCACCAATAAAATATTGTGTGTGGGGGGGGATACAGGCCAAATTGCCTTTTTTCATGAACCCTATTCTTACACTTCAATTTATATTCATTTTGCTTTATAAGACAATCCTGCCTGGTTTACTTTATTCTTATAAAAGGACACCATAAAAGAAATTTAAAGAGTTACAATTGTAGATCTTCCTTCCTTCCAGAAATAACCACTGTTAGTATTGTGTTACAGATATTTCAGTCTGTTTCCCTACATTTATACACATGTATATAAAATACAGACTTTAGCAGGTTGTTTTTGTTTCATTTATTAGAGCATACTGTACTTGAGTCATTTCTTTATGTTGTGAACACCTTTCTCTCCAAAACTATTCCCAGAGCAATTATTTTAAGGGTTTATTATGTGAAAATGGGGGAGGCACAGTAAAGACCTTAGATGCCAAGCTGAGGTGTTTTTTTTTTTTTTTTAATTAAGTGGTAAGAAGAGAAGGATATCATTGAGCAAGATTGTTGAGCACTTATTGTTGAGTGTCACTATTTAACGAACATTCCCTCCTTAAGCTTTAGGAAGCTGCATTGGCAAAACGGGAATAGGAGCTGAACACCAAAAATTGAGTATTGGTATAATTAAGAAAGGACCTCCCCTAAAATTTCCTAATATAACTTGAAATCGCCTGGGACCCACCTGCTACACCCTGATGTTTTGGAAAGATGGGAGATAAGGACAGAAATCATTATTTCACCCATTTTCTTAAATGAAATACCTGAGATAATGAACTCATAAAGAGAAGTTTTATTTTTGAATCAACAGTTATGGATGTTTTAGCCTATGATCATTTTGCCCCATTGCTGTGGTTGAGTGCCACATAGCAAAACTACTTAACTTTATTGACAGGAAGCAAAAAAAAAAGAAAGAGGAGGGAGCAGGGTTCCCACAGTTCCCTTCAAGGGCGTACCTCCAGTGACCTAAAGATCTCTCAGTAGGCCCCACCTCTGGAAGCTTCTACTACCTCCCTATAGTGCCATCCTGGAGAACAAGCCCTTAATATTTAAATACATGGGCCTTCCAGTAATATTCAGGACCCAACTACATCACGCACCGGTGTTTACAGCTCACCTCCCTCTCTCTCTGTCTTCAAATACGCATGCATTCCTAGCTTTTGCTTAAGATATATAATTTTTAACTTAATAATATTAAGCAATTATTTGGTAATTTGGGTAATAATTAAGTAATTAAATGGTTAGATGTAGCTTGTTTTATGTGAGAGGTAAATGTTTGCAGCACAGTGTATATTAGCTAATTTATTTTATAATTTAATAGATAGCCTGTCTTTGATTAGCAGTGACTATTAATATTTTGCTTTGAATATGTTGCTTTTTTAATATTTATTTCTAGTTGTAGTTGGATACAATACTATTATTTTATTTTTGTGTGGTGCTGAGGATCGAACCCAGGGCCTTGCACATGCTAGGCGAACGCTCTACCACTGAACCACAATGCCAGCCCTTGAATGTGTTTCTATTACAAATCATAAATTTGCTATAAACAGATACCTTAAGAACTCCTAAACTCAAATCTCCTTAGAAATCATAGACTTTTTGTAATAACTCTTCACTTGTGTTTTGTAAACTCAAATTATTCATTACCTTTTCGGGGAAATGAAAGCTTAAAGAGAGTTAATTTACTAGGATAATCCCGAAGAAACAGGTAGCATTAATTTCTTTTAAGGCCCTTGTGTTGTTCTCACTTGCATTTCTTCCTGTGTTAATGTTTGGTGCAGGTTTCCCATTTCTTATCTGCCACCTTTCCATCCATATTTGTCATCCTCAAATAAACAGCTGCTGTAAGAAAAAAAAATACAATTTAGCAATTCTGAAAATATGGCCCACCTACTGTTATATGGTCTCTAAACCTTCTCAGAGAGTCTACGAGATCCAAACTCTTTTCTTTTTTTTCTCTTTCTTTTGAAGGTACTGGTATTGAGTGTACTGGGCTATGTTCCCAGCTCCTAAACTACTTTCATGAGAGTATAGTTTGTTTTTCCTACTATGTAGTGTTGGGCACAACTATTGGCACCTTTATTTCCAGACAGGTACCAAAACAAACCAGTAATCTTCTTTGAAGAGTATATTCTTCATTGCTTGAAGCCAGCTTTACTTAAGAATATCCTTGAAGAGTAACTATAAATTTCATTCAATCTCAGTTCTTGAGTATAATTTTATAGTTTAGTATGTCAATGGAGAGTTTGTATAAAGCTCTTCTGCAGTTGTTTAAATTGTGAGGTGAACTCACCATTGTCTGTGTGCTGTTTTTATTTGGAACTAATAAACTGGTTATTCAGACTTGGATATTTGGGAGATGTTTTTCTCAAAAACTAAGCTACCATCATGAGTTTGACAACTTCCCTGCAGATTGGTGATATTAATAGATTTTTTTTCTTGCATAATGAAATGAGTCAACATTTGGAAGATCCACATAAATCAGTGAACCAATATTTTCCAAATGACTGATGGATGTATCATGTTACAATATCATGCATGAGTAAAAAAAAAAATCATCTGAAATACAAAATGGAACAGAATACAGAAACTCATTGATAAGGTTTCAGATTCCACATTGCAACAAATATTTTTATATACTTTTTTTTAAATTTGTAGTTGGACACAATACCTTTATTTTATTTATTTATTTTTATGTGGTGCTAAGGATCGAACCCAGCACCTTGCATGTGCTAGGCAAGTGCTCTACCACTGAGCCACCACTCCAGAGCTGTTTCTCGTCAACTTTTGGTGTAATATCAAAGAGAAATATTTACAATTACCCATAAAAGGTATCTACAACTTGGCCAGGTTTCTACATAAATCTGTAATGCGATATTTTTTTCATACTCTACAGCCAAAACAATACATTGGAATAGATTTAATCCAGTTTTCTTTAATTAAGTCATATATTATAGAAATTTGAAAAATGTAGAACTGAGGTTTATTCTTGTTTGTTTTTCATAAAACACCCTATGTACATTAATGTATAATGGGTGTATTTAATGACTCAATAAGAATTTCAAACTTGAAACCTTTTAAATATGGTAAATATCAATTGACATTATCACATAAACAGAAGTTCCTTTTTCCTCGAGTTTTTACAAGTGTAAAGGTGTTTGGAAACCAAAGTCTAAAAACCTCTGGTCTTAAACATGTAAAGTTAACATTTTGTGCCTGGTTGAATAGAGTGGTCATGGAAATCTGACATTAGTATGTATCTACAATAGATCTGAAGCAGGTGATGAAATTGAAGACAATAGAGCTAGACTAGAAGGAAACAGTACTTTCTTTCTATCCCATACCTGGGACCCTGAAAGCTTGAACTTCTTTTAATTAGAGGTCAGGAAGAACTGATCAAGAAACTGGATAACAATATCACCCATCAATTCTCAGAACCATCTTGGAGGAATGTTCCCTAGCAGAATATCTTTGAAAAATATTTGATTCTCCCCCACCGTACCATCTGTTTCATTACCAAATATAATATTTCAGGAATCTTGGAAGTTAAACATAACATATATTTCTTAAATATGAAAGCTAAAGGAATCTTAACATTTTAATATTTTAAAAGTATACATATATAATTTTTTATATTCATATACATAGCTCTTTTTATTATCAATACATACTGTCCATATTTTTAAAAATTAAATGCAGAACAATATGCTACCCACTGAGAGATAAGTATTTTAATATACTGGTGAATAGCTGTACAAATAAACAAATAGATGATTTACAGATGGAATTATACATTACATGCTGCTGATACCTGCTTTCCATCTCAAGTATAGGCTTCATAGTTTTCATATAAGTCAAAATATAGCTGCTCTTCAATGATGGAGTACCTTAGGGAAAGAAAGATTGACAGACATGAAGAGTAAAAGAAGTGAAAAATCCTTTGGTATAATAGTCGGCACCAACTCAAGTCCCAGATCTCCTTTCTTCTAGTTCTGCAAATGTAGCCTCTAGGATCTTAGCTATCCTAAGAAATGATGAGAAAGAAGAAGCATTATACATGAACAAAATGGTTTAATTAGTGGCTGAAGGTACAGGAATGTCTTTCTGTCTTTTAATGAAATATCCCTCAGAAGGTTAAGGAGATCAAGCTGGTCAAACATTTACAGCTCTGTTCAGGAAGTTATGGTGAGTTCCTGTTCTAATTTTCTCACTTGAGTTGAACAAACATTTGAGGGGAGGTGAGAGATTAAAAAGCTGAATAAGGTATAGTCATGCTGTCCTGTTTACCCTAGAGGAAGCTGGCCTGTAAGACCTTCAGTATTCCTAATACTGAAGAGCAGGTGCTAAATAGATAAAATTTTGAGTGCAGATGATGAAGCTGGTAATTATGGAAAGAATTTGGAAGACCTTCTGTAGGTCTTTTAACCTTTTAGCTAAAGACTAGAAAAGTTTCAGTAGAGAATATGCAAAAAGATCTTCCATGCAGTAGACATTACCAAGGTAAGGATTAAAACTGGAAGTGTTGGAAGGAAGGGATTACGAAGGACCTCATAGTCTAGTGGAGTTGTGGAACTGAACAGAAAGAAAGGGAAGCAACCACACTGGACAAGACATCATGGTCGACCTAGAAAATCTTTACATTTCAAGCAGAAGGCTTCTAGAAATGGGAGGAAACCATTTTATGTTTTTACTCTTGTCATAGAACAAACACATCTGTGTTCATCACCTTTCTCTTATTATGTCAAAATACCTAAGAAAATCAACTTATAAGGATTATTTTGACTTAAAAATCTTAAAGAGTTTTGGTCCACGGTTGCTTGGCCCTGTTGCTTTGGGCCTGTGGTGGCTTTGTACATTATGACAGGAGCAGTTAGCAGGTAAGAGGAATCCTGTTCCCATCATGGCAGCCTGGCAGGACCCAATGACCTAACTCCCTTCAACTAGGCCCCACCTCTAAAAGCAACATAGACTAGGGACCAAGCCTACAATACATGTGCCCTCTGGATATATTAAAAATCCCAACATCTTGGCAGCATGCTGATTTAGTTTTCTCAGAGAAACATTTATGAAATAATCAAAATCTAGAGTATGGTTCGGTTTTGGATTTTTTTTTTTTTTCCGCTTAACACACACTTTTATTATGTCAGATTATGTAGGTCAGAAGTCCAGGTTTAGGTTAGCCTGGGCCACTGCTCACAGTCTCACAGGATGTAATAAATGATGGCTGGGCTTCAATTTAACCTGGTGTTTGTACCTACATAGTTATGGGAGATTTCATGGTCTGGAAGTTGTAGACAATTAGCTAGCCGTATTCTTTAAATTCACTTAATTTAATTACTACCATGTATCAAATGCCATCATGTAATCACTTATCCCTCCCGTCAACTGTGTAAGACAGGATTATCTTCCTTTGATAGATAAGAAATAGGAGATAGAGTAAACGTGATGCTTATTGCACCAACCCCTTCTTAATGAGCACAGAAAGAGTCTTTTAGGTAGTATTGTTGATCTATTGTGCTTTACCCAGAAACTTGCTTCTGGTTGGAAAGGAAGCCTTTTATTAAAAAGTCTCTACCTTGTGACTTTGAGGAAAAAGGCAGGTAATGTTTACATAATAAACACTGTTAGCTAAAACATTCCTCTGATAACTTAATCACCATCAATCTAGAACCCCCATCCAGTGAAAGTTTTTTTTTTTAAAAGAAATATGTTTTTAAAGCCACAATACAGAAGAGATTGGTATCTCTGTGATTTGTGTCCCATTTTTTCCAGGAAAATGGTGTATTTCGATCTATTCCACCCTTGTGCATTTTCAAATACACTAAAATATAAAGAAGATAGTATAATCAGTCCTGGAAATTCTTCATTTGTATTTAATAGGATTTTGTCACAATGTATTTCTTTTCTCCCGTCCTCCTCCTCCTCCTCCTCCTCCCCCCCCCCCCCCAAGGGAGACACTTTACCACTGAGCTGCATCCCCAGTATTTTTTAGTTTTAGACAGGGTCTCACTAAGTTCCTTAGGGCCTCACTGAATTGCTGAGGCTGGCCTCAAAATTGTGTTCCTCCTCCTCATTCCTGAGTCACTGGGTTTATGGATACGCAGCACAGTGACCTGCCCAATTTTCTTTTTTTAATTGAATTACTTATATCAGGTCAACTCAGTACATTTAGTTAAGTCTTGTAATCTAGAGCAGCCTCCCTTCCCCCACTCCTTTTTTATGCCATTGATTTATTGAAAAGTGTCCGCCCTCCCTCCCTTCCTTCCTTTAGGCTGGGGCTCAAATCCAAAGCCTTTTGCATACTAGGCTTTATATCATTTATATCATTGAGATACATCTCCAGCCTATTTTCTTCCTTTTGGTGTTCTTTTTGTTTATTTCTGCATCTCTTCTATTGACTCTAAATTTAGAAGCCTGATAAGATTTGAAAGGTTTGGTTAAATTCTGGTTTGCTTTTTTGGCAAAAATATATCCCAGGTAGTGCTGTAAACTTTATCTGACTTCCCATTATGAAGTAATTAGTTTGGGGATTATTCCAGGTTGGGTGATTCTAAGGATCTGTGGACAGGTAGTAAAACCTGATGTGTGGATCAGGTGTAAAGTCCTGATCAACTTGAATTTAATAGTTCCATCTATGTTTATTTTTTTGTTAAGTTTACCCTGAAATGTAGCTTAACATAAAAATCAAAGTAAATGCTGCTTTCTCTTTAATTATGAATTTTCAGCATGAGATTGGTACCTGGTTATCTCCATTGGAGATCACTATTTTTTTTTTTTTAAGAGAGAGAAGAGAGAAGAGAATCTTTTTTTTAATATTTATTTTTTAGTTTTCGGTGGACACATCTTTGTTTGTTATGTGGTGCTGAGGATCGAACCCGGGCCGCACGCATGCCAGGCGAGCGCACTACCACTTGAGCCACATCCCCAGAACGAGATCACTATTTTTTAAAAAACATTTATTTTATTTGTACACCTTTGTTTTTACTTATTTAATTCTAAGTGGTCCAGATCACTATTTTTAGGGCAAGAAGTTTTGTCTATTGCTTTTTTTTTCTTTCTCTGAGTATCCTCATGAACTCCTGTGGCTTTATATTTCAGGGTGTTTTGTGTATTATAATCATTGTTCTTTCTGATGCCCAGAGGCAGGGAAGGGTGGAATTTTTTTTTTGATGAGAGGATATGCCAGCACTGTCTCAAGGCAGAGTCCCACAGGGGAGTGACAGGTCCCCTGCTTGTAGTTCAGGACTGTTAAAAAGTGTTTTCCCACTTGCCCAGGATGACCTGTCATTGTTAGGATTGGAGAGTGTTTCTTTGGCTATTTATCCGGTTAAAGCAAGTGTTCTTTTATCCACAGGAAAGGCCACATCTACAAGTTTGTTGAGCTAAAGATTTTTAGAAAGGAAATAAAATATTTTAATTAAGATTCTTTAATTAGGAACTGCCACAGAACACTGGGATTATTAATCATTATATACAGTTTGTTATTTTCTTCTTAATTTAAGATTATGTCAGCAAAAGAATAATGAATGATTCTATGTGTCTGGTTATCAACCCCTCCACCCTACCCCGAACCCCCACTGCTGCAGCTCCAACCTTCCCTGCACAGTGAAATGAAACAAAAAGTAGAATGGTGGAGCATTTAACAGTCACGTCATCAACAAGAAATGGATTTATTTAATTTATCTCATTAAGAGTATCTTTGCATGGAAAATAAGCATCAAACAGATTGAGCGATGATACTAGATGCTATAAAATAAGCTCAGAGGCAAAAAGTTAAATGTTTCGATTGTGTGAAATGCTAACTTTAAAGCAGTCTGTCCTTGATGGAATGTTCCTGGAACATGTTTGGTCCTCTGCTTCTTGTAACACCTGACTTTGTTAGGTTAGGTTAAATAAAATGCATAGACAAGAAGACTGAGTGAAATGATGGTTCTTCTGCACAACCCTTTAGTTGTTAACACTCTTGAATATTTGGTGGCTTTCTAAAACCAAGATAGTAAGGATCTGTTTGTGTTCATTGACTTTTTTTCAACAAAAGACTCGACACACTCAAGTCTAGGATTGAGTTTGAGGTTAAACTTACTTGACTTTTCATCATTTATTTATGAAAAGTAGAATAATTACATCAACAATATGAGGCCTGGCAAAAGATGTATATTCAGTAGGCTCTTGATATGGGAATGCTTATTTCCTTTCCACTCTCCCTTAATTTGAATTATTATCATATAAAGTATTTTAGATTCCTCATATAATTGTGGTCATATAATTGTACTTTTTGTCTGGATTATTTTACTTTACAGAATGTCCTAGATACATCTGTGTTATTGCAAATGGCAAGGTTTTCCCATTTTTTTTATAATGGTCTGGAAAATATTTCAGTGTAGATATACAATATTTTCTTTTTCATTCATTTGTTGATGGACATTCATGTTGCTTCCATGTCTTGAGTATTTTGAATAATGCCACAGTGAACATGGGAATGCAGATATCTCTTCAAGATCCTGATTTTAATTCCTTAAACTTAAAGTTTTGCTGTGAGGGTAGATGTTAAGTTTTCTTATCACATAGACCCTCCTCACAACTAATAGTAAGTAATATGGATGAGGGAGATTGGGGAAATATTGAGCAAAAGATACACAATTTTAGTTGGTTGCACCATGGTGACTATATATATTTTGTATATCACTATTACAAAAAGATATGTGACCTTGAGCGGTGGCACATGCCTGTAATCCCAGCGGCTGAGGAGGCTGAGGTAGGAAGATTGTGAGTTCAAAGCCAGACTCAGCAACAGCAATGGTGAGGCATTAAGCAGTGAGACCCTGTCTCCAAATAAAATACAAAATAGGGCTGGGGATACACACACACACACACACAAAAAAAAACAACAACAAAAACATAGTATGTGAAATAATGCATGTTAATTAGCTTGATTTATCCACTCCATCTATATTCATATTTTATAGCACCATAAATATAAGGTTTTTATTTAATAATTAACAAAAATAAAGGATGGAAGGAAATTTTGGGAGCCAGTGGATATGTTCATGATACTGATTGTGGTCTTGGCCTCATGGATGTACAGTGTATCTGTGGTTTACTTTCCTTGGTTTTAGTTACCTGTAATTTCATTGTGAAAACATTAACTGAAAAATTCCAGAGATAAACAATTCATACATTTTAAACTGCATTGGTCTCAGTAGTGTGGTGAAATCTTGTACTGTCTCACCTGAGACATGAATTTCCCCCATTTCTATGTCAGGTATACCCACACTATGCGCTACTTAGTCATTAGTCAGTTGCTATCTTATTGTAATAATCTTAAATAATAGCACAATGCCCACATCTTTTTCCTTACTTTATCTTATCATGAGTTGAGTACCATACAATGAGTTATTTTGACAGAGACTATGTTCACATAATTTTATATGTTGTTTCATTGTTCTATTTTTTATTATTATTGTTCATCTCTTATTGTGCCTAATGTAAATTAAATTTTATCATAGGCATGTATATAAGGGGAAAAAGCAGTGTAAATAGAACTGGGTATTGTCCATGGTTTCAGATGTGCCTTGGTGAACTTGGAATGTATGTCCCTTCTGATAACTGGGGACTACTATAATTTTTACTCATTAAAAATGAAGAAGAAACTGGGCATGGTGGCATATGCCTGTAATCTCAGCAGCTCAGGAGGTTGAGGCGGGAAGATCGCAAGTTCAAAGCCAGCCTCAGCAACTTAGCAAGGTCTTAAGTAACTCATTGAGACCCTATCTCTAAATAAAATATTAAAAAGTTGTAGCTCAGTGGTTAAACGCCTCTGGGTTCAACCCCCAATTAAAAACAACAACAACAACAAGACAAGAAAAGAGATTTTTGTTATTAGCTTGTTTTCAAGTGTTTTTTGAGTGCATGTGTGTACCCATGCTGGGGATCAGATCCAGATCCTCCTGAATGACCAGTAAGCACTCTACCATTGATCTACACCTCCAGCTATGGAAAATTTCAAGCATAAACTGAAGCAGAGATTTTCAGCACAATAGTGTTTTGCTGTTTTTAAGTTTGAATCAAGATCCAAATTTGTAACTTATTTGAGTCTGGTTGGTCTCTTAGGTCTCTTGTAGTAGTCTACATGTTTTTCATTGTCTCTCTCCATTTTTTCCTTATAGTTTATTTGGGAAGGAATCCAGATTGTCTTGTAATTTTTCTGTAGTACGGATATTGGTGGCATCTGTTTTATTATTTAGCATGTTCCTATTTGTTTTTTATGTAAATTTGTAGTTAGCGGGGCTGGGAATGTGGCTCAGCGGTAGCGCGCTCGTCTGGCATGCGTGCGGCCCGGGTTCAATCCTCAGCACCACATACCAACAAAGATGTTGTGTCCACCGAGAACTAAAAAAAAATAAATAAATATTAAAAATTCTCTCTCTCTCTCTCTCTCTCTCTCTCTCTCTCTCTCTCTCTCTCCTCTCTCACTCTCTCTTTAAAAAAAAAAAAAAAATTTGTAGTTAGCTACAAAGACTCTTATCAAATTCAAATAATTCTTTTGGTGTTTGGGGTTTGGTTTTTTTGTATGTTTACAAGACTACTTTTCCAGTAGTGTATACTTCTGTCAGGAGGTGCACAATGATTACTTTTCTCTTTTTGTAATGTTGACAAACCACTGATGATTGTTATCAATATAGACCTAGTTAATATATTCCTTTGTAATTTTGTTCACTTGCCTTTAGTTATTTCTTGAAATTAAAAAAAAATGTATTCTCTCCAGTTAGTATTTTATAAAGATTTTATACCAATGTACATAGATAACATCCATGTATTACAGTATCCAAATGTTCATTTTCTTTTTAGATGAGGTTGCTGAGGCTTAAAGGAGATTTATAGATTTTCCCCCAACCTTATGCAGCTGTTCGGTATGGTACCTCAAACTCAAAATATTTGTATTGCCTCAGTCTCATACATAGCACCTTTCCTTTTCTCCTTTCACGACATTCCCAGGTAAGAAGTAGAGAAGTCAAGGTGAGAGATTGAAAGACCTTAACAGTTAACAATAAAAGAGTTGAAGACCCTAAAGTGAATTTCCAAAACATCCCCAAATTTCTCTTCTATGTCAGTATTCCAGTGCTTAGAATAATCCAACCATTGATGGATATGTCTTAGGTCTCATAATTCATTACCTAAACCTGTGTGTTTTTCAAAATATACACTTGACAACATCAATGACTTTAAAATCTTAATTTTAGGGGCTGGGATTGTGGCTCGGTGTTAGAGTGCTCGCCTAGCATGCATGAGGCACTGGGCTCAATCCTCAGCACTACATAAATGTAAAATAAAGATATTATGTCTACCTGAAACTTAAGAATAAATATTTTAATAAATTTTGCCAATGAGAGTGCTTTATTGTAATGCCTTCTATCATGCCATTTATCTGTTTATGTGATGCTGGGGATGGAACCCAGGCCCTCTTACATGGCAGACCATTTGTAACTATAAAATTACCAAAGCTGTCATCCCATGGGAACATTCCAAGTTTAGTCCATCATCTCACCTAATCATGACAATTTTCCAGCACTTTTCTCTTAATTTATTAGTGAATATATTTGCAAAGAAATTTAGTCAAGATTTTTGATAAACCTTGTCATGAAAAGTCATTTCAAGGGCTGGGGTTGTGACTCAGTGGCAGAGCGCTTGCCTAGCCCATGTGAGGCACTGGCTTTAATTCTCAGCACTGTGTATAATTAAATGAATAAAATAAAGGTCCATCAACAACTAAAAAAAAATTTTAAAGTTATTTCAAAAACCATTTTATTATGTAGTAAATGTTTCTCAACTTGTTTTCAAGTTTTTTTCCTAAAATAGCAATTTAACTTTACTTCTGGCAAATGGTTACTCAAAATTTAAGTAACCTTTAATATAGTCAATTTTGAGTAGATGTTAAATTTAGCAATTAATAGTCTGCTGCTTCTAGTTTAAATCCAAGAGAACTTTTTTAAAAAATATTTTTTTAGCTCTCAATGGAACTTTATTGTATTTATTTATATGTGGTGCTAAGAATCAAACCCAGTGCCTCACACATGCTAGGCAAGTGCTCTACAACTAAGCCACAATCCCAGCCCCCACAAGATAACTTTTTTAAAAAATATTTTTTTTGTTGTTGTGTATGGACTAATGCCTGTATTTTGGTTTTATGTGGTGCTAGGATCGAACCCAGTGCCTCACACTTGTGAGGCAAGTGCTCTATCACTGAGCCACAACTCCAGCCCCCAAGAGAACTTTTTAAAAGTCAAAAATATACTGGCCTCTCTCAGAACCCAGACTATGGTAATAACAAGTGCCACAAAAGATATGTAGACAAGGAACTTTGTGATTCTTTAAAAATTTTTAAATCATATAATCATTTTTCTCCTTAGCCTTTCTTTTCCCTTCCCCCATAAATAATCCTACAGTGATCCTATGGACACTTTAGAAATCTTTCTCTTTATCTTTCCTACTTTTTCCTAGTTATATATTTTAAATGCTACTTGATATGGCAAAACCCTCTTGACTGAATTTTAATCATCCAGAATTCTGGAGCCATAATATAAACCATAGATAAAAGTGTAAGACTTTATACTTGAGAAATATTAAGTACCTTAAAATGATGGAATGGAACCACAAAAGCCCCCCCACCCCCTTACTGGAAGGGGAAAAAAAGTGAATCAGCAATGAGATTTTAAGTCAGGTGAATGGAAACTCTTTGAAGGGACAATAGGTAGGTAAATCCTAGTATGGGAAAAAGGCATTCGTGGGGCACAGACCTACGACCATATAGGTTGCTGGTGTTGGGACCAATCAGATAACATTTCCAACTGCTGGTCTTCTCTCCTGCAGCTGATCCCAATACCACCCAGCTGTCCTGAGGCTTTCCCCTCTGGCTACTTCTCCCCTCAATACCTACACAGTGTATTGAAGAGTTCTCACTACTCCTGTGAAATGTAAATTCCAGTTAATAGCAGTTGTATTAGCATCCTTTTGTTGAAAAGTCATTTTTAATAGATGGAGATTACTGTGGTGACATGGAAAATCTTCATTACCCCCATAGACTATTATCTCTTAGCATAGCACACAGGCCCTTCATGGTTTGCACTTCTCCTCCTCCATCCCCAGCCACCACTGGACTTCTCAAAAAACTATGCTACAGTGAACTCACACAGCTTTGGGGAGTCTCCAAAGAGTCCCTCATGTGCTCTCTTTGGCTCTGGGCTTTTTCTTAGAATGCTTATTCCCTGGCCATAAATTCAGCTTCTTACAAATTAGCAGAAGTTGTCTCCTTTGTAAAGTTTGTCTGACTCTCTAAACATGGGTCAGCCATTCCACTAGGTTGCTGTAGAATTGTGTTTATTCCTATAGAGAAAACCTATCATGCTATATTGAAACTGCCAATTCCTTTCCATCATTTTCTGTAGTCCCTAAGCTCCTTGGGTAGCAAGAATAAGCTTTGTGTAGTGTCAAGACACACAGTAGGTATTTAATAAACACTTGATAATTCTAGCCCCATTTTTTGCCACTAACTGAGGAGAATTTTGATTTCTAGGGATAATTCCTTGGAAAGAATGAGGTATTCTAGAAAAGGTAATTTCTTATACTGAGGCAGATTATAGATAAGCTGTCAGGAGGAGAAATAACTGATCACTTGCCTCCTAAATAAGGTACGTGGGGATCTTAGGTCTTTCTTCTAATGAAGGAAGGACAACAATACAGGCAGTAGCAGAGGTTCTGATTATATTTAAGGAAGACAGTAGCTGTAACATAAGATCTGGATTGGGTTGATGGTCCACAAAGGTAAAACTCTGAATCACAATTTTAGATGAGAACCAAGAGCAGTGGTGCCTACCTTTGGTCCCAGGTACTCTAGAAGCTGTAGCAAGTGGATCACTTGAGCCCGGGAGTTTGAGACCAACCTAGCCCAGGCAACATAGCAAGTTCCTATCTTAAAAAAAAATATATGTGTGTGTGTGTGTGTGTGTGTGTGTGAAACATACATACACACACACACAAACACAAAGGCTTTTTTGGCCTACACAGAGTTGGGGAAACCTACTCTGATTTTATGTGGCCACGTCCTTGATTCAGATGAATTACATTACAAGCAAGAGGAAGAACATGTTTGAATGTTTAATGGCAAGCCAGGAGAAGTGGTTCAGGCCTGTAATCTCATCAGCTGGATAGACCGAGGCAAGAGAATCCCAAGTTTAAGGCCAGTCTCAACAACTTACTGAGACTCTTTCTCAAAATGAAAAATAAAGCACCCCTGGTTTCAATCCCCAGTATACACATACCCCAAAATAAAAAAAGAATGACTTCAGGAAATCAAAACTAATTTTACCCAGCTAGAGGTGAGATAATAATGTGTGATGTATCGAGGAAGAAGAAATAAATGGAAATCCCTATTACAGCTTTGATTGTCTTTGATTCAGAAGGCATTGGGACCTATTGGAGATTTGTCAGAAGGGGAATCATGTTGTCAGAACTCAACAGAAGAAAATAAAGGAGATGTGGCTTTGTTTTAGATATTTTCTCATCAGAGAAAATAGAAGATGATTAAAAATGCCTCACAAAAGTACTAGGGTGATGACGCAGACAGTTCTCTGGAACTCCATTGTAAAAAAGGCCTGCTGGCTTGGTTTGCTGACACATACTTTCCCAGTACTCCATCTACCACTGTTTATTTCCAGCACCATTTGCCCCTTTAGACCTTATTTTCATTTAAAGATATTCTAAATTCTACTCTAAAAGCAAATATACCCTGGGAAAAACAAAACCTTGAGATTTGTGTAGACCCTCAAGCAGCCTGCTCTGTTTGCAGCAGGTCAGAGCAGTTCACAGAGGGAACAGCCTGGGAGTCTGTGGGTTTTCTCTATATCAATGACTTTACACTGGCCGTGATTAAAGAGCTATCCTGACAAGTCTTTTCGAGGTTTTTCCAGCCTCATTCTGGAAGGGGTTTATTCTTCCCTTAGCCACCAGTTCTCCAGGTGTCCAAACTACTAAACTTTCTGCTGTCATCTCTTTTCATTAGTTTTCATTCTCTTCCCTCTGAGATTTGTAAACTGCTATCATGAACTCACTGGCCCATAGCCACTGGGGATGTGAATAATCTATTCTTTTCGTACTTTACCACACAAGCCATGCACGTCATGGTCACAGTATTATCCATAAAGATACTTTAAAAATGTGTGATCTTGGGGCTGTGGTTGTGGTTTACTGGTAGTATGTTTGTCTAACATGTGCAAGGCACTGGGTTCAAACCTCAGCACCACATAAAACTAAATAAATAAAGTAAAGGTACTGTGAAAAAAAATGTGTGATCTTAGAGGGGAAAAAATCTTGTGATAGGCTTTGTATGGGGAATGCTAATTGAGGAGGGGTGATCTAAGGTGCTTACAATAGGATTTTGCAATAGGATTTTGCTTCCTACATTTTCAGTCCCTCATCTAATTAGCTATTAGATTTTCTTGTTTGTATCAGATATGGCAGAACCTCTGCAAGTATGTTTACATATTGGGTTTCAGATTCTGAGCCAGGATATTTACCTGTCAGTCACTGTGGTGGGTCATTGGTTTATATAGTTCTGAGAACTGGTGAAACCTGGGATAGATATGACATGATTGATCTTTGGGCAACAATAGGAATGCAAAGTTCAGTAATGGTAATAATAGTAGCAGCTATTATATATTTAAGACATTTTTAACACCCTTATTGAGATGTAATTCACATACCACACACCTCACCATTTAAAATATATCTTTTTTGTTTTTTAAAATTGTGGTAAAATTTCAGGATACAAAATCAACATACAAAAATCAATAGTTTTCCTATACACCAGTAATGAATCTGGTGAGAAAGAAATCAGGAAAACAGCTAGGGCTGTGGCTCAGTGGTAGAGCGCTTGCCTAGCATGTATGAGGTACTGGGTTAGAATCTCAGCACCACATATAAATAAGTAAAATAAAGGTCCATTGACAACTAAAAAAATATTAAAAAAAAAAAAAAGAAATCAGGAAAACAATTCCAGTCACAATACCTTAAAAAAGTGGGGGAGGGAGAATGCTGGGAATAAATTTAACCAAGAAGTTTAAAGACCTCTACAATGAAACTTACAGAACACTGAAGAAGTTGAAGAAGATACTAGGAGGTACAAAAACCTCCCATGTTCATGAATTGGCAGAATTGCTATTTTTAAAATGGCCATAGAACCAAAAGTGATCTACAAATTGATGCAATCCCCATCAAATTACCAATGATGTTCTTCACATTATTAGAAAAACACAGCCCTAAAATTAATTGGGGAGAATAAAAGACCCAGAATTCCAAAGCAATTCTAAGAAAAAAAGCAATGCTGGAGACATCACAATACCTAACTTAAAACTATACTAAAGAGCTGTAATAACAAAAACTGCATAGTAGTGGCATAAAAAATGGACACATAGACCAGTGGAAAAAAAATAGAAAGCACAGAGACAAAACCACAGAATTAGTCATTGGTCCTTGGCAAAGGCGCCAAAAATATACATTGGAGGAAAAACAGCCCTTTTAACAATGGTGCTGGTAGAACTGGTTATCTATGTGTAGAACCTTATCTCTCACCCTGCACAAAAGTCAACTCAGAGTGGATCAAAGACCTAGGAAGTAGACTAGAAACTATGTGATTCCTAGAAGAAAATGTAGGCACAGGCAACACTTCCTGAATGGAACTCTTGAAAGTCAGGAAGTAATACCAAGAATTAATAAGTGGGGTGGCATCAAATTTAAAAGCTTGTGCATAGCAAGGGAAACAATTGTGAATGTGAAGACAGAACTTACAAAATAGGAGAAGATCTTGGCTAGCTACTTTTGTAACAGAGGATTGATATCTAGAATACATAAAGAACTCAAAAAAATTAACCAAAAAACAAATAACCTAATAAATAAATAGACAAATGTACTAAACAGACAGTTCTCAAAAGAAGAAATACAAGTGGCCAAAAATATATTTTTAAAAAATTGTTTGGCAAATCAAAAC
Source organism: Urocitellus parryii (assembly GCF_045843805.1). NCBI lineage: Eukaryota > Metazoa > Chordata > Mammalia > Rodentia > Sciuridae > Urocitellus > Urocitellus parryii. The sequence continues at coordinate 2,216,313 of NC_135544.1, forward strand.
TACACAAGATTTCATCTCACTCCAGTTAGAACGGTATTCATCAAGAATATAAACAGTAAATGCTGGAGAAGACGTGGGGGAAGAGGAACAATATTACACTCTTGGGATTGTAAATTAGTACCATCACTATGCAATCATTATGAAGTTTCCTCAAAAAACTAGGAATAAAACTAACATATGATCCAGTTAGACGATTCCTTGATATTTTTCCTGAAGAAAGTCATCATACTATAGCAATGCAGGCATACCCATGTAGATAGCAGTATAATTCTTAATAGCCAAACCATGGAATGAGCAAGCCCAGTTATCCATCAGTGGATGAATGGATAGAGAAAATGTGCTATATATACACAATGGAGTTTATTCAACCATAAAAAAGAATGAAATTATATCATTTGCAAGAAGATGCATGGAACTTGAGAACATTATGTTAAGCACAATGAGCCAAACTCAGAAGGTCAAGGGTCTTAGTTTTCCCTCCTGTGTAGAAGATAGGAAACAGAAAAAGAAATGGTGGTATGGGGGGAAATCTCATGAAAATAAAAGAGACCAGCAGAGTAGAAGAAAGGGATCAGGGGGAGGGAAAGGGGAAATACTGGGGAATGATATTGACCAAATTATACTATTATGTGCATGTATAAACAACAAATCTCACTATTATGTATAATTATGTAACGTACCAGTAAAAATATGGGGAAATTTTGTGGTAAAATGAATGACAAAAATTGTCATTTTAATTGTAGAGATTCAGTGACATTAATTACAATCACAGTGTTATGCAACCATCATCTGTTTTCAGAAATTATCACCTCATATTCTAACCATTAAGCAATAGCTCCATTCCCTCTTCTCCCAACCCCTGTACCCTCTAATTTACTTTCTCTATGAACTTGTTTGTTTTAGCTATTTAATTTAAGTGGAACCATACAATATTTGATATTTGTGTCTGGCTTATTTTACTTAACATAATGTCTTTAAAATTCATCCATGTTGTACCATGCATCAGAACTTATTCCTTCTTACGACTGAATAATCATTGTATGAATGTATCACATTTTGCTTATCCTATCTTCTGCTGATGGGCACTTGTGTTGTTTCCATCTTTCACCCTGGATTTTGAAATACAAGCCTATCACACATGAATTTGTTGTGGGACCTGAGTCAAGTTTATCAAGTTATCTCTGACCCTGGCTTTCTTAGTCTATAAAGCAGAAGGAGTAATACCTACTTTTAAGGGTCGAGACACATAATACTCAGTTGTTATTAATAAAGGGGCTCACTAGCTCCCTGTGTATTTTTACTGACAAATTTAACAATATGAAATTAAGAAAATCTTCATCCTATTGTTTATTTTTAATTAGAATAATTATAATTATTACTTTCTTCCTTTATTCCTCTTGCTCCTCCTTGGATAAGAAAATTTGGCCTGAGAGAAGTCACACATAGCCTAGTCATACAGCTGATAAAGTGGCAGACCAGTGATGGGCTGAATCCTTGGTCCGTCTATCAAAGCATTAGGACAATCCCTCATGCAGAATGAGTGTGTGTGTGTGTGTGTGTGTGTGTGTGTGTGTGTGTGTGTGAGAGAGAGAGAGAGAGAGAGAGAGAGAGAGAGAGAGAGATAATGGCATCGTACTGTACTTACTGTTCCTGTAACCCATTTTTACATTTACTGCTTTGTGCATATCTATATTTATAAATATAGGTTTATCTATATCGCCACTTTCAGTGGCTATAACATGCTATATTATAGTATGCTAGATCTCACCATTTTTTTCCTAAGTTTATATGACCATCTTCATTATGCTTAACCACCTGCAAGTTCTAGATTTGTGGGAGACCCTGTGTACACTGAGATGGCTTTGGCACCTCAATTCTATTCTAAAGTGTTCAGGTACCTGGTTTGGAGGAAAAGTGAGAAACCCACAACACTTATTGCTTCCTATGAGATCACCCTCTAAAGTCATTCCAAAATCATCTAGCATTCCAGCTTGACCCTCATACCTAAATTTTCCTATTTTTACATTGGATTGAAACTGGAAAGATTCAGAGTATTGGGCCACCTTTTAGGGTATGACAAACCAGCATCCTCATGGGATTGAATCACCACTTCCCAAAATGTAGAAGCTCAATTAGCCTGAACTCCTTTAGTTTTCTTTTGGTAAAAGAAAACTAAAGGAGTTTTTTTCAGTGCCTCTAACCAGGTTAGGGTACCCTGTTTTCTTAAATTAACTGTCTTTCACATCCCAAGAATGAATACAGCCCTTAGGAATGAGAGAGTAAGAAGGGGGGGGGGTGTTTATGTGATCATTGGCCAAATTTTCACTGTTTATCTTACTGGAAAGTCAACATTATGTCTATTAACCACCTGCAAAATTAAAACGTAGGCCTTTGTTATGGTTGTTCTTAATCTTGTGGTGAGTCTTTCTGGTTTTTATAAGACAAAGAGATAGAAAGAAAAAGGATCACAAAGCATGGCCATCCAGGAGCTGGGCTTTACCAACACCTGGAACTGCCATAGCATTGCACCATGCTTGCCCCTGTGGACAGATGCTAAGGGAAGCATGCATCAGAGGTTCAGCTGCACATGGACAGTTGTTTAATTAAGTGGACCTTGTAAGCAGATCAGATTCCCTTAGGGAAGTTGGAGGACAGGGAGTGGCTTTTTAAAGAAAGTCTCCTGCTCTTAAATGAAAGGCACTGTTCTCATTTTAAACATACGGAAGTAAACACCCTTGTAATTAAGAAATCTCTACCTTCATGATCATCAACTTATTCCCAGTAAAAAGAGTTGAGCAATATGTGTAAGGCACAAAAGAATGAGGAAGAAACGGAATTAAACATGATAAGTGATTGAGGGCAAGAATCCCAAAGCATCCCTCCAGGCTGCCCCTGCCCACAGAGGTGGGCCCCAGATAATCTAATGAATCAAAGCATTTTCTTGTGCAAAAGATAGATTTTCTGTAGCATAGATAACATTACCTACATTCCAGATTGTATCCTTGCCTCCTTTCTTACATTAGCATCAAAATTAGTGTTGTTTCCTCAAAATATGCACCCACTCTATACCTCTCAAATTCTTGTGTGATTTTTATAACAAACCTGTGTGATAGTTTATATTTTTACCTGAGGAAGCTGAGGCTGAGGCTGAGAGTTGGCCACAATTGTGTAGCTGGCAGCATTTACAGCTGAAGGACTTAAGGAGGAAAAACATGCATGACTTTCCGTGTACATCCTAGTGAAGCATTTTTCACCACCCTAGACATACATTCTGGAATCACTTCATGCATGGAACTGACGCAAGAAGGTCATTTGTGCTTTTCCTGTCTGTGCCCTTTTCAGTGACTTGTTTACAGACTCCAAAGAGTTTACAACTCAGCTAGCTGTGGTAGTACATGCTTGTAATCCCAGTGACTCATGAGGCTGAGGCAGGAAGATCACAAGTTCAGGTCCAGCAATTTAGTGAGACCCTGTCTCAAAATTAAAAAAGACTGGAGATGTAGCTCAGTGGTAAAGTGCTCCTGTGTTCAATCTCTAGTACACACACACACAAGTTCACAGGTCTTAAGGTACTTTTCAGATGAAGTATCACCACATCTTCTTAATCACCTGCCTCCATGAAATTAATAAGGAGTTCCATTTCTGCATAGATTTTTATCAAGTACATTCTTTTTAAAAAACATTTTTTTTTTTAGTTGTAGAGGGATACAATTACTTATTTATTTTTATGTGGTTCTAAGGATCAAACCCAGTGCTTCACACATGTGAGGCAGGCAACAGCCCCAGACCTCAAGTACCTTCTTCCCACCTCCACCAGGGGTCTCCAAAATACATTCAGTTAAGCAGGAATTGGTATGTATAATGGGGTCCTTTTATAGCTTGGATCACTGCCCTTAGGTTTGGGCAGGAAAAATGAAAGACGATGGTATTCACCTGGCATTTGGCTTGCAGAAAATGTTCAGAAGATATTTATTGAAGACACTGTCCAAGATGAGATAAACTTCGAGGGAGACTAGCCCTGACTAAATTGATATTTTTAGATAACTGCACTTTATTTATTCATACTGGTCCTGAGCTCCATTTAACTTTAAGAGCCAGCAGAATCCCTTTCTGTTATTCTTAACCTGAAGGCTGCCCAGTTATTTCATCCATCTTGTGTCCTCATGATTCAACATCCAGTACACATTGTTTAATTCACTGTCATCACAAGAGTATGAAGATAGAATTGTCCTTTGGTGGAATGTCAACCCTCACTCACCCCTCAGAGCATGGGTTGGGGGAGGAGAGTAGCTCATAGCCATGGATGCCCACAGAAGTGGAGTTTTGATTTGCACTCAGTTTAATCTGAAGGACAGATGGAAAAGGAGGATCGTTCTTTTGAGATATCTACTTGTACGTACTTTGTTACCTGAAGGTACTGTTCCCTAGGTACTGATGGTGCTGTTTCTGTTGTCTTTTCTCAGTTCACAGTAGTTGATAGTATGACACTTTGGATAAGTAAGTGATTGATTTCTGGCTTCCCTAACAGAGATGCTAAAACATGTTGGCTCTGGAAATGTTCAGTTACCTTCTCCATACTCATCAGAATTGTACTATTGATAATCTGATGCTAAGTACTCGTCACTCACCGAAGGGTAGAACAAATGTGTGGAATTTGTTTCCAGGGCTAAATAATGGTATAATTTTTGCTTCTCACAGTCCATTTTCTATTCTGTCAAATGCAAACTAGGTTAAATTATTTCAAATATATATAAAAATGGTTTGCCTTTAGTTTTAAATTTTAATTTGCATTTTAGCTTTAGAAAAATATAGAAAATAATCAGTTGGGAGATAGCAATGCCGCCGAGGGAAGTTAGACTCTAGAAGCAGATTCTTTAGGTTCCTATCTCTCCATCTCCACCTGTGAGCTATAGGACCTTAAGTCACTAAAATTCTTAAAATCTCAATTTCTTCATCTGTAAAATGGATGTGTCTAGCCCAAAGGATTTAGAGGAGATTAAATCAGACATTATGCATGTGAAATATCATCACATAATTATAATGTCAACACATATGTGCCTGTATCTCTAGGCACATACAGACATAAATTTTAAGTAGAATTTCAATCATTAAACATACTATTTTCCAACCCTTTTTAAATTTATCAGTATTTTAGATGTTCTTTCAAATGAGTATAAACAGCTTGGCCTCAGTTTAATGGTAAATGGATATACCCTAATTTTCCTAGATAATTTCCCTAATCATGAATATCTCATATTTTTTGTTATTAAAGCAGTTCTATTGCTTTCAAAATACTTTTCTGTAGAACATTGTGTGTATTAATGTAGAATAAATCTCCACAAATAGAATTGCTTATCCTAAGAGATGGACATTGAAATTGTTTTAAATTCTTTACTTCCAAAGTTTAATTAACTTCTCATTGTTTTCAGTGGAGTAATTATAACAACTGACAGTTATTGTAGAGATTCAGCAAAGAGCCAGAAGAGGAAAAGTGACTTTCTTTAGGATGGTGATGGTAATGAAAATAGACATTCTGTCACTCCATGAAGTTTAGATATGCTATGTCATTTGTATTTTCCTCTCATTCTTCAAATAATATTCATAGACTGTGGCAGGAGCAGTTGGAAAACATGTTCATGTCATGCCTGGAGCTTTTTAGACATGTAGCACATGTTGAATTTGACTGTCATATTCCTGGTTCTGATGGACCTTGGTTCTGGCATAGTTAGTGCATTCTCTGGCTGCATTCAGATGTATGTCTCAGTGCCCTGCATCCAGGAGAATGGGGAAGGAGGAAGTTATTCTGCTAAGGCAGGGTGGCTGCTGTAGTAAAGAACCTAGGTTACCTCGATCCAGAAGATGATAAAAGGCACACACTACTCCAACTACGTTGTTGAATTTTCTAATTGCTATTTTAAATTCTGGGGAGTCTGAATTATAATTACAACATCACCTGATGAAATGGGAAAGCAGTAAAACTTTATTAATCATCTATAGAGATAACATTTTACTCTAGTAGGTCTTTATCATCTAAGACTGATGCTTTTTAGTGGATAGGCTGTTTTCCTTTCCAGTGATGGGAAAGGTTCCTTGTGATAAAGAACATGAATTTCTTGAATTCTACAAAGTATACTTTTTGACATGGCCATTCATATTTACTCAGATTATTTCCAGAATATCTGACCAGCACTGATATGATGTGAAAAAGAATCAGACAAGGGGAAACAAGGGTGACAGAGGTTTTGCCAGTTTGGCCCACCCACCTCTCCTCTTCACTTTCTCAGTCTGTGCAGCAGAGATATGTGCTTCAATGGCTTGCAAAGGATCTTGACGTCCCTGGTGGATAAGTTGAGAGCAAGTGGCCCTTGGACATGATGATGACGAACCATCACAGAGGAAGAGAAGGAAGTGGATGAATGAGGGAGCTTAGTCCATTCAGGAATTGCTCACATGGCCCTTAAACCACTGTGCCTTGTGTGTTTGGATTTTTGTGCTTTGAAGTGTATTCTGGGGTTCTGATTCATCAGTTCTGTAGATCAATGTGAGTCTTAAAGTTTCTGCCTTTTAACTAAGGACTGGAACCTTTGCAGATTTAGACTGACATTTTTCTAAAAGTCAAGGAGATGAGCTAAACTATAAATCATTAGGTTGATTGTTCTGAACCTAATGATTTATAGTTTAGGTTGATTGTTCTCAACTTGTGCATTGAAAGTTACAGGGACTTGATAACATCAGTTTAATTTCACCAATTTTATGATAACTTTTATGGAAAGTTACCTTCTATATGCTGGGGATAGGAGGTTACAATTTGAAGAATGACCCAGAAGAGATCATTTTCAATGTAAATAACAAATAGCATGATCATGATACACTTAGGCTGTTTTGAAAGCACAGATATTTGGTGTAGCCTGTATTTTTATTGTGCCCTCTTGAAGGACTTCTAAGTAGCACTATTCCCTCAAAGATACTGAAAGTTCATTAGTTCAGCTTCATTAACAAGAAATGTACAAATAATGAGTAGATTTTAGTTTTGCTTATAAAATTATCAGTGTATACTTTTGTTTTCAATGATAATTCCCAGGATTGTCATTAAAAGTTGATGCAAACATAAATATTTTTTTGGGAAATACATTGAAACAATTCAATATAGCAAGATATATTGACAAGGTCCTTGAAATGTTTGTGCCCTAGACATTAATTACACTCTTAGAACTTATCTCAAGAATAAAACAGATATACTTAAAAACCTATGCCTAACATAACACCTGTAGAAAAATTATGTCTTCTATGCAACATATACTATATTGGGCACTGGAGATACAGTAACCAAGACAGACCCAGGCCGCCTGCACTCAGAGACTTGTAGTTCAATAAAATTGTTTTGTTGGTGATCTCTTTTTGTAAACTTGATAGAGATGCCCCCAAGCATTGGTTTCATTAAAAAAACACTTTGGTCTCTTCTTTGCTAACTTTTCTCCCTCACCACACAATGCCTGTATGCTAGGAAAGGTGAATGACAAATGAAAGTTCCACTGGAAAATGATATCCATTTTTTTTAATGTTGCAAGAAACTGTTTTCCTTCCTATATGTCTCCTCATATTCTCAGTATAGCATAAATTGTTGACATTCTCATATATCATCTCTGTGATCTAAACCTACACCTTTTCATGCATCCTTTCTCCCTCACTTGTGCTCTTACACATAGCATATCTCCTAACTAGATTTAGTGAAACTCATGTCAAAATTTCCTTAAAGACAATGCTTTTCATCTCCCATGCTCTTGAATAGGCAGAATTAATATAGTCAAAATGGCCATACTACCAAAACTATTACGCAGATTTAATGCAACTCCTATTAAAATCCCAATGACATTCTTCATAGAAATAGAAAATGCAATCATGAAATTCATTTGGAAAAATAAGAGACCTGAATAGCCAAAGAATTCCTCAGCAAGAAGAGTGAAACAGGAAACATCACGATACCAGACCTTAAACTATACTACAGAACAATAGTAACAAAAGCAGTATGGTGTTGGTACCAAAATAGACATATAGGCAATGATACAAAATACAAGACACAGAGACAAACCCACATAAATATGGTTATCTCATACTAGACAAAGACACCAAAAACATACATTGGAGAAAAGATAGCCTATTCAACAAGTGGTTCTGGGAAAACTGGAAATCCATATGTACCAAAATGCATTAAACCTCTGTCTCTCACCCTGTGCAAAAATCAAGTCAAAATGGAACAAAGACAGACACACTAGACCCTGCACCTGATAGATGAAAAAGTAGGCCCAAATCTTCATCATGTTGACTTAGGCTCTGACTTCCTTAGCAAGACTCCTAAAGTGCAAGAAGTAAAATCAAGAATCAAGAAATCAGATGGATGAAAACTAAAAAGCTTCTTCAGGGGATGGATTTGCAGCTCAGCAGTAGAGCGCTTACCTCGTACCTGCGAGGCACTGGGTTCGATTCCGAGCACCACATTTAAATAAGCAAATAAAATAAAGGTCCTTCAACAACTAAAAAATATATTTTAAAAAAAAAGCTTCTTGATAGCAAAGGAACAATAATGTGATGAGAGAACCTACAGAATGGGAAAAAATCTTTACCAAACTTAACCTCAGATAGAGCACTAATCTCCAGGGTATATAAAGAATTCAAAAAACTTAACACTAAAAAAAAAAAAAAAAAAAAAAAAAACCCAGTCAATAAAAGGGCTAAGGAACTGAACAGACACTTCACAGAAGAAGAAATACAATCTATCAACAAACATATGAAAATATATTCATAATCTCTAGCAATTAGAGAAATGCAAATCAAAACTATTCTAAGATTTCATTTCACTCCAGTCAGAATGGCAGCTATCAAGAATACAAGCAATAATAATTCTTGGCAAGGATGTGGGGGAAAAGGTACACTCATACATTATTGGTGGGACTGCAAATTTGTGCAACCACTCTGGAAAGCAGTATGGAGATACCTCAGAAAACTCGGAATGGAACCACCCTTCGACCCAGCTACCCTACTCCTTGGTTTATATCCAAAGGACTTAAAATCAACATACTCCAATGGCACAGCCACATCAATGTTCACAACAGCTAAACCAACAGCTATGGAACCAACCCAGATGCCCTTCAACAGATGAATGGATAAAGAAAACGCAGTACCTATACAAAGTGGAATATTACTCAGCGTTAAAGAAGAATGAAATTATGGCATTTGCAGGTAAATGAATAGAACTAAAGAATATCATGCTAAGTGAAACAAGCCAAACCCAACAAACCAAATGTTTTCTCTGATAAGAAGATGCTGCTCCATAATGGGGCAGGGGAATTGGGAAGAATGAAGGAAGTTTGATTTGTGTTGAGGGGTATGAGGGGAGGGGTGGGGCTTTGGGGATAGGAAGGACAGTAGAATGACACAGATATTATTACCCTATACACATGTATGATTACACTACTGGAGTGACTCTACACCATGTATAGCCAGAGGAATGAGAAGTTGTGCTCCATTTGTATAATATGTCAATGCATTCTAAAAAATGCTTTTGTTTTTATAGTAGATCTAAAAGATAAAATATTTATTAGAGATTACCAAGGCCTGGAAAAGTAGACCAGAATTGTCATGTCTCCAGATAACTCCTATACCATTCATTCATCTAAAATAGTATTTCATTGTTATTGTTGTTGAAGGTCTGACCTGTCTTATAACTTAGTTAAGAAGTTAAGTCTATGGTTTTGGGGGAGATGTTTATTGGCTAGACAAAACCATCCTGGAAGCTTCACCATGTTGCCACATTGCTTGTATTCATGAAATTGCCTTTCCAGCTGCTTGGTCTTGGGTTTATCATTTAATATCTTGCTAAACTCTTGGTTAGCATTCCTTGTTTCTGAGGTAGAGGTGATAACAGCAGAATTTACCTCATAAGGATGTTCTGGAGATTAAGTGAATAAAAGTCTATGAAGCATATTGCCCAAAACATAAACCCTACGATTTTTTCCCCCTCCATTCCTGGGGATTGAATTTAGGGGATTGAACTGAGCTACTTCCACATTTTTTGAAGCAGCGTCTTACTAAATTGCCCTGGCTGACCTCAAACTTGTGATCGTCCCTTCTCAGTCTCTCAGTACCAGGAATACCAGACTCTCAATATTCTTGTTACCACCATTCAGTGTGTGAAGAATCCCAAGGATAAGCCACATAATTACCCTGATGGGGAATACTAAGATTCCTTTATAATTTGTTTGCCAGGATGGAAAAGAAACAGAAGATATTTTAATTAATAGACAGTAGTGTAGTTCTGGAATAGAATAAGAGGGAGAGGCACTTGATACAAAAGAGAGAGTACATTTCTTCAGGAAATATTTAGTGTCTACTTTGTGCCAGGTGCATTAGTGAATATGACAGAACACTCTTGTGCCTTCATGGAGCAAGTTCGTGTGACATAAAACTAGTCCTTTATGAAAATGCAGCTTCTGTTAAATTCTCAGCTTTGATTGCAGCCATTTAGTAATCCAGGCCATCCTACAGGATACTGAGAATGTTCAATCTGCCCATGACTGAGAGTGGACTGCCTGGGGAAACTTGGCAGCTGTCATCCCTGCTGCTTCAAGGCACAAGGAAAAGGACTGAAAATCTCCCGAAGTGATAAACAAGAATAAATAACAGTCATGACCTAAGTCCCCAGAGGGACAGTTTTCTTCCAGCTTATGCTCTAGGTTCCCTTTACCTGTCACATGAGGGATCAAATGCTTTTAAAACCAAGATTGCATTGGATAGTTTCTTGGCATGGAACAGCTAGGCAGTAAGGAAGAAACGGACCCTGATAGCATGACTGTTAAAGAGGGATGGCAGAAAGATTAACTGGAAAGGAGTTGACTCTGGGCCAATTGAATAAAAACCAATAAACTTTTGGAATTTTTTCCAGCAAACTTACTACATAGAACTCTGTTTCCCACTTGAGAGGCTTAAATTGCTTCTCTAGGTGTATGTCGTCTGAGAGAAATACTGGAATGAGGAGAAAGTAGCAATTATAGTCAGCAGACTCAAAACAGGCCAGGTGAGAACTTATATTAAGGTAGCAGAAGTAGGATGAAAAGGGAAAGCATGAAAAGTAGAGGAATCAATATATGGAAATAACCAAGATGGAGAGACAGTGAAATGCAAGAAGGAAAGGGCTAGACTCAAATGACCTTGATTCATTGACATCGTGTTTCTCTCGGTTGTTGAGAGTTTCTGAACTAGATTTTAAACCTCCCTGTTCCTTAGCTTCCTCAAAATATAAAAGGGGCTGATGTTACTGCCTCTCATAAAGAGCACTGGTACATAGAACATGGAGAGTATTGAAAGAAAGAAATTGATTTGTGAACATCAGTGACTGCGTTATTGAATGGGTTAAGTTTAGTGAGTTCAGTTTATTTACATTAGAGAAGAAATAAAAGGTACAGAAGTCTGAATTATTTTAATTAGAATCAATAATTGAGATGATAGAAATGGCAAAGAAAGAAAGCTGTGGTGAGCTGAGCACAGACTTGATTTCTCCTCATGTCCTGAGCACTTTATCTAGTTGGTTCCCCTGTGAGGAACATAAAAAATTACTGGGGTGATTTCTACAGGGTGATGCTAAGCACCGCTTGAACTTTTCAAGCCATCTTTTTATTAGCTTCTCCGAAAGAGTTTTCCCCTATACTTATATTCAAGGGAAGCCAGTGAAGGTGCCCGACCCTCCATAGGAACTATATTCATTTCCTGGAGCCATCACAACCAATTGTCACAAACTGCGTGACTTAAAATGACAGGAATTTATTCTCTCAATTTAGGAAGCCAGAAGTCTGACATCAAGGGATAAGCAGTGTTGGTCCTTCTGGAGGCTCTTTGGGAGAAGCCTGTGTCATAACTCCTGGTGGCTGCTGGCAATCTGGCATCCTGCGGCTGGTAGACACATGGTTCCAGTGTCTGCCTCCATCCTATCAAGATCCTTCAATTATAACATCTCCAAAGACCCTGTTTCTACCTTAAGTGCCTGCATTCTGAGGGTTCAGGTGAATTTGAATTTTGAGCCAACACTATTCAATCCATTACAGGAGCTCATGTGCATTTCCCTGGACCATCAGAGCTGGCATGGGCTGCAATTTGAGGTCTAACACTAGAAGAGCATGTACTAATACTCCAGTCTTTGAAAGAGTAGATTTTATATATATATATATATATATATATATATATATATATATATTCTAGGGTTTTTTTAGGTGGACACAATATCTTTATTTATTTTTTTTAATGTTTATGTGGTGCTGAGGATCGAACCCAGTGCCCCATGCATACTAGACAAGCACTCTAACACTGAGCCACAACCCCAGCCCGAAAGAGTACGTCCTAAGTAATTGCAAGTGAGAATTGATTGCTAACAGAATCCTTGATTTATTTTCTTGTTTCAGAATTGGGTGTTTTGTGGTTTGGTTTTTTTTTTTCTATTAAAAAATATAATTTTTCATCACATTTGGGTTTTCTTTGTAAAGGCCACTATTTTTCCTGGCCAAATTCTTCATTTACCATGCCAGTTCTCCACTAATACTCTGTCCCTGAGTTTATTATAGTAAATTGAGTATGCTGAAAGCTATAGAAAAAGACCACTGCATTATAGGAGCCCTCCTACCACCACCTGTTGTGGGGCTTCACCCACCCCTGGAGAGGGCAGGATGGTATATGGAAGGACCCTGAACAGTGAGATAAGAGACCTGGGTTCCATTTAAATTGACTCTGAAAAGTTTTAGATTCTGGTGCCCATATGTGCATACCTCTCTCTCAAGAACACAAGTTGATCATTTCCATCTCTGAAGGCATCTCCATCAATTCACCGCAGACAGTTGACTCTCTAATAGTACTGTGCTAGACACTAGGAGCTTATTGCTCATGAGGTAATGCTGTTATTGGGAGGGTGAGGGGTACAGGACACACTGTAGCATGGGGAGGGCACTTCTGGAAGCCTCAAGGATATGGCCTCTAAGTTGAGTCCTCTGAAGAGTTAATGCCAGGTGACAGGATGAGAGAAGAATGCCTCTGGGGGAAGGAGTACTGTGTGGAAGTCCTGGGAAACAGGAGAAAAGTCAGTGTGGCCACACAGGAAATGACTGATCCTAGATTACAGGCAGAACCAGGTGACAGGCAGGGCTGGAGAGACCAACAAAGATCAGACCATGTGGGGTAACTGTTGATGGTTAAAATCAGAGTGGATAATGGGATAGATCTAAAGAAAGTTTAAATGTGAAGGAGAAGGAGGTGAGGACCAGGTCTGATTTGGGCATGGAGTAGAAAGTAGCATCTTTTACTGAAATCTAGAGTGACCAGAAATCTGGAGGACCAGCTGTTGAAGGTGGCATATTTAGTTTGGAGTATGTTGAGATGAGGTTGTATATACTTCCAAACAAAACTTTCTAGAAGGCAGAATAAATACTGATTTAAAGTTCTTGGACCTTAAGTCCATTAAGGATTTTCTTCTTCATCACTCTCAGTTGCCTGTAAGAATCATTCCTCTTTACCTCTGTTTTGAGATGGCCTTGATTTGGAAGACCTTTCTGGCTCTGTCCCCATCTGAAGTAGAAAGGTGGACTGGCTGATCTTCCCTGGACACTGAAGTTCTTTTCTTTTCAAAGGGATGGAAAGATAGAGTTGCAAGTTTCTCCTCCTTGTTTTTCTGAATCCAAATTGAACTCCTCTGGTTGCATATTCTAGGAGCTAAGTAAAAAACCTATTCAGATGTATATTGAGAGCCCTTAACAACATTGTCCTCAGAAGGTGCAAAAGAAAAAAAGGATATAAGGAGATCTGGGACAATGGGAAAGGATTTACCCAGTTTCTCAGGAGGATGGGATTAGGCCCAGGCAAAAAGACCCCAGCCTCTTTATCTGTCCTCTTTCAGCTCACTGGAGCTTGGCTCATCCTGGGTGGTAAAGAGCCTCTTTTGTCCAAAGGACTCTCAATGCCTCCTGAACTCATTTCTTCCCACTGGGCCTGCTTTTTTCTCTCCTGCTCCTGCTAAACTAGAGTTGGATGGACCTGGGGAAGGTGTCACCCACCCTGCCTCTGTCTGCTCCTTTGGCTGATTGGTCCCTGTAAAGTATTCATGCTGTGGAAAACCTACTTCTTTAGCTTTTGTGATTTTTCTTAAGACCACAATAGCAACCAGAAAGAGTATCCACATGCAAAACGCTCCTTCTGCTTAATGCTCTCTTCCCTCAAATGAGTGGATATGTCATTTTGGAGAGCTCTCAGCCCTGTGCTAAAATGGAGGTGTCTGTGAAAACTGCTTGGCAGGTGTGATGCTGACTTGCTCATTACATGTTCTTTGACATTCACCATAACCACAAATTCCTAGAGGAGGGGGAGAGGGGGATGATTGGATATACCAGGGGCTTATCAAGTGAATGTTCACCTTAATCCCATCTAGGCCTTTGCTCAGCAACTTTGAGTTTGGGAATTTCAAAGCAAATCCTATTTTGCTGGGCTAGTTTTGTGCAAATGTTAATCAGTGAATTGTTTCTGAGCATCAGTGTAAACCTAATGAGAAATAATGCTTGAGGTAAAATGTAGAACGACCTGGAAATCATAAATTTCATCAGTTGGACTAAGATTGAAACCTGATTCCGCCTTACCTTCATTATTTCATTAGGACCAGATATCTTAAAGGACATATTCGATTTTTCAAACTTTCAAGTACCCACTGATTGTGTGAAGGCTCACTGACATGCCAACCACATCCCTCTGCTGGTCTTTCCTTCTGCCAGCTAGTATTAGCTCTGTGGTCTTCTGCTATCATGGCAGGCCTGACAAATACCAGCTAGGGATTAGTGTACTGGGGCCTGAGATTCTCTTGACTTTTAGAAAAAGACTCTCAATGTCTTAAAATAGCGTAGTAGCTAAAATAACAATAACAACAATAATAGCTGGCCATTGCAGAGAGTAGTGTTTGTTTAAAATCCAAGGCCCGTTCCTGGCAGCAGTTTCCACTAGCTGGGCTCCCACAAGAATTGCTGTAATGGAAAGCATTCGGCCTCATCATGAGAGGAAACACAGGGGTCTGTGAAATCCCCTCTGAGAAGATTTCCTGAGCATTGACCTCCATGTACCCTAGAACTTGAAGTAAGTGGTGTGGACTTGACCATTCTAAAAAGACTTGGGAGTCTGTTGGCCCCTCTAGCCTCAACACCTAGACTGTCTGTTCCCATCACCAGCTTCTGAGATGCTTTCCTACCTTGTGAGGAGGGAGGGAATCAGGGAGGCCAGTCAGCTATAGCCTATGAAAAAAACCACCTCACTCGGATGCATGATGTCTGGAAATGAATATGAACTGCCCTCTGAATGGACAGATACCAATCAGCTCATGACTCCCTCCCATCCTATGAGAAGCTCTTGCAATGCAGGCTTTCAAAGTCTCACCTACCCTGTACACATCTCTTCCACATCTACCCCCAGGCCTACTGCTTTCTGGTAGTCAGCATGTCACATCCAGCAAAGCAGTTTTCTGTTCCTGGCCCACTTCCCTTGTGGAATCCATTGCATCCAGAACCAGAGTTTCCAGGTATGGGAAGGATGTGGAAGATAGCAGGCCTGGGAAGGCTTATTAGAGACAATGGAAAGATATGATGATGTGACTATCTTGGCCTTGGATCACATGCCCTATGGACTTTTGGAAAGTCCTCAGTGGTGTTTCTAATGGCTTTATCAAGTCACCTTATCCTGGCTCCCTCAGCAGTCCTGGATAGCATCCTTGGTGCACTGGTTTCAGATTTTGACAGGTGATAAAAGCACGTATTGAGATTGCTGCTTCACAGGGTCCACATTTCATAACTATTGACTGATGTTATTTTTGCCTTTGCTGAGAAGCTCACTCATGTGTTTTCTGTTACTTTAATGGATTGCTTCCTGATACACAGGGAGGCCCAGCCATTTGCCCTTCAATCTGACAAACTGCAGCTTCACCTGAATGGACTGGAACTACACAAGGAACATTTAGACCAGGCAGTTGGCAACACAACTCACTTTTCTTCCTAGAAAATATGCTCAGAGCAGACACACCTGTAAACATGCTTATTTGCATCTTTGTGGAGCCTAACTTTAATTAGGATTCTCAAAATTCTTCACTTCCATTCTCTGAATTTTTAACATCTAAATACCCTAAGGTTCTAGTGTTTGGTGCTGTACTTCTGAAGGTTAAATGGAAAATGCTTGATCATGATTTATTTGTCAGTTGTAATTATGCTGATAAACAGAACGGTATTCTGGACTTATTCTGGGTTATTGGTTATGCCAATAAACCATTGTTCTACCAAAGGCTCTGCAGTGGGTTCTCATGGAATGTCTCCTGGTGGATATCTTCTCTCTCTTCCTTCTGCTCATCAGACACATTTTCTGGTCTGTGCAGGAAATTCCCACTCTTCTTTGGTTCCCTGGCTATGGTTGGAAAGACTGATCAGAGTGTCAAAGGCTGAGTTCAGGCCTAAGGTATCAGCAGGCCAGTCAGGTAGCAGAATTTTGTATTTACTGTTCTCTTACTTTGAGTTTGGGGACAAAAGCCAACAGGTTATTAAAAGAATGAGAATAATTTGACTTCTGACATTGGTTGGGTCTTGGGGTTACTGGGTATTTTGTTTTCTGATGTGAAAGCAGCTGTTTGGTAACCACTAACTCTTCCCTTATTCTTTTCTTGCAGATGAGCTCACAGTGCCTGCACTTTACCCCAGTAGCCCTGAAGTGTGGGCCCCGTACCCTCTGTACCCAGCGGAGTTAGCGCCTGCTCTACCTCCTCCTGCTTTCACCTATCCCGCTTCACTGCATGCCCAGGTAATTTATACCCATCGGCCACGACTTCACTCACTCCACCACCAGCCCTTTCAAACCTGGTTCCCCAGAGCACACCATACAACTAACACCTATCCAGCTAACAGATCCACCTTCAGGAGATGAATGATCCCCTCTACATCAAGCTGACACCCCTCCAGGACTTACGAGGAGCGTCTGACAGCAATGATACCACCCACTGCCTGATGTTTATCCCCCCAAACACCTCTCTCTTCCTTAATGATCTCACCCTCATCTTACACGAGAGACTGGGGCAAGGTCACTTCCCTGGCTCCCAGCTAGCTAGAGGGCATCACCCAAGCATAGATACGTCTGCCTTTTCGTGTGGAAGGGTTACCGAGGGAGGAGTGTACTTGAAGTTATGTGTGTCTGTGCGTGTATCTGTGTGTTGAGAGGCTTCTGCTGTTGTTTCCCATGAGGATCTAAGGACAAGAAGAGAAACTTCCAAGAGGAAGACTGTGTTTTCTTACACTGATTACAGGAAAGATGAAGAGTTCCTTGTTCCCATGTTGAAGCCCTGTAGGAAGGGTGCAATATAGTATTTAGAATGTAATTACAAGTTAAAGTAGAGATCTCTGTTCTGCCCAACTTTCATTCTTAGTTAAGAATAGCCTGAGTTTTATAAACAAATTCCCTGTTTCTCCCCAGAGATGACTCTCTGCATACTAACACTTCCTCTCTTCTTGGAGAAAATGTTTCTCTGAGCCTTGTTTTTAGTGCTGGTAGTAGTAGCAATCATTGTTAAGATCCATTGTTGGAAATAACCACTCATTCTTTGGCCTTCAGAGAGTAATGATCAATAACAAATAAAAAGTAAGAATACAGAGCCTGGAGATGTAGCTCAGTGGTAGAACACTTGACTAGCATGTATAAGACCTTGGGTTCAATCCCCAGCACACCAAAATAAAAGAAAAGAGAAAGAATATTTGTCTTCCCACATAAGCTTTTAAAACCTCAGCCTCGTTGTTAAAAAATTGTCAGGCTGGACAGGTATGGTTTTTGTTTTATTGGGTAATATTTGTTTACAAGGCTGGATGGAATAAACAGTTTCCCAGAAAATTCTTCTTTCTGACTTAAAACACTTTTCACATTGGACAGAACTATGTTGACTGACTCACCTGCAAGTAGCCCCTAAGTAGGCTTCTCCATAGCCATGAGGTCAGGAGTGATGTACGTTAAGTAACTAATTACCAATGCTTTCTGCATGTACTAGTGACCTGGCTTCTGGGGCTGTTCCTCAGTCCCTGGACTCCTGAGAGACACTGACCTCTGTGTTGGGAGGAAAAGGTAAAAAGTAGTAAAGAAAAATGTAGATGGGGGCTGCAGTTGTGGCTCAGCAGTAGAGCGCTCACCTAGCACGTGTGAGGTGCTGGGTTCAGGCCTCAGCACCACATAAAAATAAATAAATAAAATAGAGTTATAAAAAAAATTTAGATAGTGGCAGAGAAGCTTCTTGGCACAGAAAACAAATTAGAGGAGTAGCTGTGCCTTTTGGTTTCCCTTCCTCTGCTGCTTTGCCACTTTCTGTCCATGTCATTGCTTGTAACCCTCACAGCTGGCATCTAACAGGAGGGAGGGAGATGTAAGCCTGTGGCAGTCTTCTGCTGAGTCATCAATATGTTTATAGTAGTCTGGGTGACTTTATAAATAATGAGGAGCAACTGAAAGAGCCCCTTTTATTGCTCCCCTCCATCACCACCACCAATCTGGATATTGTGTCTCCATTTGCTAGATGGCTCAGATTGGCAGTTAAGGCCATTGTTAATAAATACCATGAAACAGTACAAGTTTGCATACTATTCTGAATGCCCATGGCTTTGGTTAGTCACCATTTCCTTGGAGAATCAAAAGTTGACAATGAGCGAAAAGGTCTGGGAATAGTGACTTTGGGCTGTGACATCTGCCATTGCTTCATTCATGTAACAAATGAAATCAGAAGTGATCCTGGGGACATGGTAGGAAAAGGACCTAATGAATCTTAAGGGATTAGTAAGCCTCCACCTGTAAGGGAAGCTGGAGACACAGTGCAAGATTAGATGGACTGACCTATTTGAATAAATGGGATGCATTGCCCATGTGGTGCCCTCCCCTGGGAGTTCTTCCTTGGCCTTGAGACTTTCCCAGCCTGGAATCTGCCACATCAGTCTTACTTAGATTTGGTGAACTGTCATCCAATATCAGTGAGATCCATGTGTTTAACCCCTCTTCCTGTTTGGAGTCATTCCCAATGCAACCTTGAACTGTATCCCAAAGATTCATTCATGAATATGGTTATTTAAATGTCTTAGTCAATTCTGGGACTCACAGAGTGAACTGATAGAAGCTTTACAGATGAGCTGGTCTGACCCATTTTACAGATGAGGAAACAGGCCCGAGAAGATGGAAGGAGTTACCCAAAGTCACAGTGGCTCTACCATGACTAGACCTAGTTTGGTCACCTGACTCCCAGGCCTATCCCTTTCTACTCCGAGGCTGGCTTACCAAAAGACTTATTTAATGGAATTTTGGAGAGGCCTCAATCCAGTGACTCCTTGGAACTTTAGATGGGAAACCTATAAGAAGAGACTTGGAGGCAAAGACAAGGGAATCAGCATTTAACCTGCACCCAAAGGGCCTCAAAGAATCTTACTAACTGGAGGTAGAACAGAGTGGGGAAGCTCCAGGTGGAGCCTCTCCCCTTAGTGGATAATTCAGTTTTTGTTTTGGAAATTTTATAATGTCTTTGGAGAGTCTTCTAAGTAATTTTGCTTTTCTTAGCAATGTTGTGCTCTGTTTTGAGACATGGATTTTTTTTTTCTTCTAGTGTTTCTCTCCTGAGGCAAAGCCCAACACACCTGTCTTTTGTCCACTTCTCCAGCAAATTAGATTTGTCTCTGGGAATGTGTTTGTCACATATCAACCTACTGCAGACCAGCAGAGGGAGCTCCCATGTTGAATTTGTCTGTTAGCTATTTTTCCCCCTTTTGCAAAAACTATTTCTTGGCAACATTTGAGAGATTTCAATAAAAATTTTAATCAGAGCAAAAAATTATGTCAAGTAGACTACAGCGTTTTGTTTTTATGGTGATGAAATTTTGAAGCAAAATTGTTACTCTCTGACTGAGGTTTTGGGAGAATTGGGCCCATGACAGCTAAATGTGTTACACAGAAGGACTCGGAAAAAGCACACTGGGGAGACCAGGCCCCAGAACCCAGGCCTCATCACTGCTGCACGTATCTTCTTGGGCTCCTGAACCACTATGAGCTGCATACTAGAAGATTCTCATTCCAGCCTTCTCAACTACCAGGACCTCTCACTTCAGGAAGGACAGTGTATCTAGCTAGCAGAAGCCCATTTGCAAAGAGTGGATGTGTTTTCCAGTTCATCAGTTGTGACCCAGTGGAAAGAGGACTGAGGAAACGGAAGTTGTCATTAAAACAGAGTTAGGTCACATTTCTACTTCTGCCTAGATTTTAGTCATGATCTGGCACCCCCTCAGATTTTCCAGTTCTAATTTGAAGATACTTTTTGCAATCAATTCCTTTTTTCAGAAACAACTGGCTATGGTAATAGGACTGCACACTGGTAGCACCTTATTATTTGGGGGGATAAAAGTGTATTAAACGTCATCAACATTTTTAGAAGTGACTGTCTAGTTCACTATGAAGGCCATTGATCTTTGAATTGTATTAAATATGTAGGAAGGTTTCATCCACTACTTTCTGGAAGGTCTAAAGGTAACATACAGCACTTCCTATCACCTCATGCTCACACATCTCTGCTTTTAGTCTTGTTGCTCATGGGACAGAGAAAGTGTATAGTCCTCTCCACATTCTAGAAATCTAGCACCAATTACCCTCCTCTAGAGTCAGTCACAAAATTGGGTCAGAGAATTTTGCAGGGAGGAAGGCCTGGGAAAGAAAATCCTGGTTCCCTACTGCTTCTCCAGAGGCCTCATTTGCCCAAGTTTCAGCAGGTATTTTGGAACTCACACAGGCTATTGTACAGTTTGTGATTGGAGCACGACCGGTACTGCAGAAACAGAAGATTTTGAGGCAAAGTTACAACACAGACTTCTTTGAGGTGTACCCCTTGGGAGGCCCCTTGTGGCACACTGGAAAAATTTAAAGGTTAATCTCAATAAATACAGAAGTGGACCATGAGGAAGGAGACATAGGCAGGCAGGACAGGGAGATCACAAAGGGAGAGGTGGGCCTAGGACTAGCATGTGGGTTGCCTGCACTGCAGAGCTGTCCCCAACACCACCACATCTAAGCATTTACTGAGCTTCATGGTGCAGCTTCCAAGAATTGGATTAGAGAATTTTTTAAAACACAAATTTCACTAAGCATCTCCTCTGTCATTACTGTTCTGTGGAGAATATTTAGAAAGATAAAACACAGAGTCTTGTTTTGCAAGTCTGAAGAGTGTGAGAGGAAATGTAGACCCAACCATGCACAGAGCCCCTTGGTAATCACCTGCCTCCATAGCAGCTATCCTACCCAGGTGCCTGGTATAACTCACATGGCAAGGAGTCTTCCCTCCCAACCCCTTCAGCCTCCCCACCCCCAGCGTGTACTTCCTGTTCATCAGGCAATAGCTAGTGTTATAATGGTAGCTGTTCCTGTGGGACCTGTGTTCAAACTCCAACACATAGGTAGAGAGGCTTTATCACCACATACAGGCCTGGCTTTCGGAAGTAAGGGAGATTCTGGTCACTTCTGTGAATCTCAGATCCTGTCAGCTCATAGCCCTGGCTCCCTTGACTTTCAAGCTTGACTCTCCGATGGGTAAATTGTCTGGCCTCCAAAGCTGCTGCTTGCAGCTGTCCAAAAGACCCAAAGCTTTACATTGTCTTCAGACATTGATGAAACAAACTGCTAATCCTCTGACAGTTACATTTCACTCTAAACCTGAAGCTCATTGAGGCCAGACTATGAGGAGAAAGAATTCCTTGAGTGCCCCAACTCTTTGACTGGGCCAGTCTTGCCTTATTAGGCTAAGAACATCTTGCTCAGTGATTACAGAAGATAGGGGCAGGAAGACCAGACATTGTCCTCACAGCATTAGTCTCCTGTGACTGTGGTTAGTGCCTCTTCCAATTATTAAGAACACTAAGGTCCCCTTCCTTTACCCAGACCTGTTGGCCAGGTCTTGTGCTATGAACTGAGCCCATCAGGAGCATTACAAGATGCTGCTTTTTCTTTTTTAATTCCAGACAGAGCTGAAAGCATGGTTCTACCATTTGCAATCTGTATGGCCATGATGACATGTTCTTTAACCTATCTGAGCTTCAGAAAAATATAGCTAATCATTCCTCATATAAAAGACTTAATAGTGTCTGGCACACATTAAGAGCTTACAAAATGTTTTTTTTGTTCTGGGGGATGTTTTGTTTGCTTGTTTTTAAAAGGTAGCCTTTCCCAGGAGTTTTTGAATTTTCAATAAGGAGAAGGAAATCTAGGACTAAATCCAAGTTGCCTATAGGGCAGTGGTAATTAAAATCCTGAGGACATGCAGTATGTTTTGATGACAGTAATGGGGCTGCAGAGCCCTCCTGTACCAAATGGAAAGTCAGAGGCTGGAAAGAATGAGGGACCAGAGTAAGATGAAATATCAAATGACAGAGTGCCCCCAACATCGCCAAGTGACAGCACCTGCCCCACATCCAGCAGCATGATTTCCACAGCTGTGCCAGTAGTTGGAGAACTTGTCCCTGAAAGGAAGTTTCCCCGCAGCCATGCCGGGGACACTCTTGCCAGCAGAAAACCTCTCCCTGACAGGAAACAAGAGTGGAAAATGGCTGAAATCCCAGAGAGACTCAACAGTGCTTGTTGTTGCTTTCCACAGAGCTGCTGTCCCTGAACTTTCCAGCTGCTGCCTTATCTTGCTTTCCTATCAGAAACTGGAGAAGAGAAGGACCTGTGGGTCACCCAGCTCATTCCCCCCTGGGCCTCTGGTGCTTTCTTCCCACAGTCTCCCTCCACAACAATTCTGCCCAGTTTCGTTTCCAGGCAGCAGACTTAGGTCTTGAGCTTTGGGGGATTCTTTTCTTTATAGTGCTGTGACTGAAATCCAGGGGATCCCACTCCTGGCCAAACAAATATTCTCTCCCTGTGACCCTGTCCATCCTTTCTCCTCATCTGCTCTGGTATTTTTGGAACTAAGAAGCCCCTTAGTTAGAAATGAGAGATGTAGGCATTGACACTGGTCTCTTTAAAAGCAATCCAAAGTCATTTATCTTGGTAGCTACAAACGAGGCCCAAACCTTCCCATAACAGGTAGTGTTAGGTAGTTGACATGTCACAGAAACCAGAATCAGTCACCTAGTGTGTGTCTATGTGGCCCTGGTCAGGGTCACTGAGCCCAAGAAGACTTCCCTAGAAATCAGTGGTGTCATTGCCAAGACAGGAGCTGACTCAGAATGGCTACCTTTGAGGGCACAGCAGCTCTACCTTCAGTGTCTGTACTGTCTCCAGTTTCTTAGGCATGTCCCATTTTTGTCCTCAGTGTATAACTAAGCCGGATGGATCTTATGCAGGTTTTCTCTGACCTTATTGGCAGTATGAGCCCAGGCCCGAGTCATACCTGTAAGTAATGTGGGGTGGGGTGGGGTTTTTGGGTATTTTTTGTTTGTTTTGTTTGTTTTTTCCCTTTTGCAGTACTGGGAATAGAATGCAGCGGAGCTCTACCACTGAACTAATTTTTCAGCCCTTTTTATTTTATTTTGAGACAAAGCCTCAGTAAGTTGTCCAGGCTAACCTTGAACTTATGATCCTCCTGCCTCGGCCTCCCCAGTAGTGGAGATTACAGGTGTGGGCCACCATGCCTTGCCTGTAAATACTGTTTGTGAATTTACTCCTTCCTTGGGATTATCAGCAAAGGTGTGGACCAGCTGTCAGTCGCATATTGCAGACAGCCAGACACCTAATTAGGACTCATTAAATCAAACAAACAGGATTCTCATGATAGTTTCTACCTTCTCTACTAAACTTGAGATTTTAGGCGAGTTTTAACCTTGATGAGCCTCGATTTCATTATCTATACATGAGAGGAATGAACACTTATTTCATAGAGTTCATTTGTAGAAAGGAATAAAATGTTTCGCATAAAATAGTCATTATTATTAAAACAGCTCTTCCACTACCTTCCCTTTGTCAGAAGGGGTTCTGGTATGGCCCTCTTAATAAGTGTGAGGAATACACAAAACATGGACTCTGGATCAGGACCAGACAAGAGAAACTTAGGGGTTTGGGCTTTGCTCTTTGGTTAGGAAGAAGAGCAGCTAGAGCAGGACAAAAGAGGAAGCCACTTTTCGGGGCCATCCACCAGGAATTTGAGGCCCTTACATAGTACAAGAACCCAGGCACCATCTTAGAGTATGTGAATTCTAACTGCTTGAAAACAAACCAGAGGTGACAGAAAAACTTTGGAATTATACAATGTAATCTTTGCAAAGGAGAAAGTGAACTTTTCCTTGAAGAAAACCAGTTGTGACAAGGGGGAAAAGGAAAATCAACTCCAAATGGGATCATGTTTTATTCAGGATTTGTGCTGCCAGTGGGAAGGCCAGAACTCAGTGACATGATGGAAAAGTGGGACATCCCAACCTCAAGCTTCATGCATTCTCCGCCACAAAGTTCTACCCGCTTCACTGAGCTCAGCTCCTTGGGACCTCTAATGGCTTTTGATAGCAAACATAGTTAAAAATTAACAGACTGACAAAATTAAATATGGATGGCAAGCAACCACTGTGGACTTAATCTGACACAGGGTGTTACATGCTTGGGTGCCCTCAACCTAAGTGGCGACTTGAGTGAACTTGGAGATGTCTGAGCACATTTCACATGCCTATTTGGAAGCAAGAGCCTGACTTGTGTTTTGGACAGACAGGAAAAAAGTCTAAGAGCCTAGGAGAGAAAACCACCCCTGAGGTCTTATGTTTAATGAAACCTGGTCTTGATTGGTCTTAGCAGAAAGTGCTCATGGTTAGGACCTTGCTCTTGTGGTCTAGATCTTGTCCCTGCCCCAGCTTAGACCCTGGCAATCCTTTGCCACCCTGCCTGAGAGGTTTGCAAAAGCTTATAGCTGGTGGTGGAACATGGACTTCTCCAAGCCATGACCTTCTTGCTCACCCTTTTGCAGCTGCCAAGTTGGGTGCCTTGGCAGGTTTAGTCTGTGAACCAACTTATATAAATCTTAACATTTTTGCCTCAGTATTATCACATTGTTTTATTGTCTTAGGCAGGGAGTATCAAGATGCCAAACAAGTAGTAAAGAGTGCTGATTCTATCTTGTGCCCTGTGCATCTGCTCATAGAGAACATGGCTGCCAGCATGGGGAGGTAGAAGGGTGTGGGGCATGGAGATTCCTTTACCAGTGACCTCCAATGGGCCTCATTTTATGCAGCATAGTCATGCTTGAAAAGTCTTCTCCTTTATGAGAAATGGGGAAGGTTGCTGCTTAAGAACCCTACAATTGGTGCCATAAAGAGGATAATCTTTGCAATGCAAGCCATTACTCTTTTGGATGAGTTTGGGGTTTTTTACAACAGAATGTGCTTCCAGCTTGAAGCCCTGTCAGTCAACTGAAGAACTTGACTGGGTTTTAATTGGTGATGCTGCCCCAAGAGAAGGTCCAGACAGGTCTGCAGTGAGTGGGGACAGAATTAATTGTCATTAAAACAGCACTTTAGTGGCTCAGTGCAGTCATTTCAAGGTTGGGGAAGCCCCTGATAGATTATTCAAGGATCCATTTGGGGACAGAGGTAGAAACCTACTTAGAATACCTAGGCCTAAAAACTGACAAATCCAGGGGCTGGGGTTGTTGCTCAGTGGTAGAGCGCTTGCCTAACATGCGTGAGGCACTGGGTTTGATGCTCAGCACCGCATAAGTATAAAATAAAGATATTATGTATGCCTATAAGTAAAAAATAAATATTAAAAAAAAAACTGACAAATCCAGGCTGGGGTTGTGGCTCAGTGGCAGAGCACTTGCCTAGCATGCGTGAGGCACTGGGTTCGATCCCCCACATCACATAAAAAATTATTATAAATTAGAAATAAAGGTTAAATTCTTTTTTAAAAATCTGACAAATCCATTAATTTGAGTCATTCATATAAAATGTTCAAGTTACTGTTTTTAATTGTTTTGTTCAGAACATCTTCTGAATGTGCTTCCTGAGAAACCCTGCACCTGCATTAGGAAAGGCACAAGGAAATCCTCCTCAGTGCCCCAGATCAGCCATCTAGGACACCAGCCAATTTAGTGGTCTTCCAATACAAATTAGTTTTTATTAAGAACTAGAAATTTGAATGCCACATTGGCACACCTCAACTGCTTAGATCTACCAAATGGATCTAGGAATCCACTGGCAGGGGCCTTCCTGACTACCATTTCTAGGCAGCCAAAAACATTAATAGTGTTTCTAGAATTAAAAGATGCCTTGGTCAGATAAACCCAGGGCTAGGTCAAGTCAAACAGGTTTCTTTATTTTGGAATTTCTTAGAACATTTCATGTGCTGCTTTATATCCAGAATCTGCTGAGAAGCATAGTCCAGCAGCCATACATCTGGAAACCTTGATCAAGAGCATAGTCTCTCAGATTTTGTGTGCATTGCAGTCACCTGGAGAGCTTGTTAAAAGGCGAGTTATTGAACTCCAGCCCTAGAGTTTCTGCTTGTCTAGCAAGTTCTAGGGGATGCTGATAGTTCTGGGACCATACTTAGAGAACCACTGATCTGGACTTATTTTTCTATTCAGCAAAGAATAAAATAGCCAAACCAAAGGGTATCCATTAATTGGCCAGCACCATTAATTGGTCACCATTAGTGACCATTAATTGGCCAGCACCTGGTAAGCATTTCTCATGACTATTTCTAAAGGCGGGTGTGCTCCTGGAACTCAGTCACTAGAAAGGGACTAGTACTAGGCAAATGACTCTCAGTGTCTTAACTTGTGCTCAGGACCCACTGGAAAAGAGGAGGGATGGTGATCAAGCAGGGTTCTGCCCTGAAGACAGTCGAGGTCTTTCTTTCCTTGGCATAATTAATTGGGAACATAAATTTGGTTTGTGTTTTAATCCTCTAGGGCTTAGCTTCTTCATCTATAGATGGAAGAGGATGTAAATTATTTTTAAGGATGCTCACTAACTCTAGCATTTCATTTTATTTTTGCTCCCAGTCATTTTTTTGAGCATCTGGTACTCCTGTCCACTCCATCAGCAGTTGGAGATAGATGTTAGAGTCTGTGTATTGCCTTGCAGGGGGCTCTGCATTTTATAAGAGCACTGTAGCAGGGAGTGATGGGAGGATTCTAAAAGCCTAGCCCCTAAGTAGTGAATTGTAACAGAAGCAACTGGTCTAGTATAAAAGATTCCCAAGGTCTTCCAGTTTGCACACAGATTTCACAGTCCTTTGAAGTGCCTAGTACTGTCTCTGTCCAAATTAAATCAGGGTCGGTGTTGGTTAAATATATTATGTTAAAGGTTCTTATGGGGACTTTAGAAGCCCCTGGAATTGTATTTAGGTTTGTGAATGTGTGAGTTTGAGTACGTGTGAGCACACTCGTAGGTTTTTCTACAAACAGGATGAAGAAATGTCAAGAGTCATTGCCTTACATGGAAGGCCAGCCCTTATCCATATACAGTTGCCATGAGTAGGCTTAAACTCCTGCTGAGCTGTTCCTGGAGAAGAGTAATAGGGAGTCTGCAAGGAGCTGTGATTTTCCACATTGTTAATGATGTATCTAAAGCAGCTCCTAGAGAATAGACAGGAGTGACCTGGGTCCCAAAGCCACAGCAGGAGCGGCCCAAATGGGAATAAGGGGGAATCCTCGACTCACAAGCCCTAAACAGCAGTGATTAGAACAAAACATCCTGTCTAGCTGCCCGGACGCCTGGCTTTGCCCCATAAACTCTGGCCCCATGTTGTGCCAGGAACATACCTAAAATGCTCAGTTCCGCCTAGTGGGCACTGCCCTCTGCTGGAAGGTGGGTGCTACTGGGCCTCAGTGCCAGAAGAGGAGGTATCTTGGGTTGTCTCTGGAATGCAGTGACAAGAGCCCACACTCTGGCGAGTGCGGTAGTCCCAACCATGGGGCACAAGAGTGATGCGTTTTGCGGTCCATCTGTACCCTATCTGCCACCACATCTTCTCTGAGAATCAGCTGGCCTGCTTCCACATTGGCATCCTCCAACCTCAGCTCAGCTGAGCAGTTATCCTGGACCACGTCACTGGGAACCATATTTCTTGTCACCCTGGATGGTCCCAGCCCAGGCTGATGGACAGACGCATGTGCGCCTGAGAGAATGCAGGGGCTGTGTGTTTAGAGAGGTGGGTGGAGAGGCTGGGGTGGCTGGGAGGTAAGGGGCTTCCTTTGTGCACTCACCTTCACTGATCCCAGACCTATGCCATCCACTCTGCGGCTCTCCACCTGGTCAACCCCTTCCTGTGTCCCCTCTGAAACACCATCGCGTCTTGGCCTCCTCAGGGCTCAACGCCCCCACACCCAGGCAGCACAGCCGCCACCGCACTCCACACTGACCCGGTGCACATGGACCCATCCCCCTTCTACTATGTGTCTAGGTTCCCAGCTCCCCACCTGCCCCAGGGGCCTTGTGTCCTGGCCCCTTCTTTACCACCTGTCTCAGGAAGGCAGCTCCAACTCTGCTCTCTGCTTAGTGAGCAAGTGGATTCAGATGCACAAAGCCATAAGCCATGGGGTAGGTACAAGTTTTTTCTTGTCTCTTTCTTCTGAACCCTCTTCTCCCTGTCCCCTCCTCCTCCATACTCTTCTCACTCTCCCTTCCAGCCCTACATCCCACATTTCCCCCTCCTTTATTTTTCTCTTTTCCTTTGCCCTTCAAATCCCTAAATTCCCAAAGTAATGTGCTTTTAGCCAATGTACAGGGGAAAGTGATTCTTCAACCCCTTAATTACTATGAGTGGTAAAGGTAATTCTGGCCCTGCCCTGAAGGAGAGTTGGGGGCTCTGGTGGCTTCCAGGGAATACAACTTTGCCCTTTTAAAGTACTTGGACCTCCTTCCAGCTGGTATCTGGTTTCTGGTAATATCCCATGTGCTTCCAAGAAGAGACCTAACACACGGATGGCCTGAGGGATTCCCTGAGGTGGGTTCTTGGTGGAAGCAGAAGCTCAGACTGCATCCTTAATCCCTTCAAGCCACATATCCAAAATTAGGCCAGAGACCTGCTCCAAGTTGGCTCTGTGGATGGAGTCCCCCAGTGTGTCCTCTGCCTCTGCACTGACAACCAGGGAGGACATGAAAAGGCCCATGAGGTGGACAAGAATTCCCAGGACTTAACCTGGAGGGACCAAGGCAAAAGGTCAGAGACAATATGACTTCTCTCTGGGACTAATTTCTAGGCATTCTAGCTTTTAGAATCAAGTTAGGGGATGTAGTAGCCTAGTCCTGAGTTCTGACCAAGCCTGACTACACTGGGCTTTGTGACCATTGTCACTTAGAATATCCAGACCCCAGTTGGTTTCCTCACCTATAAAATGGAAGATGAAACAGCCTGTAGTCCCACTGCTTCCCCTTTTCAGCCAGAATGGCTCCTATTTCAGCTTGATGTTTTAGAAGTTTGAATGAGGCTTTCTCCTGCCACACCAGCAGGAGGTGCTGCCTCACACAGGGCCTTCCAGCCCTTTGCTGGGGAGCGTCCCCTTTTTGTTGTGATTTGCTTTCCATTCTCCACTCCACCAGTGCTTCCTGTGTTGCTTGTCATAGTGATGGGTAGGCCATCACTCCTCAGTGTAAAAAGAGGAGCAGCAATGAACAGGCATTTCTTGCCTCAGTTCAACGGCTTAGGGGCAAAACTGACATCACCAATACGTGAATATTTGTTAAAAACAAAGTGTACTTGCTCTTGGTGTGTCAGGGATCCAGACATTCTGCCAAGTGGACAATGCATCACTCAATTTGTGTTGGGACTGGCCTTCCCCTTTGGAAACGTAGTAGAAAAGATAGGACTGCTGTCTCACCTGTGCAAGGCTCCTTGCCCAAGCTGCAGGTTCCTTTCCTCAGCAGAGTGAGCAGAAAGCCTCAGGCAGGAGACAGCCCTCAGTTCTAAGAAACCAGAACCCTTTTTCTAAAATAATAGGATCAGAACCTCAAAGAAGTTTTGACTAGGCCACTATCACAGAATAGGTCAAGAACTGCCTCTTCCTTATCAACACAGATAAGGAAAGGGGAATTCACTAGGCCAGACCATGCCTCATGATGGCTGCTAACTTTGAAAAGGAGGTTGAGTGCAGGGACTTCTGAAAAATTTCGAGTGCTTCCCTGAGAGCTTAGAAGGTGTTCATGGAACTGCATGAATGCTCTCAGTTCACTGCACTGGTGCTTTCAGCTCCTCAGTGACAAATCCCACACGGGCCAGTGTGAGTGGGCACTACCTGGGAGCAGTAGGAAATTGGAAGAATGAGAATGTAGGCTGGGACCCCTGGCTCACAGCTTTTTCCCATGTGTCTTTCCAGATGCGCTGGCTCCCTCCCTCAGAGGCTACTTCTCAGGGCTGGAAGTCCCGTCAGTTCTGCTGAATGCTCTGTAAGTACTTGGTCTCACTGAGGAATGTGGAAAGCAAGCAGCAGACAGACAATGCACAGGGCTTTTGGTAAACAGCAGCTTTCATCCTTTCTCCACACCCACACCTTCTGCACTCTCTTTGGTTGTCCATCTTTTAAAAACTAAAACTCTAAGGTGGCAGTGCATCTCTTCTGAGAGAAAGCTTTCATCTGGGATCAGGGAAAAGTGAGGTATGGCCACTGCAGTGTTTGAGTCTAACTTAGGAATCAGATTCCTGTCTGTGACACTTCATAAATAAGCAATCAGTGCTTGTTTCTGAAGAACACGTGTCAGAAAGTTTCCTTACGTAATTGTGGTTCACCTCCCACCATTAAATAAACTCTTTCCTTAAGATTTTTTATCTTGAGAGAAACAATATCTTATGTTGGCATCTTTGTGCCATTGTAGGCCTGACTTTGCTTCAGGCAACTACCAAATGAATTTTTACCTATAAATGTAGAATTTCCACAATGGCCCACATACCTTCTGTAATTCAATATCTTGAATGGACTTCTGCTAAGTACAAGGCATCATTATTCTAAACTATAACTTGGTGTGTTAATTTGGGGAGGCTGCTGAAAATTAAATGGGAAGAGGAAGGGATCAGACCTTAATCCTATTAGAAACACTAAGGAAGTCATAGCAAGCCTGGGTCTTTTCTTGGGGACCTTATATTTTCTGATAAAAATGGTTCAAAATAAAAGTAATGTTATTTCTTCTTCCACTGTGACAGAGAGTTCTGTGTGCTCCGTTACATCACTTGAGGCCATTGGGTCTCTTGGAGAGGTACTGTGTGGAAAGAACTGGCATCTAGTGACCAGGTTTCACTTAAATAGACACGTGTTTAAGAGTGCTCACAGGGAAAGATGGAAGGAATGACAGTGCTAGAGCTGTCCTCAAGCAGCTTAGTGCCCTCTTAGGAGGAGTTTTCAAAGGAGATGGGATTTATTTTCCACAAGCAAATTGCCCTGTTGACCTGAAGTCTCAGTTGGTGGGTCAGGTCACCTTCCAGACCAGGATGTGGACTTCACTTGGCCAAGTTCTTGCCACTCTTGGGCAAGCACAGGCCCTGGCTCAGAAGGAGGCCTGCTCTTCTCCCCCAGCAGGAGTGAAGGAAGTAGGACCAGAATACAAGATAGCCCAGTGGGTAGCTTCTGTCAGCAGTGGCAGGTGCTCTCAGAATGTTGAGTCAGGAGAGAACACTTTCACCTTAGTGATTTCAGTTGGTGAAACTGGCAAAAGATGGTTGCATAGAGCCAAAAAAGGGACTTTTTTTTTTTTTAACATTTATCTAGACCAAAAGGAAAACATTCATCATTAAGCAGTTGCATTGGGTTTCATTCCAAAAGATCCTCGACTTGCCATTTGTATTGGCAAATTATATACTCCACAGACCCATTAATGGATACCCATCAGCCAGAGATCCAGAGACAGCAACTGCTTCCAAAGCAATGCTGGCAGTCAACATACAGCATATAAGAACCCTGTAAGATCTGAATCCGAATATGCAAACTCACTTGAGGATGAGTCATTTGTTCAGAGCTAAATGTGGATGGTGGGCCAGACTCCTTCCCCAGGATGTGGATGGTGTTGGGGAGGGGAGATAAGAAAGATCATGGACAATAGTGCTTATTGCTGCTGCATCCAGAGTTAGACCAGCTCAGCCTGGATCCAGTATTCCAACTCCTTCTAGTCTCTTGGATCAGGTCTTTTCAAAAACAGCTAATAATCCAGGCTACGTAACCCTAAGGAAATGTAAATTAGAATTCGAAACTATGTTGTTGATGAGCTAATATAAATATGTTAGACCAAAATGAGTCTGTCAGAAAACTCAAATGAAAAGCACACACAGTAACATCACTGTCTCCTCAATTTTATAAAGAGGGTTTGCTCCCCCCACTTGTTGTTTTCTCTGTGTAGAAAGTGTTACCAGAACAGATAATGAGGGTAAGAGCCATGCCTGGTATCAAACAGCCTACATGTAGATTGGCGGGCACTTCTGATGGGATGGAGCATTAGATGCCATCTTCCAAATCTTGCTCTCCCAGAGGTCCTTTAAGGATTTTTAATTTATCCACTTTGATTCCTTTGTGCTAAAGAGAAATCAGTGACTAGACTAGAAATATAAACTGAACTCTATTCTTTAAATAAACATGGGCTATGTCTGCTATGCACTAGATATAAAAATGTGTAACAGTAGACCTATGCCCCTAAGGAGCTCAAGTTTTAGTGGGGGAGAACTGTGGGCACATTAAAGACAAGAGAGATTACTTAGGATGCTTCAAGATAAGCATGTGGGGAGGTACGTCACTTGTCACTGACAGAAGGAAGGCTGTCTAAAGAGGGGTGTCAGAGGGCTCGGTGGCCTCATGTTGTTTGATCAGAATCTGGCCTGACAAGTAGTGTTTAGTCTGCCTACACACTGTATCCCCCACCCCTCACTAGAGTCTTGGTAACTGTTTGGTCCAGCTATGTGGCAGAGAACCTCAGAATACATAATAATGATTGAAATTTATGAATTTCCCAATGCATTGTGAACAGGAAAACATAAACAAGTTTTTTGTCACTCCTTGCAGATCATGAGAGATCACAGCATTCCTTGTTAGATATCCAAATGCAGTGAAATATTTTTTAAAAAATAAAAGAGTTTGGGAGTTGGTGGGGTGTGGGACACTATTCTTAAGAACTCATGATCCTGGCCATGGACCAGGACCACAGCATAGAAATTATAAGCACATGTTGTTACATCTTCACCAAATTAGAGAAGGAAATGGTGAGAGAGAGCACTGTGACTGGAATTCAAAGCAGTTTATTCCTTATATTTTGTTATAGGAAGAATAGCTTAGCCTGTCTTTAGATGTGAGCATGAGAGCCTTGAGCACAGAGGGCTGGACATGGAGGTGGTTTACGGGAGGGAAAGGCAGCTTGCAGGCCCAGACAGTTTTTGTGGATCCTGCAATCACCTATGCCCTCTCCCTTAGAAGAGATGCATGTGCTGTGCTTTCATACTGCAGTGTGGCCAGAAACCAGAGCAATTCTTGTGACCAATCAGCCATTCCCCTTCTATCAGTGAAGGTCTCCATATCACTTTTAAAAGCCTTAATATAATAAATATTCAGGGGACAGCTACAATGTAATGGGGAGGAGATGGGCAATAGAATAATAAACACAGTAGGACAGGTCGTAAGTGTTATGGGAAAGAGGGAAGTCAGGCAGGAAGCCAACTGCTGTGGGGTTGACAGGCCCTTGTTTTATCCTGGTGGCAGAGTTAGCAGGGTCGTCCTGAGAACAGCACTCTAGAGACCTGGCACTTTCCCAGTTTGATAAGGGGCTGCTTTTTCAAAACAGGCCTTACCTTCCCAAGTTTGGAGAATAATGTAACTCCTCTGATCCTGTTCCTCTTGCTACTCTTTGCTAAATAAAAGTATGTGCATGAGCTTGACATGCAGCCAGCTTGGTTCAGGGGAGACTTCAGAGACCCCCTGGAAGAGGCAGTTGGTAGGCCCATGGCAGCCCTTCCCCCAGAGAACTTTCTTAGGACAGCCCTGAGTACAAGCTGCTAACTTTTCCCCTTACCTGTTTCTCTGAAGCTGGCTGGCGGCTGCTACCCATTAGTTCAAAGAGGGTGGCCATGTGTGAGCCTAGGACACTGAGTCTCAGTGGTTCACAGCTCAAACCAGGGTCATCAGAGGAGCCCTTGTCTCAATTATCCAGTTCCAGCCTCTCTTCTACTCATTTTTTTACAAGGAAATTAAGAAGATGTGTGTACTCAGCATAAAGTGAGCAGTGAACATGTTTGGGATTCCATTTTCTTAAGGAGCAATCTTCTTAAGTCTCTGGAATGACTCCAGCTCATGCATGCTCTTTGCCCACCAGTGGAACCCCAGTGTGCACAACTGTTGTTGATGTAACTACAAAGAGCAGCTCATTGATGCCCCCATGCTTCTAGGAACAGGGGGTGAGTTGGGGAGTCATCCTGATTAGCTTAAGCCAAGAGGAATCTGACCATCAGTATGACCTCTTCAGTGACAGGCATCCTAAAAATGTAGCTAAGGATCGGGCACTCCAGGGAGGCACCCTGGGCCTGTTGTTCGCAGCATGCCCCCTGACCCTCTGGTGCTGTGGGAGTGTTGCAAGGGCAGGAGGGAGTTGGGTGAGCCAATTGGTTTCATTTGCAAGGATTCATATTTATTTCCTGTACTCAAATAACCTTTTACTAGAAAATTAGAATTACACCTACTCATCATTTCATGTCTTTATAGTAAAATTCTGGGGTGAACATTTTCCCCCTTAATTCAGAGAAGACAAATGTTCTACAAAGGCAATCTTTCCTTCAGGTTTACCCCTAATTTTAGTAGGTTTTAGCAAAGGGTGCACAGGCTGTCTCCCCACTGGGCCCTGGAGGGGCTAGGGACCTCCCTTGGAAGGGCTTCCTGTGCCAACTGAGCCTGTGACATATTGTGAAGAGCTCAGATGGTTTGCCACAGTACAACAAGACTCTGACTTTATAAAGGAAAAGAGCATCCAGTGGGATGGAAAATCCAAACAATGTTGGGAAAAAGAGCCATTGGTGTCCGCATGCATGGAGGGTCCTTTCCTTTGCAACAGTATTTTTTTTCCCCCTCTTGTTTTGGGGATTGAACTCAGGGATGCTTTACCACTGACCCACATTCCTGGCCCTTTTTTATTCTGAGATAGGGTCTTTCTAAAGTGCTGAGTGGCTCACTAAGTTGCCTAGGCTGTCTTTGAACTTGCCATCATTTTGCCTTAGCCTTCCAAGTTGCCCCCACACCCAGAAGCACTGGGGATTTTGTGGAAACCAACTGGCCCAGAGATACCCAAGCCTTCAAGAGTATTAAAAATATATGATTTGCTGTGTCTCTGCACCTTCATATTTCAAAATGCTCAGACCCTCGGGCATCACAGGATATGTTCACAGACGTGTTTCGTTTTGATTTTGTTTTCTAGATGTTGCTTAGAGCAAAATTTAATGTGCAGAGCTCTCCATGGCCTTGGGCTGCCCGAAGCTGTTTGTTCTAAGCAGGTCCTAGAGGTGGTTATCCAGGGCCTTAGAGCCCATGCCTTTGCTTGGCCAGGCTCCAGAGTGGCACCTGGGGTCTAGTGCACAGTCCGTGGGATCTAACCATGTGACCATATCTGTAGAGTCACCAAAGGCTGGACTTTGTGGCCTCTGAGTGCTGCAGCTCTGCCCTTGGTGAAGCAGAAAAACTCAGCACACTTCCCTCAGAGCACCCTCATTGTTCACCAAGCCCCAGTTCACTTTCTTCGCTGTGAGCTTTTCATGCCTTTGATGTCATTCTTTAGTGGCAGTTTGTCATCAGCTCAGCATCAGAGACCTTTGATCTCTTGGTCTTGGGCTTTCTCAGTCATAGACTGGTCATCAAGGCCCAGGGCCCACCAGCAAGAGTCCCATGGTAAGGGTTTGCTGTACGTGGTTAATGGGTCATCTCTTTGTTCATCCAGGTCCCAGGTGTGTGATGGCGGCTGCAATCTGTCTTGTGGGTATTAATGCGATCTTCACTGGTGGCGACTGTACTCCAGCTGTTGTGCAAAACTGGAGCTTGCTGGTGAGTTCCAAAGGCCAGTGTCAACCAGTATGGTCAGGACAGGCCCCAGCATTGCCTGAGAACCCCAGACTCTGGGGTAGGGCCTCC
The DNA here is from genome assembly GCF_045843805.1 of Urocitellus parryii. Classification (NCBI taxonomy): domain Eukaryota; kingdom Metazoa; phylum Chordata; class Mammalia; order Rodentia; family Sciuridae; genus Urocitellus; species Urocitellus parryii. Next base: position 2,252,422 of record NC_135544.1, read on the forward strand.
AGTCTGGGTGCTCATCTCTCCAGGTGGTTCAGTGCTCTGCACTGTTTTGTCCAGCCCAACCTGCTTAGGAAAAGTTATTCAGGATAGCCACCAGCCATTTTCATAGTGCATCATGGCCTTCTTAGGTAAGGCTGATACTAACATGTGGTTATCCAGTAGCAACCTAGACTGAGAGTATTCCACCAGCATCTAAGCCTTTTTCGGAAATTCAGCATGTTGTTGGAAATCTGTTTTAGATGTAGTGTGTATGCTCCCCTACTTTATCAGTCCAATTACATTAAGTATAATTCAGCATTTTCTTGACTCGGGGACATTTTTATGAGCCTCTTCTGAAAGGGATAATCACTTGACTGGTATGACTGAATTAAGTCTGCAAGATTCTCCAGGAATCCCTCTATACCACTTAGTTTTTCTAGTTAGTGATGATTTTGGCCATTCGTCTTCTTGCCAGTGTTAGCTGTCACTTCTCAGTCACTAGTCTTAAAAAATAATAATAATGTACATTCTCAGAAGTATCCTGCCTGCCAGGTACCACATATGGAGACTTCTGGTGTCTTTGGAAAGCTTGGCTTAGAACCACAGGAATGTCAGGGGCTGGGAGACAGCAATTTATGTCTCAGCCAAAATAAGGTGGCAGATTTCATTCCCATGATGGATCAGAAAGGAGGCAAGATTCCTGCTAAGGACAAAGGACCAGGTAGTGCTGCCCACAGAGGTCATCACCACATTTTGAGGACCTGAGTAACTTCACACTCAGAGAACAGCCCCTCTCAGTGCTTGACCAGAAGTGCAGGCTTCTGGTGTGCACAGCCCACCTTCCACCTGCCTGCACTTGGGCAGCTTTCTGGACAGGAAGTGAGCTACCTGCACTTCAAGTATCTTTCCTACTGAAGTGTATCTTCACTGACTTCAACTTACCAACAGGCAACATTTTTCCACAACTCATTGGGCAGCTGGTATTTATCCTGCTAATCTGTGGTCTTCTGCTTTGTTAGATTTTCCTTTTGTTGTGGTTCTTAGTAGTAATGCTCATGTAATTCTTGTTGGTATTATCACTCAAACTTTTTAAAAAGCCTTAGTTTTGTTTTATCCGCCCCCCCCCCTTCTCTAGATAAATTTAAAGACCAATTAAAAGCTACCCATGCAATTTTTTGGAAGCAAGTTACATGTGATTTTTTTTTTTTTTTTAAGGCAGTAAAGCAACTAAAACATCAGTCATTAAAAGGCATATACCCGGGCTGGGGATGTGGCTGAAGCGGTAGCGCGCTCGCCTGGCATGCGTGTGGCCCGGGTTCGATCCTCAGCACCACATACCAACAAAGATGTTGTGTCCACCGAGAACTAAAAAAAAATAAATAAATATTAAAAATTCTCTCTCTCTCTCTCTCTCTCTCTCTCTCTCTCTCTCTCTCTCTCCCCTCTCTCACCCTCTTTAAAAAAAAAAAAAAAAAAGGCATATACCCGTGAGCCCAGGCAAGGCAGCAGCAGCAGCAGCAGCAGCAGCATTTGATGAATTCACGGCAATGCAAGGATCTAGTAATGCAAGCTGGGAGGTGGGGGGAGCAGCGCAGAAAAATTTGGAAACGGGGACTATGACTTGGTGGGAAGATGCCCCAGAAGTGCTGGCAAAGATGAGGAGCTGACAGCTGTTGTGGAAGCAGGTGGGGAGGAGGGGGTGTTTCAGCACTGATGACGTGTTAGCTCAGCGTGTGGTTCACCAGTTTCTGGAGCCATCCTCAGGTTACAGAAGGGAGTTTGGAAGAAGCTATTTCTCTTTCCAAATTTGAAGTCGGACTACATTGCTTATGTGATCGACCTTTGTAGGGTAGAAAGGACCTGGCTGAGAAGTTAGAATCTCCATCTGGAGCTGGGCCTTCTCCAGCCAATGGAGTTGGAACCATGCACAGATGTAGCTAGCCAGCCTGCACATACTTGTTATTGTGGGCTGAGAAGAGTGATATGAGACTGGTGGAACAGTTACTGATTACAGAAGACTGTTCCTCTAGAGATTCCATAGATCATGAACTTTGCATTTAAATTTTTTAAATGCTAATTTGTTTTATATTGTGTATTAGAATCAGTGCTTGATTTTAAGAAGTCAAGCTGACAGATATAAAAAACACTCTTAGGGCTGGGGTTGTGGCTCAGTGGCAAAGCACTTGCCTCACACATGTGAAGCACTGGATTTGATCCTCAGCACCACATAAAAAATAAACAAACAAAATAAAGATATTGTGTCCAGGTATAACTAAAAAAATTTTTTTAAAACATTCTTATTATTAACATTTGTATATGATGTCCCATGTTTATTTGGAGTTGGGTGGAGGGAAATATTCCTTATCTGACTTTTGGTAAAAATGATTATTAGAGGGTTAAACTTTTGGGAAAGAAATCACAAGTGATTAGGTCAAACAGTACATGTACAAGGGAAGCATGGAAGGAGAGTTAAATCTTAGCACTGGAAGAAAAAGCTCACAGTACACCTGGACAAACAGGTTTTGACTTAGTTACAGTTAAGTGTCCCCTGCTCTGTCAGTCAGCAAGCATCCTGACCCCACACCCATATCTTTTAAGGCACCATTCTCCATTGTCTTCAAATTCTGTGTACCTCAGACTAAGATTTTCTACACATCCCTAGGTCCTATGCTTGCATGTCACAGTTGATCTCTTCCCAGGAAAGGTGCTGTGAAAAGACACCCCCCTCATCCTGACCCTCTCCCTGGCTCACTGTCCCTCTGTGGTGCTTCATGTTCCCGGATGTCTTTAGATTCTGTTTAAAATGTCCTTGTTAATACATTCCAAGGTCTGAACTCCGTTCCTAGCTAAACCTCTTCCTTGTTTACAGGGACTGAAATAGCCACACTTTGACCTTCTGTTCAGTCTGGGAACATTGATGGCAATGTGGATACATTCTTTTCCCATGTGAGAATTACATCTGTATGGCACAGTTCTGGAAGGCTCAGAACTTGTTCCTTTCTTCTTTCCTTCCTTCCATGGTCTCCCTCCCCCCACTTCAGAAGATCAGCTTCTGTAATCAGCCAGTATTAACCAGAAATTTACCTATCTTCCTGTTCAGGCAGATGTATACAGAATTGTAGTCAGGACCGGTTTGCTTTATTGCCCAGAAAAATTGGAAATGCCTTCTCCTCCCCCCAGCGGTATCAGCTTCCTATAGAAGGCACTGCTCATTGAGGTGCTCAGGGCTGGTGTGCACAACTGAGATGGGCCCCCTGGGTACAGTCTCCTGGCGTTGTCAAGACTCAGACCCAAGTCTAGTGCCATATCCCATCGTGGCCTATCGCTCCTATTTCATCTGCTCTGGATTCCCAATGTTCAAATTACAGGGTTGTGTTTTTGCTATATGTAAATGACTATATGTGGAGTTGAGAAGGGAGTAGATAATTTTTGGAAGGATTATCCAAGATAATCCCCGTGAAAGCCACAATGGCCTGGACAGGGAGAATTCCTGCTTGTAGGAAGAAGCCCTGGAGGCTGAAAGGATCAGGAAAGGTGAGTTGTAAAAGATAGGAGAATGTATAACATGGGCGGACAGGGAGCAGGACAGAAAAGAGAAAGTACAGAGCCTGGGACAGAGCTTTTGAGGGCCTTGAAGGATGTATTAGGGATATGAGACTTGGGGAGTCACTGAGGACACTTGAGCAGGGCTTGGAAAAGGGGGAATCATCATTACTTTGCTGCCTACCCATTGCAAAGCGGTTGGAGATGCACAGTAACAGTCCATATACAAAGAGGTACACCCAAAGTAGTGATGGCGATATTGGAAAGGAACAGATGATCATGTGGACTTAGTGTGAGAGACTGCACAGGGCCAGCTTAGGAAGGGAAACTCATATGGTCCACTTCCTTTGCCTGCCCATTCCATTTCTTCCTTTTGTAGTCCCTGAAAGCAACATGACAGCTTTGGTTACAGGCCACGTCGCCACAGCTAGGCCAGCTGCTTTTCCACTCCAAGCCCAGAGAGGCAGCAGTAGCCCCTTCCTTCTCAGAGCACAGGGGCTGCTAGATAATTGTCCCATGTGAATTATCCCAAAGTAAGAACCACTGTAGAGTGTTCTTCAGGAAAGGTTTCTAGGAATCCACACATAAACCTTCCTTTGGCTGCTTGCATGTGGTCAAGTTTAGAATGAGATGGAACTTGCAGAAGAAGAAAACTGCCCTTGTCTATTTCTTTAGTAAGCTAGTTTCACTCCACTATGACATACACTCCCTGGGAGTAGAATGTGAGGAGTTGGTACCACGTCACACTGTAATCAGTGCACTTGAGGGGAGTCCAAGGGCAGCAAACCAGGCTTAGTAAGTGTGGATTCACAAGGGAACTTCAGTTGCTACAGCCCCCTAAACAATGTCTGGCCCCACCATAAGCCCCCTGCAACTCCAAGTCCCAACCCTGGGCTGCTTCATACAACATATTCTCAGATTGTGGGGTTTTGTGCCCCCATCTGCTTCCAGGTAGAAATCAGGATGCAGCAGACAAAAGACAGTTACCAGCAGGGGACCTATTATTGGCCCTGCTGAGTGTCACAGGTATATGGCATGCACCAAAGACAGGGTGTACACACCCCGCCCAGGGTGATTTCTTCATTACAGAGCGTATGATAAGTGGTAGTTGACTCCTCATTTCTGTGCTGGGTACCATGGGGAGGCAAAGGAATCAGAAAATGAGATTTTCCTGAAGCAGTTTACTTCCTTGTTCGCTCCTAGTAGAACCTTTTTGTGGCTCAGAGAAATCTGAGGCTGTAAAGGTGGAAATGGGCCAGGATCACTTGAGCACATTACAGCTCTCTAGTTTGGGCCTGCTAGGATTAATTCACTTTTTGCAACAACCTGAATAGGTAGATAGGTAGTAGCATAGTAACGCCGCAGTTAAGGTTCAGGATATCCAGATTCCCATTCTAGAAAACCTTGTCCTGCTTTCTCCCTAGGGATTTCCCATGATCCATGGATGCATGGTATTATATTGGGCCTTAAGACTTGGAAGCCATTATTTCTACCCATTTGTATGTCATCTAAAAACTAGGATATGGAAAGGTATTTTGTGTGTCAAAGTTCAGGTCCAGATGCAGCCCTATACAGTGGTGGTTTATGGAGAAGTGTTACAAAAGTATTCAGTTCTCCATGTTTGAATGTTCACCTAAATATTCTGAGTTCAGGATTTACTAAGTACTCAGTTCCCCAAGTAATTTCTACCTTGGAACAATTAAGTGGTTGTTATCAATAATGATGTTTTCTTCATAGCCTTTTCTCTCACATAAACATTTCCCTGTACAAATGTCTAGTATATACTTATTTGCTTTTGCGAATACCTTTTCTACAAATACAAGTGAGTATGACATGTTGGCAAGAAACAAAGGCATTAGGAGTTGGAGAAGGAAAGGAAAAATAGAGGGTTTGGAGTTTTTGGTGGCAGGGGGCAGGTATTGAGAGGGTATTGAGGATCACCCATAGGGCCTCATACCTAATGCTAGGCAAGCACTCTACCTCTCATCTACAACCCTAGTAGTCCTTTTTGAGATGGGGTCTCATTAAGTTGCCCAGACTGACCTCAAACTTGTGAGCCTCCTGCCTTAGCCTTCCAAGTAGTTCAGACTGCAAGTGTGATATCACACCTTAGCAATTGTACAGGCAAATTAGGTAAACCAAAACACAATAGATCTGAGATGCATTTAGGACCAGAGTGCTTATCTGGCACACACAAGGCCCTGGAATCAATCCTCACAACACAAAGAGAAAACGTCCAGGACCAGTGCCAGATAGGTAGGAGTCAAGGACTTCAATGACTATTTGAAGGCCCTTGTTTTTGCCACAAGGCAAAGAGAAAGGTAGTTCTTTGCAACTTTAGGAAAGGGGACCTTTAATAAAAGTTTTTATTATATAAGTAACGATAAGTGGAAATTAAATGTTAGCCCTATATCTCACTGTGGTGTGACCGTGGATCCTCTTGTTTATGGTCTTTATTGGGAGAGACTGTTTATCTACACACTCATAAGGAATCACTCTTGAATTTCTCCATGGGTTTCTCAGCCATGGCATTAGGAAAAAAGTACTGTACATGGTTTTGAGGTCTACTCTGCCAACATGTTTTCTTTCTGTTTCAGGCTTGAAAAAAACCTTGCCCAGTTTTGATCCCTTCAAGACTTTGCCACAGCCTCTATCACACATCTGTTTTTCTCGAAGAAAAAAAATATATAATAAAAAATGTTTTACTCTTTTACACTGTATAATTCTAAGAAATAGTGTTATTTGTGAATGCATGGTGTGACATAATTTCTGTACAGTTTGGAGATATTTTCAAATGAAACATAAAAGAAGTCAACAATAAAACTAAGAAAGTGAGTATTTTTATACCAAACATTTTAATTCTGACAGGATGGATTCTTACACTGGGTTGGATCACAAATTTTATCCTAGACTTATCGAATGCTTGTAATTAAAAATATCTATTTTTTTCTTTAAAATAAGCTGCATGTTTGAGGCATGTTTCGAAATAGTTACCAACATTTCCAGAATTGTATTGTGAATGTATAGATACTGTCTGCCTGGCTGAAGTCCAGGGTTCATTAGTAATGTGGTGTTAGAACTGTTCTCTTCAGCCCTGGTCTGTGATCCCAGTTCCCATATGATATCCCTACAAGACAATCAAAGCTTCCAGGAGCTACTTTTATGGCATATTCACAACTGGGCAAAGAAAACTAGGGGAGAAATTCTTTAGACTAGAGTGTGCCCTTAGAAAGATCTGGCAGCTCCATCTGTGACTGTATGAACTGTGTGTTTCAAGTTTCATGTTTATCTTTTATGAGAGCATGCTCCCCTGTGTGACTAACTTGCTGTATCACTCACTTCCACAGCCATGCCACTGCTCCTGTGGGACTGTAGTAGCCCTCATGGGGAAGGAGCACCTTGGCTTCGGGGCTGGCTTTGCCCAACTACAATGGGCAAACCCACATCTGCCAAGTGATTTTACCCAACTTTGGCTGAACTAAGCTAGTGTTCAAACAGACCGCCTGTCACAGGTTCTGGAATCCCAGGTTGCTTGTTGTGAGGTTCCCGACTTCTCTGGCACAGGGGGAACCACGGTAACCAATGGCCAAGAGAAAGACAGTTGGGCTTGTTTCAAAATGGTCAAAAGCTAAACAGTCTTTGTGTTTTCAGGTGACACATTCCAGAATCTGTGACAGCTCAGCCTCTCCCCCTCCTCCTTGTATAAAAGCCATGTGTAAAACTATATTGACCTAAGAGTTTCTAACTGCTAATATAGCTAGAAATGATCACAGTCTTTCCTACTGATCTGCTCACTGTGTTGAAAAATTCAATATTTTAATGATTATATGCTTGATTTGGGGGTTTTGTTTGTTGTATTATTTTTCATTAGAAATAAAAATAACATTTTTAATGGTTATCACAACAAAGCAAAGCCAGGAGTGAGGGGCTCTTTCTTACCAACAAAAAGAAGAAAGAGGGCAGGCAGTAGCCTAGAGGCTCCTGATAGATCTGCTTGGGTGTTTAGGGAGGGTCTACGCCCTCAGCACCACTTAGCTCTTGGTGAGACTCCTGTATTTGATTTTAAGGAAAACAGAGCCACTTCACTATTATGCTTTTTTAAACTGTTTGTTTAAAGGTACTTTTCTATTGTTATTTTTAAAAAATAAAGTGCTTATTCCAGCTATCACACCATTGCTTGACAAATTCTTTTTTTCAAGATCAGCCAAATGTGTCCCACACACTGCAGCCTAGGGACCAGAAATTTCTTTTCTGTTTCAGGCTTTGGGACCAGCTAAGCACTAGAATGGAAAGATTACAGGAGGAAACAGGTAGGAATGGGAGAACCAGGGGACAGCCTCCACAGATGCACCACTTGGGTCACTGTCACTACTGCCATAAGCCATAAAGGAGCCCAAGGTAGATTCACAACTTTTCCGAGATGCCTTTCACTGAGTTCAACAGACATCCACCTCAGGCTACAAAGCTAAGGCTCAAGATCATTCGAATTCTCTTCAGGTGTCACTGATGGCTTTATGCTGACTTAGCCAAGATGACTGATGGAGTTTCATACATGCGCTCACTCACCATTCTTTTTTTCTTTTTTTTTTTTTTAGAGAGAATTTTAATATTTATTTATTAGTTTTTGGCAGACACAACATCCTTGTTGGTATGTGGTGCTGAGGGTCGAACCCAGGCCGCACACATGCCAGGAGAGCGCGCTACCGCTTGAGCCACATCCCCAGCCCCTCACCATTCTTAATAATGCCTAATTCCAAACAATGGCAACAACAGCTACTGTAATCCTTGACTTGAACACTGATGTTTTTTGGTTCTGTGTTTTGGATCTCATATCCTTTTCCAGAGGCGACTATCCACCAAACACAGGCTATCACTGCCACCTTCCGGTCCCTTGAACTCATGGATAACTGCAGAAAAAGGACAGGAAGCTTTCCACAGCCACACTCGGCTCCACGCCTATCCCGGGCAGGCTTGATCATGTGCCTTTGCCTTTAGCCCATCCGTCAGCCTCCAACTCAAAAGCGCCAGAGATTGCCATATGGCCCAGGAATTGAGGGTAGCCAGTTTTACAGCTGTGGGCTACACTATCCCAATAGCCATTACTGAACACAGTCACTTCCCAGATGATTTCTCAGAAGAGGACCTGGGATGGATGAGTGCCTGGTGGTCATGATGTGCAAGTGACAAGGGTGGATGGTATTTACCAGTTCTGTGCAAATTACAGTGCTGACCAAGCATTTGAGTACCAACTTCATTACAGTCTCTGAAAATTTGTCTTTTCTGTCACTCTACTGATAATGAATGAATGCATTGTCTTTTAGAACCAGGAACATGGAATAAAAAAGGCATGTCTATTAGCTCTTGCTCCCTTACTCAATGTCCCAAATTTGTAGCCTCTGTAGATAGATTAACTTAGCCATCACTTTATTTCATTACCAAATGTACTTTCCCTTGTGAATACAAGACTAATTGAACTAATTTTATCAACTAGCATCTGAAATAACACTCCTTCCACTTCTGTAACAAAATTATGAATTAAGGGAATTTGGAAAGAACTTTACAATTTGCAAATGAAAACTCCTCCAGTTAATCACATTTAGGCTCCAGCTTTACTGGACCTAGTGCTTGCGTAATGTCAACCCCACTTTCATGGGCTAACTTGCAATAATTACTACCCCATCTCAAACTCTATGGCATCCCTGAATCCTGAGTTGTGTGGCCTAGGGAACATTTTTTTTAAATACTTATTTTTTAGTTGTAGTTGGATACAATAACTTTATTTTACTTATTTATTTTTAATGTGGTGCTGAGGATCGAACCAAGGGCCTCACATGCACTAGGCAAATGCTCTACCACTGAGCTACAACCCCAGCCCCCCTAAGGAACATTCTTAAGAATGATAAAGGCATGGCTGAGGTCCTGGATTCTGTATCTTAATACACAATCCTTGGTGTCCATATCAAAGTTACTTCTGAGGAATCTGGACAAGGGATGATCAGGGCTAACAATGTGGACAGATTTCCTCCTGCTTCCACACCACTGCAACATTCAACTATGGTGAAAAGCCCACTCTTCCAGAGTAGTTTAAATATCAGCACATGGTTGCTCTCTTACTGTTCTACTTTAAAACCATTATGTCACACCTAACAAAACAAATTTTACAACATTCTTAGGCTAAAGAATGTTTATTATTAGTGCCCTATTTTCTGAAGTACCCTCAGAATGCCTCTACTAAAAGTATCATTGTAATGCTAAACCAAATATAAGTAGTCAATTTGATTAAGGTCTCCAAGTTAGGGGGGAGGGTTGTTTTCGCAGCACTGGGGATTGAACACAGAAGTGCCTTACCCAGCGCCTCCCCACACCCCATTATTTTAGACAGGGCCTCAAACTTAATCCTACCTCAGCCTCTAAGCAGCTGGGATTTCAGGCATGTGCCACCACACTTGCAGGAAAATGTTTTTTTAAAGCTCTGTCTAGGGGCTGGGGATGTGGCTCAGCGGTAGTGCGCTCACCTGGCATGCGTGCGGCCCGGGTTCGATCCTCAGCACCGTATACCAAAGAAGATGTTGTGCAACGACGAGAACTAAAAAAAAAAAAAATAAATAAAAAAAATAAATAAATAAATAAAGCTCTGTCTACCAATGATGCAGGACATCCTAGTGGTAGTGACATTAATAATAAGAGTCAAGATAAAACTGGTATAAGATAAAAGTGCTTCTGGAGCTAGTTCTGCCAGATTCAGGCTGTGTATTCTTATAAATGCACAAGGCTTTGCACTGAATGCCCTGTGGCGTATGAACCCTGCAAAGTTCTGGCTGGTTGAAAAGTAAGATTTCACCAGATCTTCAAACCACAACATGCTCACAAGGTGCTGGCCCAAATCAGATGAGCTGGATTAATACTACAGCCCCAAACTTCTACAGGGGCCTAAGATAGCAGCCTCCTCAATCTTTATTTCTCCCATGGAGGAACTAACCAGGGCCAAACCCACTTAGCTTCTGAGACTGAACAAGGTTGAACATGTTCAGGTAAGTTGAACATGTTCATTTTTTCTAATGGAAATCCTTTTATGAAGGAAAATGTGCTTTTGTTCTTTAAAGCGGAAAAACAGAAGGTGGGGGTGAACCCAGATGATAAGGCTATAGCCTTGATTCTTTTTGCATATTTTACATTTATTTTGCTCCATGCTCTGCCCAAACTACACATAAACTCCTAAGGTGGCACACCAAAATGAGGTTTTCTGCTATCAGGCCTCGTTCCACAAGGCGGGACTTCTATCTTTTCTTGCTTAAATAAATCCTACTCTGTTTACTCTTCCCTTCCATTATTGTCTGTAGATTTTATTCTTCAGAACTTGCAGGCAAGAACCAAGAGGAAAGTGGCCAAGTAGGGAATGAAGTCTCACTCAAAACTCCAGTTTCATCTTAAGAGGAAAGCCAATAGCATAATGCCAGGGCTTACTCTAAATCCACTTTTCTAAACTATGCTTCCCCCAACAGTCACAAAACAGCCTGGTGACAAGTGTTCCAAAGTTAGAGAAATGGCTTTCAAGAGGTTCCCAGAGCTTCTAACTCCCACCTACTCTTCTCTCAGTACACACTGGGAAATTAATTCCAAGGACAGCAATGTGAGTGATAACAGGTCATTGCTACAGAAGGCACGATACTTGCCTCAGCTTGCTAACAGTGAAACCTCAGAAAACCCCATATCTTCCCACAAATCAGCTGAAAGTAAAATAGTGGCTAGAAGAAAGGGGGGACTGAGTTTCATCTTTTAAGCCATTAGCTGAGGGGAACTGGGTAATTGATAAATACAAATACTCTAGTCCTACATAACCAACTACATTCATAACATGTTTTTGCTGCCAGTGATTTCAAACAGCTCATATGAAAAATCCAAGGCTGTACATTTGCATTCCTTCCCTATGAACACTGGGATTGGAAGTAATCGGATGTCTCTGCACTGCATTTTTCCTAATTCTCTGCTCAACAGGTATAAAGTGCTCTTCTGTCCCTGGAGTCCCACCATCATCTAGCCACACTCACCGGCTATGACAGCAGTGGCCAAATGTTCATTTTTATACTGTGTCCAGGCTCAACTACACTTCTCTTAGCTATCCCCTAAAAGCCTCACGTGACTGATGAATTATAAATTAAATGCACTACAGCCTGACTTACCCTTTTAACTCACTCAGCCATGCCCATCCCCACTTGCTTCTGAATGGCAGCAGATCCAACAGAAACAGGCAGAAGTGGGAACACAACTTTTAGCTTGGAATTTCTGGAGAATATTTTTTAGACACCCAAAAAAACTGCTAAAAAAAACTTACTTCTTTAATTATGATCATAAACATAACTAGGATCCTCTCAAATTTTCCACAAAAACAATATCCTCCCCACATCATTCAGTGATACAATCTCAGTACTTCACCATGCAGGAATTGCATGTCATAGGCAAAGAGGATCAAGGCTTATCAGCAAAATAAAATGCAAGTGAATGAAACAAAGCTATAGTTCACACATGTTATCGACTTGGCAATACACTTCTCTAGATCTAAACTTCCTCATTTCTGAAATAAGTTTTAGACAACAATCAATTATCAGGCCAGTCCATGAAGTATTGATGAGCACAGGCTTAGCTAGAAATTATTAACAATACACAACGAGCTGTAAAGCATATTGTTTTAGAATCTGTGATGAAGGTCTATCTCCTTGCAGAATAAGATGAAGTATTTGAAATATCCAAAAGGCATCGCCCATAAAATAGGATGGGGTATACAGACCACAAAAGCCAGCATTTGGAGATAAGCTAATTCTACATTTACAATGAAACTAGTTTTATGCTGTAAGTCATTAAAGTTCCTTATTTACAAAGCAAAACAGGTTGAATTTCCTGTATTCCAAATTATCAAGGGGAGTCTCAGTTTCATATCTCATGTTTTAGAGCTTGGAATTTAGAAAGACATAAAGCAAACAGAGAGCACTAAATGGGTAGGAAGTTCACATATAGAATATAAATTTAAAAAGCAAAATGCCTTCTGTCATCTAATCAAAGGACTCACTGCTTTGGGTACCATCATTTTTTAGGAACACCAGACCTCACTTTTATAATCCAATACAATTTCAACCTGTGATATGAAGCCACTAACACAAAGGACCACAGTAGTCCATATAAAAAGCAGCAATAAGGGGCTGGGGTTGTGGCTCAGCAGTAGAGCTCTTGCCTAGCACGGGTGAGGCCCTGGGTTCAATCCTCAACACTACATAAAAATAAATAAATAAAATAAAGGTATTGTGTCCAACTATAACTAAAAAATATTTTTTTAAAAAAGCATCAATAGGGAAAATGGGAACTTTGCTACAGAAGGCAGGAAGGACCACAGCAACTTCCCATTATGAAAAAAACCCACACATACTTGATAAAGGCTCTCATGAGCCAGGCCAGTGACAGGGGGAAAGTGGGAGTCTCAACCAGATGAACCTCAGGCCAAGTCATGTTAGGGGTGAGACATGGTAAAGCTAATGTTCAGGTTGGCAAGATGACTCCTTGTTCAAGACCATACCAGAGCATTATTTTCTAAATCCAACAGGCTATAACACCAATTTGTCCTTTTAAAAGATAACATTAACAATTACATCTAGTGTATTTTTTATTGCATTACTTGCTAATGAGAGGCATGTCTTGTTCCAACTGGGAATCCACATGCTCAGTACCAGAGTAGACTCCAGTCTCCATAACATCCCAAGCACACACCCTGAGCAAGTCCAGGACTGGAGCTGGTTGCTGCCATTTCGAAGAATGAAAAGAAACAAACGGAATTCATTAACTTCTTCAAAATCCTTCTACAATGATTTTATTATAAATATGTTCTTTTGGAATAAACAAATATTGCATTCAAGACTATCTGCCAACTTGCTCTAAGGTAATAAAAGAGAAAAAAATGGAACCAGGAACCATCTAGAAGTAGAGACAAATAGCAAAGACACCTGCATATCGTGCTAAGTGCCTTTCTCCCAAGAAGGAACAGAAGGTCTAGAGGGAATATCACATTTCTCATTAGCCTATTTGATTAAAATAAGCTGTGAGTTTGGTAATTTGCACTTGTTCTGTAAACTGAACTGCTCCTTGCCTCAGTCCTAAGAAGCAGAATGGGAAGACAGCCAGTCTTCAGATCCCGAGCATCAACAACAACAACAAAATCTTGATTGTGTGTTTGTAACTCTTTGTTCAAGACAAAAGTGTTCCCTATTTGCCAGGAGTAATGTCAGAGTAATCCTTCAGCACTCCAGCCAAGTGTTCGTTGTGAGTCTTAAAACGTCGTTTTTTCTGTGAAGCAGGTTTTTTCCTTCTCTGAATAGGAGCCTAAAGGAAAAAACAGAAACAACAGTAATTCCCAGGTGGTTAGGATAGTCAGGATTTAATAAGCAAGCTCAGAAACCTGCAGCAAAGGATGCAGAGTTTCCCCTGCTCTGTGACCCAGCCTCACATACACCCATCCACAGCACACATGCCAACCTCCAACCAGACTCAGTACTTTCTGTTACCATAAAGTGTGAACCTACATCAGCAATAAACAGGTTGGCCCCATAACTTACCAGAACTATTCTAGGCACTAAGTGGATAAAACAAAAGAGAGGCAGTGAAGCTCTTGGGTTTTTGTCTCTGTTAGACTTGAGTCTAAAAATATATCCACCATCATCAATTTAAAGTGGGGGACCTGAAGTAAATACTGAGATATAGCAAAACAGAAATGGAGAGACACAAAGATTTGTACTATTATTCTCCATTCTGTATATTTAAAATATTAATAACACATGATTAAAAATCAATAAACTAATAATAGGTCATCATGAAGGGCTGTAATTACACATTTGTGGACAAATCACTGGCATTAAATCTTCCTTTTTGAGTCCTAAAAATTCACTAAGGCACACACTGCACACACCCAAAAAGACACAAAGCATGATGATGGCAAAGGACAGAGGGAGAGTCTCACATGTTAGTAAATTACTCCCCACCTGGCTCCATTCTTGAACTACAGGAATCTAGGTTTTGCTTAGCTGATACACAGCAATTTACCAGTTTTATGTGATTACTAATGCCTCCTATGAGAAGAATTTAGGCACTACAAAGAAAATAATATCGGGTTCCCAAGGGACCTGAAAATCAACAAGGACAAGTCAACATGATCAGAGACAGCAGAACTAAGTGACGAGTCTACAAAGCTCACAAAGCAAGGGGAAGAAAGCACAATTACAGTGCTAAAGGCCAAGCAGATGAAGATGCAGGCTCCTGTAGAAACTGGGATAAGTGTGTGCAGAGAGTAGGCAACACTGAGGCCCCAGAGTCAGGGAGGCATGGCTGGAGCTCAAGAGCTGACATAGTTAGAACAGGCTAAAGGCAATGGGAAGCTCTCCCCAGCCTGGAGAACAGTACCCAAGGGCAGTTCAGTTGCAGACATGATATGGGTTACATCTGACCAAATCACTGGACGAGACAAAGAAAAAACTGGAAGGGCGACTGACTACTGGCTTTTCAGAGAGCAGAACAGGAAGCAACTAACAGAGAACAGAGGATTGATTTTTTTTTCTAGAGATTACACACCACTTTCTTTGGTCCAGATTCCTGCATAGAAGAAATACCCTGTCGCTTCAAATATTCTTCAATTTTCTCCTCATCCATTGAATCCACAGTGACACTCCTCCAGAGTTTCTGGAATTCTGTATCATACAATAAGAAAGCAGTTATTTTATCATTTATTTTTACAAGTCATAGAATCTCTGTAATCAAAATCCAGGCTTCAATATTATCACCTCTAGGCCTGAATGAGTACATCTGAGATTTCCTTATAAAAACAAAGGCAGACAAGAACATTCCAGTGTCCGGACACTAAGCGGCAGAAGGGCCTGGGAATAGAATGGCATACACACAGACGACGTCAGTGGCGCTCTATTTTTAGAGGCCAGAAAGCAAAGGGTGATGTGATAAAGCCTCCTGCTCCCTTAGGCCTTCTCTTTCCTGGGGAAGAAAAGGCAGTCAATACTCTCCTTTATTTCTAAAGTCAGTTCCCTCCATTTTAGGCAAACAGTTCAATTCCTGCTCATCTGCACTGAGCTCAATGTACTCCATTTTCTCTCCCACTGTTAGTAAGAAACATGCAGAGAAATGAGAGAAATTCACTTGCAAAATCTTTTGAAATCAAGGGATTGGTGACTAAGAGGATAACTGAGATGGAAACACTGTCTCACAGCTCCCATGAAACATAGAAGAAAGGCTACTGTCCAGCCTACATCTTGTCCTCAGAAACCTATGGTCCCTCTGAAATATATTTTTGCAAGCCAAAAAGATCACACTTGGACCATGTCCAAAGTGAAAGTTCTTTGCCTCTTAATTCTCCTCCTAAAGACAGATTCTAATAAGTGGATTCACCTATTAGCATCTACTTTCAAAAACAAAACAAAAAACTTCTTGTGATGGAAAAATCACAAGACTCAATACCCTGAGGAGAAAAAAAAAAAAAAGAAAGTCCTTAGCACTGAGGTGGTTCACTGGACCTCCAGTTCACAAAACCTGCCATGCCTACCTGCCTGCCCCCTACTGAAAACCCTCATCCCACCTTCTTTCCTTCTAGGGCCATTAATTTTCCAGCATAGTCATTCACAAGCTATAAATGAAGTAGACATCAAATAAAGTGCTGGACTAGATTTTTTATTTTCCTTTGCCCTCTTTTCTAAGTTCCTTCCTTTTTTTTAATTTCAGTACATCCTATATGAAGTAAATGATTGGGAAACAGAAATCCAGTGAATCTATTAGGGTGCCCCACACCCTGAAGCTTTTGTTGCTAGTGACCAATTGCAAAAATAACATAATCTATTACAAATAATTCAACCTGGGCACAGAACATCTCTAAGATGTCTGTATTTCCACAGATATATATTAGGGGTTCTTTATACTATTACACTCATTGAACTTTCATCTGCACATATTATAGACATTAACTGATAACAACTGTTTGCATGATGCAGGGAACTCTATTTTCATCTGATTCCCACGGTAGCAGGCACTGTTCCTACCATGTTGGCAGGTACTACAACTCACTGTGAACATATGAAATACTATTGTCCACAAAGGCCTAGACACCATAGGCCATTTTCTTTTTACATTTTTAATATTTTTATTTAAAATAAATTTGCACCAACAAAAAGTTACAAAGTTAGTATATAGGTCCCTTCATACCTTTTATCCAACATTCCTTAATAATAGCACCTTAAATAACTGTGTATCTATTGAAAACTTATAAATACTGACATAATATCACTAATTGACAGGCACTTGAAATGTATTATTGTTAGCAGGAACACCCCTTCTGGTCCAGGAACCAATCCAGGATCCCACCCTGCCCTAGTCATGTCTCCATATTCTCTTCAAATCTCCCAAGGGTACCCAGTCTGTCTTTGTCCCTCATTTCTGAAACACTTCTAAAGAGTACTGGTCAGTTATATTGTAGAAGGGTCTTCATCTGGCTTTGTCTGATATTTCCTCTAGACTGAGATTTCTGCATTTCTGGCAAAAATAACACAGGAATAAGGCTGTGTTATTCCTATCAATGTGCCTTATTGTCAATATATCTTATTACTGCAGCTGGTTAACTGATTATTGATTAAGGGGTATCTATTAGGATTTTCGGCCATGAAGCTATTAGTTTTTCCTCTGTAATTAATAAGTGTCTTAGGGAGAAATATTCTGAGACTATGCAAATACCTTATTTCTCATACTTTCACTAACTTTTGCATATATTAGTCACTCTTGCATATAATAATTATTATTTGTGAGTGCCTACTGCAAATGATTTCCATCATTTCTTCCACACTTATTATAGCTCTACTGCAGGAAGTGCTGCTTTCTCTAATTTGTTTTTTAATTATTAAGTGAATAAGGTCACATGGATATAATCCATTATCATCATTATTTGTGTTGTTGTTCAAACATCCCAGCTTTAGTTGGTTCCAGTGTCTCTGGCTTGTCTTTGTTGGGGGGAAAGACATTCTTACTTCTTGGTACCAAATAATGTTCCAGGCTTATCTTGAATTTTCCAAAATTTGGAATCAATCATTTCTCTAAGGATTCAAGACTTACTTTACTGCAGAATGGTATTTACAAACTAAGATCTATGCATTCTATTTTTTTACACCAATTTTTCTTTTTTGAAACTAGAAAATGACAAGATAACATCAAATTTGAAGATGCTTCAATTTAGGAGAAGATCCCCAAGTACAATGAAAATCAGGTATGTTCTAAACTCTACAGTTAAATAAAATCAGAACTAATTGATAAACCCACTGTCTCTTAATAGAAAAGAGAACAGGCTAGAATTTATAAACTCTGCCATGAAGGGAACAAAGTAAGCAAACTCAATGAAGTTTCGCTGAAATTCCCATTAACTCACTCACAATTTGGCTATGCCTACTCTTTCCTGTGAAATGGTAGAACAGTGTGGTGCAGACTTCAGAGCCACATGGCCAGGGTATGACCTTAGTTATCCCATTTACCATATAAAACAGGGCAAGTTCTCATTTCTCTGCTCAGTTTCCTCATCTATAACATGGAGATAACAATAACACCTGCCTCATAGAGTAGTGAGAATTAAATGAGTTAAAAATAAGTAAGACACTAAAAATAGTGCCTATAAAGGAAAGGTGTTATCTATTATAGTTATCTCTACCTATCATCATCTAACATCCATTATCTTATTTCTATGTGCTAACGCCTTTAATAAAAGCAGTATGAAACATTTATGAAAAGGACTGCCTACTAGATTCTAAAATTTTCTTAAGCAAAATCACAAAAGTGGAAACAACCCAAATGTCCATCAGTTGAAGAATGAGTAAATAAAATGTGAATATGAACACAACATTCTTTTTCACTATAAGGATTAAGGTTCTATATTTCCCTCTAAGCACTCCATAGCTACATCCCTTAATTTTGACACATTGTGCTTTCATTTCATTTAATAATTTTTTAACTTCCTTGTTATTTATTTCCTCCTTCAACCATAGGTTAATGTTGCTGTTTAATTTTCAAATGGAGAGTTTCCAAATACACTTGTTACTGATTTCTTTTTTCTTTTTTTGGTACCAAGATTGAATCCAGTGGTGCTTAACCACAGAGATACATCCCCAGCCCTTTTTCGTATTTTATTTAGAGACAGGGTCTCATTGTGTTACTTTAGGACCTCAATAAGTTGCTGAAGCTGCCTCAGCCTCCCAAGCCACTGGGATTACAGGTGTGCACCACCATGCCCAGCTTGTTATTGATTTCTAGTCTAATTCCATTATGGTCCAAGCACACCCTTTGTATACTTTCAAAGACTTCTTTTGTGAGCTAGAATAACATCTACCTTGAGTATTCCATATGCTCTTAAAAATATTACTGTAATTACGTCAAGTTGTTAGAAGCCCTATATCCTCATTTTCCAAATTGGTTTAATTATCGAAAGAGAAGTATTATAGACTCCAGTCTTAACGACTGATCTGTTTATTTCTCCTTTTAGTTTTCCATTTTTAATCTATGCATTTTTAAGGTCTGTTGTTAGATATATACATACTTAAAAGACTGTAGGAGAACTGATCCCTTTATCATTGTTTAATGTACCTCTTTATCCTTGGTAGTTTTCTTTGCTCTGAAGTCTATGTTATTTGATATTAACATACATACCCTAGCCTTCCTTTGATTTGTGTTTCCATGTATATCATTTTTCACATCCTTTCACTTTTCATTTACTTTAACCCCCCGCCTCAAATTAGGGATTGAACCCAGGGATTCTTGACCACTGAACTACCCAACCTTTTTTTTTTTATTATTAGAGGCATGCACCACTACGCCCAGCCCATGTCTTTATATATAAAATTGTGTTTCTTTCAAATAGCATATATAAGGATTTTGCTTTTGTATTCAATCTGAAAAATCTGTCTTACTAGACTTATACCATTTATATTTAACATAATTATTAATATGGCTGAAATAAAATTGTTCTCTTGTTCACTGTTATTATCTGATCCATCTACTCTTGGTTTTTTCCCCTATTTCTTTTTTTAAATTAGATTAACCAAATATATTTCTATGATTCCATTTTACCTCCATTATTGGCTATTTATTCATGCCTCTTGAAAAAAAATGTTTTAGTGGTTGTCCAAAACTTTATAATTAATCAGAACCTCACCTCAAACTATGCCATTTCTCACATAATATAAAAGATATTACTACAGTATATTCAAAACTAACCATCCCTTATATTACTTTTGTGTGTGTCGTGCATGTGCACTCTAAACACAAAATACATTGCTGATATTTTTGTTTTATGGTCATCTTTCAAACCAATGAAAACTAAGAAAAGCAAAAAAAATTAATAAGTAAGTCATGAATCTTATATCTTTGTTTATTCTTTCTCCAGCACACTTCATTATTTATACAGATCCAAATTTCTAGTGTTAAATCCCTTCTGCCTGAACAACTTCCTTTTATATACGTCTAAACTCTTTCAGTTTCTGTTTCTCTGACACAGTATTTCTCCTTCACTTTTGAAACGAGTATTTCTGCAGAGTAAAGAATTCTGAGTTGAAAGATTTTACCTTGGGCCATTTAAAGATATCACTGCTAGAGTTCTTTACTAATTATTAACATGTAAAAATAACATTTTCCAAGTTTTCATTTGTATTTTTTTAAATTTTTTTTTTAGTTGAAGATGGACACAGTATCTTTATTTTATTTGTTTATTTGTATGTGGCGCTGGGGATTAAATCCAGTGCCTCATGCATGCTAGGCAAGCGTTCTCCCACTGAACCACAACTCCAGTCCCTTCACTTGTAGTTTAACTGAAGTGTTTTGACATGCAACTTTATATTTTTATGCAAATGTAACCACTCTTTTTATCATTTTTATTACCAAGGAAATGCCTAAATAAACCCTCTAGCTTCAAAAATTAAAGATGTCACACGTTATTTTTTACTTTGCACAGATCTAATGAGAAGTCTTCTGTAATTCTTTGTTCCACCAAAATGAATCAGAGGGAAACTCTGCATTTAATATTTTGTCCTTATTCTTAATTTTCGCTGTTTGAATAAGCAACACCTAGGTGTTTTTCCTGTCTTTTGTCTGATTTGAGGATAACCTCATGTTCTTTGAGCTTTTAGGACTCTTGGTTTGGTGTCCATTATTAATTCTGGAAAACTGACCACTGGTCTTCAAGTATTTCTTCCACTCTCTTTCTCTTCTCCTTTCAAGACTTCAATTATACATTCAGGCCATTTGCTAACATACCACAGCTCATGGATGATGCTCTGTTCTATGATTTTTTACACTTGTTTCTCTTTGCATCTCAGCTTGGATAATTTGTATTGGCTTATCTTCAAGTTCTCAGATTCTTCCTTGGCTATGCCAAGTTCATTGATGAGCTTATTGAAAACATTTTTCATCTGTTACTGTGCTTTTCATTTCTGGGGTTTTCACATGATTTTTAAAATAGTACCTTTGTCTGATCATGTCTGTCTTTTTTAATATAGACATTAAATTCTATATCTCATAGTTCCAATACCTGTGACTTTAGTTTGCTGTTTTTCCTTGCTTCTTTTTATGCCTCAAACATTTTTTTGAATGCAGGATATCCTCTGTAAGATGGCTGACACTGAGGCAAAAGTTTTTATGCCTTGAAGCAGGTGTGCCTTTCCTTTTGCCAAGCCTTAAGTGACAGGAGGTTGAGTCGATCCAGTCAGGACATGAGCTTGGTTTGAAACCTGTTGCTGATATGGTTACCCATAATGCACCACAGGCTTCCAATTCAGCAAGCTACACCTCATGTTCAGGGCAGAGTCTGTTTGCCAGATGTATTTCTCTGAATGTATTTAGCCTTCAGTTTTATGTCCTTTTAATATTATACCTTAAATAGTCTGCCTCCATGTTCCTGCAACTCACAGAATTTCACTGTTACCTGTTATTCACAGTTATTAGCCTCCTGGGGGGTAGGGATGGGGATGGGGTTTTCCTCTGATACTCTTATGAAGCCTCCATCTTAAGCAAGCAATGAGTTCCTTGGTGCCCAGGGTGTGACCTTTTCAGTGTTCTTCTCCTGCTGAAGTTCTGGACCCTCCCACAGCAAGTTTAAGGCCTTTTGTCTCACAGGAGAAAAAGAGGGGAGAAGGACTTTCCCTCATCCAGGCCTATCCAGTGAGGGACACTTTCTCAATACCTTCACTCTTGCCTCAATTCTCTACAAGATACCAGTCTGTGTTGAAGAGACTGTGAGTGGGAACAAGTACCCCTGTTGTGCAGTGGTCTATGTTCTCTTGCTAGTCTATACTAAGTCTTTTGCAGTTCACTAAAAATTTTAACAGAATTCTTCTGATTAGTGTTCACTCTGTATCAGGTAAAAAGTACTAAGATCCTAATTTTCCTTGGGGGTACCTGTCTTTTCTAAGACTTTGGGTTGGATGGCTGTCCTACCATCTCAGCTCTCTGATGGATTTAAGAAATCTACATATTTGTAGATTTCTGGAGTTTGTTATCATTGTTTTAAGTGCAGGAGCAATGATTTTTCTAGCTTTCTCCATTCTAAAAGGAGGCTACAAAGTCCCCAACTACCTACTTTTAGTCAAACTTTATAGACAGTGTGACGAAGGTGACTAGCTCATCTCACTATAAATAAAGAAAACTATGTCAAGTGAAACTTCCAACTCAGCAATAAAAACATCTTATTAATTCTAATAAAGCACACAAAATTATTGTTTTAAATTATGTTGACAAATATAAAACTTTTTTAATTTATCATAGTTTTAAGAACTGTGTCATGTAAAATGCATTTTACCATACATTTATTAAATTCTAATTTATCAACATAAAAACTGCATTAATTTAGAATTTGGTTACCTTACATCTGTATAACAATTCAACTGTGTACTTCTCTCTGTATAAAAGGTGGGGGACCTGGGTTGTGGCTCAGTGGTAGTTCACATGGCCATGGGTTCAATCCTTACCACCACATAAAAAATAAATAAATACATATTGTGTCCAACTACAACTAACAAATACATATTTTTTTTAAAAAAAGTAAATGGGGAAAATACATGTGACAAAAATACCTTGTATTCATTAATTTTATCAAGCCTCTATGTTGGCAGCACTGCATAATTTTAGCTCCTTGAAGATCGAAACTACTTGCCTTTCTATCTGATAATGAACAGAAGCTTATATGTTGAGGATCTCCTAAAATACAATAAGAGGCAATAGTACCTCCTAGAATAATGACAGAATTGTCTTCAAAACTAATCTGTATATCAATGTACAATCCAAAATAATACACAACACTATAAATTTTCATGGCACAATGGAATTAAAATTGTTAAAACAAAATTTTAATATTTCATTTTGCTAAAAGAATGTTAGTCAAGCTATTTTCAGAAGAAAATCCCTGAACAAAACTCTTCTGTTTATTTATTTACTTTTTTGGCAGTGCTGGGAATCAAACTCAGGGCCTTACACCTGATAAGCAAGTACTCTACCACTGAGTTATATTTCCAGCCCCTTTAGTGTATATGTGTGTGTATAGATATATATACACACACAAATATATTTTATATTCAATCCCTGACTTTCCTTAGTTAAATGCTGCTGCAGTATTTTAAATGTTATATATAGAGCCAGGTGTGGTGGCACACACCTGTCATCCCAGCAGCTTGGGAGACTAAGGCAGGAGGATCTTGAGTTCAAAGCCAGCCTCAGCAACTTAACAAGGGCCTAAGCAACTCTGTGAGACTGTCTCTAAATAAAATACAAGGGCTGGAATGTGGCTCAGTGGTGTGAGTGCCCCTGAGTTCAATCCCAGGTACCCAAGAAAAATAAAAAAATTTGAAAAAAAAAAGTTACATCTATAATGTAAATATATTATAGCTACATAAATACTTTAGATGAACACTGAGACACAGGCAAAATTTTAGAAGCAATATTTCACAAGATTCCAAATTTAATTGTTTATACTATATGGAGAGATGCTCAGCAGACAGAAATGCAAAGAAAATAAAATTTTTCTTTAATTTTATAAAATTGGTATAAGAAAGAAAAACTAAAAACAAAATAATCTTTAATTTTCTGGCAAAGTCATCTAAAAATATCTATTAAGCTGGGCATGATGGCATATTCTTATATTTGGCATGCTGAGACAAGAGACTAGCTTGAGCCCAAGGCTTCAAGGCCACCCTTAGCAACAGAGCAAGACCCCCATCATTCATTTATTCATTCCTTCAGTGAGACACTATCATTCATTCATTCATGTATACACATATAAATAAATACATAAAAATACTCATTACGGGTGAGGATATAAACAAATGGACACCTTCTCACATACTGCCATGAAAGTATAAACTAATTCAAACTTGACAATGGACATTGGCAAGATGTTGAAAATATTTAACTAAAAGTGCAAATACATGCACATGCAAGCATCATTTATAACAACATGTAGCAAAAACTGCATTGAACTTTCCATCTGTAGAGGGTCAGAAAAAATGTGCTTATGTATGCCCACAAAATGGAACACCATAGAACTATTAAAAAATGATTAAAAGCAGCATCAGAGCTCAAGAGCAACGACTCAGAAGTGGTAGTTACTTGGGGCTGGGGCTGTAGCTCAGTGGCAGAACACCTACCTAGCATGCGTGAGGCACTGGGTTTGATCCTTAGCATCACATAAAAATAAACAAATAAAATAAAGGCATGCTGTCCATCTACAACTACAAAAAAAAAGTTAAAAAAGAAGAAGTGGTAATTACTAGAAGGAGCAAAAAATAAAGGTAAAATTGTTTAGGATCCTAGTCAAAAAGAACATGTTACCACCAATGGGGGAAAGGTCACATAGTCATTAGTACCTTTATCAGGAACACCAAAAAACAATACTAGGGGCTGGGGTTGTGGCTCAGTGGTAAAGCCCACTTGCCTAGCACGTGTGAGGCATTGGGTTCAATCCTCAGCACTGCATAAAAATAAATAAAATAAAAATATTATTCCATCTTCAACTAAAAAAAATTTTTAAATTCATAACTGTATATTGCAAATACGGCCTCAGACTGCTAAATGGCTCTGTCTTTGCCCTCTAATTAAATGCAAAACTATAAAATCATGAGTCAATGATCAAATAGATAAGTAAATAGCCAAATAAGGAGAATTATACACTAGTATTTTATATCCTATATTTTCAATACTACTAATAGCTAACACTACTGTGTTCTTACTATATGCTAGGTTTTGTTCTAAGCTCTAGAACTTGTATTTACATTATTCATTTAATCCTCATAATGAGATACCATTATTCCCATTTTACAATTGAGGAATTGCAGAAAAAGAGTATTTTGTGTAAGCTAGAAAGCAGCAGAGCTAAGATAAAAACTACAATTTCACTTCTTGATGGTCTTCTTGACCACTGAATTCATATTGCCTCTAAATGAATAAGATTTTGATTAGGGAAATAAATATCTTTGTGAAATAAGATGCACTTCTAGGTCCAATATTCTGTGTTCACCTCTCTGTTTAATTTTTTAAAATACTATGCAATAAACTGCCTCCTTACTTTAGCTGTGTCTCATCTTAAGGACATCTGTGTCTAATACAGATAGAATAAAGGATGAATCTTCACTGGGCCCCAAACTTTACTCACTCATGGCTCCTCTCTACAGCTAAGACTGCCACCTAGTGTCTAAAAT
The DNA here is from genome assembly GCF_045843805.1 of Urocitellus parryii. Taxonomy (NCBI): domain Eukaryota; kingdom Metazoa; phylum Chordata; class Mammalia; order Rodentia; family Sciuridae; genus Urocitellus; species Urocitellus parryii. Next base: position 2,277,690 of record NC_135544.1, read on the forward strand.
CAACATTAATACAATCAAAAAAACCAAGCATGTTGAGAAGCAAAACATGAAAGAGAAAAGAGAAAGACAAATGTTAAAATGTGCCAATTCAACCCCAGGCCTTGCACACACCGGACAAGAGCTCTAATAAATACTAAGCTCCATCCCAACCCCCAAATGTGTCGATTTTCAATGAGTCTTAAGTGGAAATACACATTCTTTGTATTCTTAACAAAAACTCAGATTTTTTAAAACCATTTTTTAAACTGATGATGTGACACTGACATGTTCAAGTAAATGAATGGTATTTTACCCTTGAGATTCCTGGACATATTTCCTCTGGTGTCCTTATAGCATTGTACCATTGAAATTATAATACGCAACATGTTGTACTATACAGAGGCTCCTCAACTCACAATGAGGTTACATCTCAATAAATCGACTGCAAGCTGGAAATATTTTAAGTCAAAACACATTTGATACATCTAACTATACTGACCATCAGTATTATGTGTTCCTATGTCATTCTCCCTCCTCAGCATGTAAGCTCAAGGACAGAAACTTTATTCACATTTATTTATTCATTTATTCATTCGTTCATTCATTCATTCATTTTGTTTGGTTTGTTGTTGTTGTTGTTTATTTGTTTGGGGTTTTTTTGTTGTTGTTGTTTTGTTTTGTTTTGTGGTGCTAGGGATTGAAATCAGGGCCTTGTGCATGCAAGCATTCATTTATTTTGTACCAGGGATTGAACCCATAAGCACTTAACCACTGAGCCACAAACCCAGCCCTTTTTTGGGGGGCGGGGTGAGTAGTACTTGGGATTGAATTCAGGGGCATTCAACCATTGAGTCACATCCCCAGCCCTATTTTGTACTTTATTTAGAGAAAGGGTCTCACTGAGTTGCTTAGGGCCTTGCTAAGTTACTGAGGCTGGCTTTTAACTCATGATCCTTGTGCCTCAGCCTCCCAAGCTGCTGGGATTACAGGTGTGCGCTACTGCAACCAGTTATCCTAATACTTTGATATCCCTTTGCTCACTAAGTGTTGAATGACAGAACCTATGAAAACAGAGCTTGAAGACAATGAATATATCTCAATCTTTCTTTATTGTATAAAGTGTACCTTTAATTCAATCCTCAACCTGGACAAGTTTGTCCCCCAGGGTAAATTTGGAAATATCTGAAGAAACAATTTTTATTTTCACACTGTGAGGAAGCTATGCTAGCCATCTAAAGAAGCCAGAGATGCTGACAAATATCCAATGCATAGGACAACTCTCAACAACAATAACAAAAAATTATTTAGCCCCAAAATGTCCAATACTGCCAAGTTGAAAATCCTGCTTACCTTCCACTATCTATCCTAGAAAGTATTAATTAATGAAAAAAATACCAGTTTATAATATTACAGCCTACAATTTAATTGCGTGCATGGATGTATGTATTAACAAAGTACTCAGTGTAATGCTTTAATACACACTTCATTTTCTCAAAATATACAATGCACATTGTGTAGTCATAGAATAGTTTACTTTTGGTTAAATCACAGAAAAGCTTCATTTTGCATTTTTCAGAGTTTTACCAGGAGTTGTATACCACTTAGGGAAAACACTGGTTATGGTTTATAAGTTGCTTATATGTCACTTAAATCAAACATTTATGATAACAAATTCATGGTGACTCTATATATGAAGATAAATAGGTGTTTTGTTTATATTCCACTTTTAGTAAAACTGTGCCTGACCATTTATAAATACTGAAAGAAAATTTAGAAAAATAAATTTCCTTTTACTTCTTTATGTTACTTAAGGTTTTATACTGATCTTTAAAGAAAATGTGTGTTCATAGTTTATATTATCTATGAATTTCACAAGAGCAAAAATGGTGTTCACAAAACATGTGTCATTAAAAGTGTTCAATAAATCTGATGAATCAAACACCGTTAGTATAGGGAGAAAAAGAAAAAAAAATAGAAGTTTTCCCTTTTGTCTTGCCTTTGCTATTCCCTCTACTTGAATACTCCCCCTAAAACTGTAACCATATGGGCACTATTCTGAGACTTACAAGGTTGGCTCTATTTCATTCCTTAGGTTTTAGCTTACCTCATCTCTTTTCAGCAAGTTTGTCTCTGAACTTTCCCAATGATTATACAGCATGGCAAATAGCTCATTTATTTCCTTCCTAGCATTTTATACAATCTATAATATTTTTAAGTTTTTTCTATTTTCCCCTGTAGTGTGTAAGTTCCATGAAAGCAGAAGAGTAGTTCATCTTTTTCACTACAGTGTCGCCTACATTTAGCAAAATGACTGGAGCACACAGTAAGAGATAAATATTTGTTGAATAAATTCATGAATAAACATTAATAGATTATAACAAAAATCCCAGAAAATGTCAACAAGGAAATAAAAAGTCAATAAAGAGTAAGAAAATAAACATAAATTACACAACTTCTAAATAAATAAAAGGGAGAACACACCATATAACAATGATATAAAATGAGACTCAGAACCGATTCAAAAACTTAAAGATAACCACATGCCACCTACAAAGGAAATGCCTAAAACAAAGAATACCGGTAGAATAAAATGCAAAAATCTATCAGTTGTGTTGGAAGCTGGGTAAGAATTAAGGGTTTGTTTAAGCCATCATAAGGCAGGATGGTTGCTTTTCTGGGAACCAGAAAAAATTTTACACACGTAAAATTCCCAGATCATGCTGGTGCCCTGTCTCAGCTCACAGCCCAAAGTTCAAAGGCAATTGCCCCCTTCAAAGCTGCCAAGCCCCAACCAACTTGTTTTCTCCATTTTCATCCTATTTTCCTAAAGAAGCTCCTCAATGAATCTCTTTGATGTGCTTAACTAAAGGATCCATGGGCTTTTCCCTTTGTTAGGATCAGACCCATCAAGTCTCCTCTACCCATCATCACAATGCCTCTGCTTTGAATAATTTCTCATCTTTTGTGCTTCTTTTTTGGTACCAGGGGATTGAACTTAGGCGCACTCAACCACTGAGCCACATCTCCAGCCCTATTTTTATTTAGAGACAGGGTCTTACTGAGTTGTGCCTCGCTTTTGCTGAGGCTGGCTTTGAATTTGTGATCCTCCTGTCTCAGCCTCCAGAACCACTGGGATTACAGACTTGTGCCACTGCACCAGGCCTGTATTTCTTGATTTTTTTTTAAATTTTTTTAGTTGTAGATGGACACAATACCTTTATTTTATTTGCATATTTTTACGTGGTGCTGGGGATCAAACTCAGTGCCTCATGCATGCTAGGCAAGTGTTCTGCCCACTGAGCCACAACCCTGGCCCCTTATTTCTTAATACTGCTTTTCTAGAGTTTATTTCCAGCCGGTCCACACTTCCAACGGTCACCTACTCCCTCCCTATGTAGGCCATGGCCGGGAAGTCACATAAAACAAAAGACAAAGGTTATGACAGTAATGACTGATAAAGTAAAATTAAATATAATTCAAGTAAAATGAAATATAAAATAGAGGTACACTTTATAATAATATGGATACAATCCTTAAATAAACTATAATGGCCAAGAACATACACATACTAAAAACTCATTAAAAAAAATAAATAAAAATAGGGCTGGAGTCATGGCTCAGTAGTAGAGCATTTGCCAGGCATCTGTGAGGCCCTGGGTTCCATCCTCAGCACCACATATAAATAAATACAAGATCTACTGATAACTAAAAAATATTTTAACATAAATAATGGGGGTTGGGGGTTGTTCAATCCCCAGTACCACATTAAAAAAAATAAAATAAAGGTACTGTGTCCATCTACAACTTAAAATTTTTTTTTTAAAACTAAATACATAAAATAAAACACCAACTATAGGAAATACTGAGAAGACTTTAATGCCCGCTCAGACAGAATACATAGTCAAAAATTAGTAATGTAGAGTGACAGATTATTGACAGATTATATTTCTGTTAAAATTAAAACATAGTATACAATAAAAGTAAAACAATCCAATAAGTTACTTAACAAAGAAATAAAGAATACCCAAGTACACCAAAAGCTAGCAAAAAAAGGCAACATAACAGAAAATAAAACAAGTTCTAGAACCATACTCTGCAAAATTTAATGCTAATAAATTTGTAGTTTCTAAATGAATTAGTTTGAAAGAAAACACAGTTTCTAAATTGACTCACAAGATAGAAAACTCAAAAGACACAGCCAAATATGACACTAATAATGTTGTTTAAAAAACACAAACCAGCGGCTGGGCTTGTGGCTCAGCAGTAGAGCACTTACCTAGCAAGTATGTGGCCCTGGGTTGGATCCTTAGCACCATATAAAAATAAATAAATACAGGTATTGTGTCCAACCACAACTAAAAAATAAATATTAAAAAAAAAAAAAAACACAAACCAGCCAGGCACCATTGTGAATACCTGTAATACCAACTAGGAGGCTCAGTCAGGAGGATCACAAGTTCAAAGCCAGCCTCAGCAACTTAGCAAGACTCTGTCTCAATAAATAAAAAGGGCTGAGGATGTGACTCGTGGTTAAAGTGCCCAAAAAACAGACACAGACACATTTATGGGTATATGTTTTCAAATCTTCTCCTCAAATCTAATATTCTCACAAGAAAGGAGCGGAAGGGAAAAAGAAAGAAGGAAGAAGTGTTCTTTTTTATTAATCCAGCATAATAGCCATACCAAAAAAAATCCTAAAAATGTTAGTATAAAAATTCCAAAGTACATAAGCCAAGGGAAGGGTATTCTAGGAGTATTAAGGATGATCTAGTACTAAGAAATCTGGGGAAATATTTCACCATTTATTAAATAAGTCAGCAACTATAAAGACTCTGGGGAGGCAGATATCAGGGATTGAACTCAGGGGTGCTTAACCACTGAGCCGCATCCCCAGCTCTTTTTAATTTTTTATTTTGAGACAGGTTCCCACTAAATTGCTTAGGGCCTTGCTAAATTGCTGAGGCTGGCTTTGAACTTGTGATCCTCCTGGCTCAGCCTCTAGAGCCACTGGTATTAGAGGAGTACACTACTGTGCCCAGCTAAGTAAAGATCTATGTTTTTAATTATTTTATTTTATTTATTCTAGTTTGTTATATTTGAAGCAGAATGCAAATCAATTCATATTATACAAATTGGTTATACACAAAGTAGAGTCACACTATTCATGTTTCCATCCATGTACTTAGGGTAATGATGTCCATCTCATTCCACTGTCTCCTATCCCCACACCCCCTGCCTTCCCCTCCCTCCCATTTGCCCTATCTAAAATTCACCTATTCCTCCCATGCTCCACCTCCATCCCCATTTTGAGTCAGTATCCTTATATCAGAGAAGATATTTGGCCTTTGGTTTTTTGGAATTGGCTTACTTCACTTAGCATTATATTCTCCCAACTCCATCCATTTACTTGCAAATGCCATGATTTTATTCTCTTTTTTTAAATATCTATTTTTTAGTTATTTTTTAGGTGAACACAGTATCTTTATTTGTATATGGTGCTGAGGATTGAACCCAGTGCCTCATGCATGCTAGGTAAGCACTTTACCACTTAAGCCACAATCCCAGCCCGATTTTATTCTTTTTTAATGCTGAATAATATTTCATTGTGTATATAATACCACAGGGTATCTAGGGTGGATCCACAATTTAGCTATTGTGAATTGTGCTACTATAAACACTGGTGGCTACTATAAACACTGAGGTGGCTAAGTCCTTCGGGTATAAACTGAGAAGTGGGATAGCTGGGTCAAATGGTGGTTCCATTCCCAGTTTTCCAAGGAATCTCCATACTGCTTTCCAGATTGGTTGCACCAATTTGCAGTACCACCATCAACATAAGAGTGTGCCCTTTTCCCCACAACCTCATCAGTACTTATTGTTGTTTGTATTCTTAATAGCTGCCATTCCGACTGGAGTGAGATAAAATCTTAAGAGTAGTTTTGATTTGCATTTCTCTAATTGCTAGAGATGTTGAACATTTTTCATGTATTTGTTGATTGATTGTGTATCATCTTCTGAGAAGTGTCTTAAAAGAGGCAAATATATTTTATCAATTTAGTTCTTCAATTTCTTCCTGATTAATACAGTTACTTCATTAAAATAAAATAACACACATATCAATGTGTAAGATGTATAAGGATATTTGCTGCAACATTGTTAAATATTTTAAAATCTCAACAGGTACACAAGGTGGAATACTAAATAGCCATGCATCATTTCAGACTATCTACAATACAGGGAAAGTAGAACAAACATCAAAATACAAAACTTGTTCCTGGATATGTGGAATTTTACTAATAAGCACATGTGATTACTTTTAAAATCTAGGGGGAAAAGTGAAGACTCTCATTTTATCCCTATCAGACAAACAATGAGGAAATGTGCAGAGTTTGGGCTAAAAATTAAAATAAATATTAAGAAATAGAAGTAAAAGAAAAAAACCTAAGCAACATTAAACAAAGTATGCACACAAAGGACAGAAAACGGTAACAGCTTAGTTTAAGGATTACAAGAACAGCTGGGCCTATTACTGCTAAACACAATGTACATCCCTAAAACACTCCACTGAAATACTACCAAGAATTTCTAGAGTTTCAGTCTTCAAGAGCTATACAGTCTCTTTCCAATTGACCATTCGCCTTAACTCAAACATCCACCTATAGAAAAGATAAACTATCCTATGCTGCCATCTGCTGAGCAGATTTAATACTAAAAATTTCCACTGAGAATGTTGTATCTTGGCTACTGACAGTACCAAAGTAAATCATGGAGACAATAAAACTAGAGGTATGTTTACAGAGGGAGAAGAAAGAGACATTGGACCAGAGTGATGATAAGAATGTCATTACAAAATGTCTGAGGTTTTAAAAATCAAGAAACAACCGCATCTGCGAATTATTTAGCATTATGGAGAAAGTCACCAAAAGAATGCAAAATAAAAATATTTAAGTAGTTGACACAAAAGGGACTGGAACTAAAGACAAGCACATCTGCTTTCTAGTGTAAGATCTTACTATTTGAACCTGTGATAAGTTATTTTTTAAGTATGGCACATTTTTTTCAAAATGTAACTATGCCTAAGAATATGAGTTCTTTCTTGGAAGGATGTTTTTTAACTTAGAAGAATCTTAAATGTTTTTAAGACAAGAAATGCATCTAACAATTATAAAACTTAACAATAAGGCAAAATTTCAAGGAAAGAAGATTAAAAGCAATACAAAATTGCTAAGTAGTACACAAAACTTGGCTTATTAAGCATCTCCTGCTACAAGAAATAGTTCACTACTTGTTTATAGAAAAAGTTTACCTTATTATTAGAAACGGCAACAAATTGGGGCTGGGGTTGTGGCTCAGTGGTAGAATGCTTGCCTAGCATGTGTGAGGCACTGGGTTCAATTCTCAGCACCACATAAAAATAAATAAAAGTCCACCAACAATTAATAAAAGAAAAAAAGAAACGGCAACAAATTGCTATTCTGCAGCAGAGTGTTCTGCAAATTTCTATTTAACTAACATTTATTGAGAACTAACTTTATGAATTACTCAATCAGGATTTTCACAAAAATACACATTTTATGTCCTAAAATAAATCATAGTCATCTAAGTAAAGCCTTACCTACTAAGCACCACAACCCTGAATATCTCTAGCCAAATAAGATAAAAGAAAAACCAAGGCTGAGGGTATAACTTGGTTATTGAGCACTTCCATCACATGCATGACACCCTAGATTCAATCAACAGCAAAGAAAGAGAAAAACTTATTATTGCAGAAATTACAAAATTATAATCTAAGCATTTATTAACTACTAAAGAGACAAGAAACCCAGCATGGTGGCATATAACTGTAATACCAGCCACACAGGAGGCTGAGGCAAATTTGAGGCTAACCTGGGCAACAGTGAGATCCTAAGTAACTCAGTCAGACCTTATTTCAAAATTAAAAAGGGCTGGGAATGGAGTTCAGTGCCAAAGCACACCTGAGTTCAATCCCCAAAACTGCAAAAATAAACAAGTAAATAAATAATAGACAACATTTGTTACACAAAATTGCTTATTCAGTAGAATCTCAATTTTGTCATAAAGCAACAATAATATTACAATATGCAAGCCACAGCAATAGTCTCATTATTTGTAGTCTAATATTACTATTCTTCTCTATGTTATTTCTTTCTTTCTTTCTTTCTTTCTTTTTTTTTTTTTTTTTTTTTAAGAATTTAACCTTGGGGCTGAGGTTGTGGCTCAGTGGTAGAGCATTCGCCTCACATATGTGCAGCCTTGGGTTCAATCCTCAGCACCACATAAAAATAAATAAATAAAACGAAGGTATTGTGTCCAACTATAATTAAAAAATATTTAAAAAAGAATTTAACCTTTAATTATGTGTTGTCGTTTATTTGTTTTTATGTGGTGCTGAGGATCAAACCTAGGGTCTCATCTGTCCTAGGCAAGTGCTCTACTTCACAACTCCAGCCCTCTCTCTGTTATTTCTATATTGTTAGAATACTTTACTGAAGGTTCATATTACTTTTAAATTTTATAATTACATTCAGATTCATTTCTTGTCATTTTACAACAATTCAAGAGCAATACAAATTACAGTACATTACCCCCGTACTTGTTTAAATGGGAATTTCTGCTTGAATCTGTGAAGAAAATTTCTTTTCACTAAACATCTTCAGTTATATTTTACACAACCAATATTGCCTCCAAATAGTTGAAACAAAAATCCAAAACAACATAGCTTAGTACCCGACTCTACAACTTCCAGAAAGAAAAGAAAAAAATTATCTTCTTCCTTATCCAATGTGATAACTGAAAATTAATAAGTTAAGAAAATACCAGTCACCAACGTAAGTTTGTTCTTTCATGCATTCTGCATCAAGCTTTCTTATTGAAACATGAAGTGACATTTGTAAAACTACAGACATAGAAAAATAAATACCTATTTGGTACAGTTGAGCAATAAACAAGAAATCATGAACTGTTATATTGTGATTGCAAGTACAATTAACCTAAAATCTTTTAAATAACATTTTGAATTGCATTCTAAGAAACAACATATTAAACATAATGTCCTTTAGCTGTATTCTAAGATAATGCTAAGAAAGCAGTAACATTTAAATTATAACTGTATTATGAATATTATAAATTTATCACACTAAAATTGCCATGTACTTACAAACTAAAGAAAGTAAAAAGAAAAGGCTCACCTTCATCTACAGAAAATTGACAGCTCTTATCGTTGAAAAAAAGTATTTTCTTCTTATCAGGACGATTTACGAACAGTATCTGGTCCCCTAAAGCCTTAAAGATAAAGAAAGATTTTTCAGTAAATTCTACATTACCTTGCACAAAAAAAAAAAAAAAAAAAAAAAATGTGTACAAAAAAGAATTCTGGACCCAGTTTCAAACCATCTTTGAGTCTCTTTCTTGAACAGTTTTATTTTTAAGGATTGATATTTTAAAACCTTTTGTTTTTTGAGTCCAAAGAACAAAAAGAAAAAAAATGTTAATGGAATTAAACTTAATTAATTACCATTTTGACCCACTGGACCCTTTTATTAATACAAGATACACTATGGGGTCTTTGTGTACTTACTTTTCCTCTACCTTGAAATAGTTTGCTGCTTACTCATTACTCATTATTACCAATCAATTATTTCTACTTATGTTTTTAAAAAGCATTTTAAAATATGAAAATGGAAGGGTGATTAACTCATCTAGAAGTAGGAGGCAAAGCAGAATAATCATTCTTCTAATGACATTGCCCACATACTACAATTATTTTAAGAAGCTTACTATAAGCCAGGTGTGGTGGCGCACACCTGTATTCCAGCTACCTGGGAGGCTAAGGTAGAGAACCATTTGAGCCCAAGAATTCAAGGCCAACCTAGGTGATATAGGAAGACTGGGTCTCAAAAAATGGAAAAAAAGTAAAAAAGAAAGAAAGAAAGAAATCTCCAAAAGATTGAAATACTGGAAGAAGCTCTGCTGTCTTTTAGCTTTCATTGACCAAATTTAACAATTCAGAACTCTGTATCTCCTATCAGAGGAAAAACAAGAAAACTGACAGAAGATATTTTACTATTATTAGATGAATCAGAATATGAATTCAAAAAGCCAGTTAGCAGCATTCTAGACTGCTATCTAATGAAATTCATCACAGAAATAAAGTCTTATTTATTTATTTATTTATTTATTTATTTATTTATTTATTTATTTATTGGGTACCAATAAGTCTTTATTCATTGATTTTCCCAGGGAGAGGAGAAGGAAGGGAAGAGTCAGCATGTGTGTTATAAAATGATGAGAAAATAGGAAAGGAAGAAAGTATCTGGGTACAGCAAAATCAAATCATAATATAAAACACCCCAATGGTGGGGGTCACCAAAGCCCAAGGGGGCTTAGTCTCCCGTATTTCAGGAATGAGGGGAAGAGATCAGGGAAAGAACAGATAGGTACATACTTTCCCACCCTTGCTCCCTCCCTCCCTCCCCATAAAATTCAAGATTTCACACAAAGCTTTGGTTTCTAGCAGTAAACATGGAGTTACATTTGTCTGTCTCCTATTAAACAATCTTGTGGCCACTTTGACAAAAGTTTCTTGCACCTGAATAAAAGTTCCTGAGTGACTTGAACATACATTCATATTTTCTTTCCTGGTCTCCTGACCCCACTTTGTACATGGAAAGCCCCCAATTGCTTCTCTCTACTTTAGAATTACAGATTAAGTAGGTTTGATCCACGCAAACAGTAGTGTGGTATTTGGCATGAATTGCATCAAGAGCTGGTCTTGACTCAGGAGGTTAGGAACAAGGGGCAGGGAATCCCAGCTTCTTTAGGAATTCTGCATAAGTCATTTAAGAGTTGTAGAGACACTCAAAGGATTAAATGTGTATGTAGGTTTTCTTTTGAGGAAGAAGGTAGGATAAGAGTCAGGCTTTTAGGACAGAAGATCTGGCCCAAAATAGCAAACAAGGAAAGAGGAAAATAAAAGATGGTTTAAGACCCCCATTTCAAGAAGAGGGCCCCCCAAACTTATGTTTCAGATCCTTTTGCCTGGTGCAGAACCTTCTGTCAAAGATGCTTTGGCTATTTTTCTCTCAATACAAAAAGAAGTTTGTAAACAATAAAACCCCAAAAGAACATGGAGAAAGACCAACACATTATATTTACACAAACTAGGCCACCTAGCAATCACCAACTCAGAGACTCAGTAAAGTCCTACAAAGCCCAGACAAATATAATAACTAAAGGGGGGCCGCATCTGGGGGAGACAAGAAACCAGGATCAGACACACACCACCCAATGCATTCTATTGCATTTATCCCATTTCAACACAGTGAGGTAGGTTTGTGGTGATCTCACAGCATGTAAATGAAACCCCCTTTCTTTCCTCTTTTAGCTACCATGACACTACTCATAATTATTGCAGCAGGGCAGGACACTGGCTCTGGGCGCCACAAAGATTCCTTGCTATGGGTCTCCCTGGAAGCCAAGAGTTTTGGAAGGTTAAGGATTTTAGCCCTTTGTTCATATAGCCTTCCTAGTACAGCACAGGGTGGGATAAGGGTACTGGTCTTTGAACTCATCCTTACTCTCCTTTTTAAAAAAAATTTAAAACAAAAACACATATACACCCTGTTGTACATGGTAGGCCTAGGCTAATCTGGTGAAGGATGGGTCTCTGTAAAGCAAGTTCCATGCCCTAGCATTAGACAACCATCACTTAACTTTGGCTTCCTCTCTGGGCCTGCTACCTGGCTCCCACCTCTCAAACTTCTCTGCACCACTTTTTTTTGTTTAGACTAATTTCCAGTTTTCCAGTACAAGGAGATCAAGTCATGGGGCAACTCAATTAAAACCTAGTCTCCTATGAAACATTTAAGATGGAGGGGGTTTCAAGAGGACAGTATAGCAGAAAATCGAGCTCTAATTGGCAGAAATGAGGTAATTCAATAGGCTGTGCACTCCAAATGGTTGCTCTCCATGGTGATAAAAATAACAACAAAAATTATTCCTGCTGTGCAGACCTGGAGCTGCTGCCACCTTATCCCTGAGATTGCTCATGTACCTGAGAACACAGTGCAGGAATGAGGGCCTTAGATTAAAATATACAAAAATACAAAACCAGAATATTTATATTAAGGGGAAAAAAAAGTTAAAATGCATAAGATACGTCATTCGCACACAGATAGTGCAGTTGGCATCCTGGAGAAAGTGGGACCCAAGGTGCAGTTATCCAAGGGAGCAAATAAATAAAATCACATTGGCCCAGAAAGAGTGGGAGTGAGCTAGGAGCAGTGGGTCTGCAGCTGTTTCCCCAACCACCCCTTTTGCCTATCCTCACAACCCATGACTTGGGACAGTTTCCAGCACTATATTCCAAGATTGGATTGTGAGGAAGGAAACAAGATGTAAAAACCCTGCTTTGCTCCTGAGATTCTCCCACAGAATGTGGTAGTTTGTGGGTTGGGTCCATTCATCTGATCTTCTGTGTTAACTGTTTCATGCCCTGGCAAGGGAAATATTATTACATTTCCTTCTTTGAAAGGAAAACAACCTCCCTATCCAGGCCACTTTCAAAAGCTAGAGGTTTTGGGTGAAGACTCAGATAAAGCACACAGGTTTTAAGGTGGCTTTGCCCCAAAGCCCTTACTTGCATTTGATAGAGCATGGTTGGAGTTCCTCTGCCTCGCCCCTTTCCCCCACTGAAAGGGAAGATGGGATGATGAGGGGAACCCCTGCCTAAGAAACTTGGCACTGCCAGCTACCCCCAACCCACCCTTATCCCCACTTTCTCCACTCTGCCGACTGATGCCTGCTCCTTGAACTCCTGATAGCAAAAGAATAGCCCCCACCCACTATGGCTCAATTCTGGGCCTCTGCAGGGAGCAGGGCAGGGCTGTGGATCTCTTCTTCTTCCTCACGGAAATAGGCTGGCTTGCCCTGGGAGCTGGGCGCCTGCTGGGCCTTCAGTGGACAAGAGGCTACCACATGATTGATGCTTTGGCAGAAGTGGCACTTCTTGGGCTGGGGTGGCTTGCATTCCTTGGCATGATGATCTAGCCCACCACAGTTGTAGCTCCCGTCTCCTTTGGATCTGCGTTTTTGCATGTTCTTCCCCTTTGGCCGCCTCTCACTCCCAATACAGAACACACCACCAGGGCCAGTAACACGGATGGATTCCAGGCCCTTGGCAGACTTCTTAAAGGTAAACTCCACTGCCTAGCCCTCCTTCAGGCTGCGGAAGCCCTCCATATGCAGCTTACTCTGGTGCACAAAGACGTCCACTGGGGGGTCGAGCGCGACCCCAGCGCAGGCGGTCATGGACGGGAAGCCAAACCCCATGCGCACGTTGAGCCACTTACTGATGCGGGCATCGTGCAGCAACTGCGGTTGTCTGCTGCCCGGGCCACGTCCACCGGCGCCTCCTCGGGCGCCTTCTCCACCGCTTTGGTGCAGCCACCTGCAAACTGCTGGTTGGACACGGAGCCCATGGTCGTCTGCTGAGCCCGTGGCCCCGGGCCCTTAGTCAGGCGGCTGCTGGCCCCAGAGAAGTCCGCAGGCAAAGGGGTGGTTCGGAGAAGAGGCTGCTACATCTTCCCCCCAAAATAAAGTCTTTAGATGACAACACAACACATAAATCATCTCAATCTTCAGAATCAATGAATGGCCAGACATGGTAGTGCATGACTACCAGTGGCTCAGGAGGATAAGGCTGAAGGATAACAAGTTCAAAACCAGCCTCAGCAACTTAGTGAGGCCCTAAGCAACTTAGCAAGACCCTGTCTCAGAATAAAAAAATTTTTAAAAGGCTGGGGATGTGCCTCAGTGATTAAGCACATCTAGGTTCAATCCCTGATACCAAAAAACAAAACAAAACAAAACAAAAATTACTGAGTAAATGAGATACTTCTAAGGAAAAAACAAAGTATTCTCATCCAGTTATTCAACAGAATAAACGTCAGCATACAATATATTTTGTGATAAGAATCTTTATCATCTCACTCTGATAAAAGGATGTATTATAATATTCTTTCTTCTTGATGTGCATTTGCCAAAATTTAACAGATATTTGTTATGTTAGAGTCAGAGTCTCTCTCTTTCTCTCTCTCTCTCTCTCTCTCTGGTAGTGCTGGGATTGAACTCAGGACTTCACATATGCTAAGGACATGCTATACCAACATGCTAAATTCTTATTAAAATGTATTATGAAACTGTACTTTTTAAAAATATTCATAAAATGACTTAAAATATTTAAAAATGATAAAATTAAGTCCATGGGACCCAAGTGGTAAATGGTTATGACTGTACTGAAGATACTGCTAAAAGAAACTGAGGAAGATACAATTAAATCAACAGACTTCCATGTTCATGGACTGGTAAACTTAATATTGTTGGGATGTCAATACTACCCAAAGTGATCTACAAAGACCCAATGTATTCCCCATCAAAATCCCACTAACACTTTTTGCAGACATAGAAAAATCCACCCAAAAATGTATATGGAATATCAAGGAACCCCAAATAGCCAAACCAACCTTGAAAAAGAACCAAACTAAAGATCTCACTTTTCCTTATTTCAAAAGATATCACAAAGGCTGGGGTTGTAGCTCAGTGGTAGAGCACCTGCCTATCACATGAGGCACCACATAAAAATAAATAAAGTTATTATGTCTAACTATAAATAAAATTTTTAAAAACTCACAAACCTACAACAAATAAACATTGTAGCGCTGGCATAAAAGCAGACATATATACACTAATGAAACAGAATAAAGAGCCTAGAAATAAACCTTTGTATACATGGTTAAATGATCTTCAACAAGAGTGCCAATACCACTCAATGGGGAGAGGAGAGCGGCTTCAACAAATGGTGCTAGGGAAACTGAAAAATGTAAAAGAATAAAGTTGAACCCTTATCTTACCTCCCTAAACAAAAAATAAACTCTCAATGGATTAAAGACCTAAACTTAAGACCCAAATTATAAAACTCATAGAATAAGATAGGGGAAAGTTTCATGGCATTAGATTTGCTATTGATTTGGACAAGACACCAAAGGCATGTGCAACAAAGTAAAAAAAATATATAAATGGGACTACATCAAATTTTTTAAAAAATGCACCAAAGAATACGATCAACAGAATGAAAAGGCAACCTACACAATAAGAGAAAATATTTGCAAATCATGGGTCTATGAAGAGATTAATATCTAGAATATACAAAGAACTCCCTCAACTAATCAACAATAAAACAACCCAATTCAAAAACTAAGGATTTGAACAGACATTTCTCCAAAGATGAAACCATCAATAAGTACATGAAGATGCTCAAACTCACTAGTCATTAGAGAATGCAAATCAAAACCACAATGACCTCCATGCATGGTGGTGTATGACTGTAATCCCAGCAGGTTGGGAGGCTGAGGCAGAAGGATCAGGAGTTCAAAGGCAGCCTCAGATACTCAGTGGGGCCCTAAGCAACTCAGGAGAGAGCCTATCTCTAAATAAAAAACAAAAAGGGGTTGGGGATGTGGCTCAGTGGTTAAGTGTCTCTGATACCAATCCCTGGTATAAAAAAATAAAAATAAAAATCTATAATGACCTATCACCTCACACTCATCAGGATGATCACCAGAAATAAAAAGAAAATAACAGTGTTAACAAAGATGTGGAAAAACTGGAACCTTTGTACACTGTTGGAGGACTACAAAATGGTACAACCACTAAGGAAAAACAGTATGGCAATTTCTCAAAAAATTAAAAATAGAACTAACCATATGATCCAGCAATTCTATCTCTAGGAATATATATATTTAAAAAATTGAAGGAGTTTCAAAAGAAACATTTGCACACGTTAATAGCAGCACCATTTGTAATGGTTAAGGTGGAATTAATTCAAATGTGCATCAATGGATGAACAGATAAACAAAAATGTGGTATATACATACAATGGAATATTAATTGGCTTTACAAAGGAAGGAAATCCTGACATATGCTACTACAACATAGATGAACTTTGAGGGTATCACATCAAATCAAATACTCTAGTCACAAAAAGACTGGATGATTTCACTTATATGAGTAGTCAAAAATAGAATGGTGACTTGCTGGAGACTGTGAGAAGAGGGAAAAGTAGTTGTGTAAGAGGTACAGGGTTCAGTTTTGTAAAATGTAAAAATTATAGAGATTTTTTGCATTACAATGCAAATATACTCAAAACTATTGTACACTTAAAAATGGTTAAGATGCTAAATTTTATAAGTTTTCTACCACAATTAAACTTACTTTTAATTTTAAAAAAGAACAATATAGATCATTCAATACATCATCTTTAAAATTAATGTATCACATCACAAATACAGATTAGCTGAATAGGACTATGCTGGCAGTCAGAAAACCCCCAAATAACAAATACTGAGGGATGAGTAATCTGAATAGTCACTAGTTTTCTTCCTTCTTTTGTTTTATTGCTTTTCCACAAACCTTTGTGCTCTTTGCTAGCACTATATCATACATTTCTTCAAAGCACTGTATGATCAACAATGAAGAATAATTATCTTCCATCTCTAAAAGGAACTTAAGAGAAACAATGCACAAGGGATTTAGCTTAGGTATGCCAAAAAACTCCTTGATAGAACACACCTTTATATTTATGTGTGTGTGTGTGTGTGTGTGTGTGTGTGTGAGTGTGTGTGTGTGTGTGTGTACATACATATATTTGAGGGGGTGCTGGGGATAGAACACTCAGGGCCTTGTGTATGCAAGGCAGGCACTCTACCAACTGAGTTATATATCCCCAATCCCCATAGCTTTATATTTTTAAAAACAGAATTGAAATTCTGGGTTTCAAACAATCCTGCTTTAAAATAAGAACAGACTATGTACTTTTTATAACCCTTTCAGCTGTAATCCTAAGGGAACAGAACCAGGGAAAATAGAGTATCAAAGTGACTTTACATCACAAAATTAAGGAATTATCGGATTATAGCACTGCCACATTAGAATAAAAAGTCTAATGTATAGTAATACTGGCCACTATCAAAATAAGAGAAAGAGTGGAGCAGGAAACATATAGTCTTAAAAGTTTAGATTCAGTAGCTTTACTTTTCAACATGCTCTTAAAGTTCATAATTTATCAACTTTTGTGACATGTCACTTTTCACATTTGTATAGATTAAGTTAAGATATTTTAAGTTAAAAATCTTAGGAGGGTTCTTCTACTGGCGAGGCCAAGTAGCTCCTAAAGGACCAATCCTCCAACAGAAATCACCATAAAACCCTTAAAATATTTTAAAAATCAAACTACCAAAAGGAACTGAGGTCAACCAAAAGCAGGCAGAAAATGGAGGAAGAAAGAGCCAATCTGCAGTTAAAACTCAATAAAATCCTCAGTGTGTCTAGAGAGAAGAACCAGAAAACAGAGAATGGGGCAACCACATGGAAAGTGAAAGTAGGAAACTCTATATAAATAAATTTGATCAGAGGTAAAAATTCTGCCCAAATCTCTTGCTGCCTTAAAATACTCATGAATAAAAATGCTCCAAGAAGAAGAGTTAAGGCTAAAAGAAAAGAATGGATTTGTCATATGCTGCTCATATGTAATATACATCAGTATAACTTTTATTGACAGCAACTTCAGCATACCGAACAGCCAGCCTATTCAACTAATGCTTTTGTGCTTTCATGCAATGTCTACTAGAATTGTTGAAGGAGCTCTTGATTACAAACACAACTTGACAAAGAACACTAATATCGTTGAGGAAAAATTTTCAGAAATATTCTGAAGAATCAAATAATCATACTACTATAGCAACAAAAGAGAGCTAAGTTACACAAAGATGGCTACCCTCTTTCCTGCTCTATGGCACAACACATATTTCAAGTCTCTGAGTGGCTATAAACACACACACACACACACACACACACACACGTGCGTGAATGATAGAGGCTTTAAAAATGACTTAAATATTTTAAAGTTAAAACCAAGAATATATTTTTTAAAAATATTTTAAAACATTTTTCTATTAAGACACAGAAAGAAAACAGAGGTTACCTTGACAGCTTTCTGGGAATTGGGCAGTCCTTCTTCAATGTCTTCTAAAAGAATTCCTCCTAATCCTCGCTGGTCATGCTGATCTAAGAGCCTAAGTAGGGCCTTCTTATCTTTCAAGTTGTACTTGGGCTTGAAGGCATACTTCCCATCTACTACTTTAATTTTGGGATTGTTGACTAATGCCTGTAACAATGACACCATTTGAGCATATCAACAAAAGGAAACCTCATATGTGTACTATTTATATACATTTTTTGAAGAGAAATAAACCATCTTATCCTAAGAGTTTTGAAGAAAACTGAACCCATATTCTTGTGGAAGACAAAATAAAAATAAAACACCTATTAATATTAATAGACAAAGTGAACTGGGTATTACCCATCCCACCTCCAAAGTATATATATGCAACATGAGAAACATTACTCTGGGATGAACAAAGCAATAGTCAGTCCTCCTCACCTGGTTATCACTGGCATTAGCAGCTGTGGAAGGAACTAAAAAGAACCAGACTGGTACATATAAGAATTTTACCTATAATGCCAGCTTGAGAATGAAACTGAGTAAGAATGCAGGAATTACTGAATATAATTATGCTCCTACTCAGTTGTTTTATACAGCTAATAGCAGAAGGAAAGCTCTCCAAGAAAGAGCAACTTTACTTATTTTCTTCTGCAGCTGTCAGTCTGATCCTGAAAGGAGAAAGAGAAGAAATGCAGAAAGGAGAGAGAATAAAATAACAATATAATAAAAATAATCTTTTATGTTGGCAAGTCCATGAAATTTCCGTATTAGATAAACCAGCAATTTTAAATGTGGGTTACCATTATTCTACACCACTAATATCTACTACCATTATGCAACATTCATGCAAGCTGATTTAGACCAAATACTTTGAGGCTAAAAATCTTGACAGTTATTTTTCTGGTAATAGCCTAGTAGCTTCTAAAAGACCAAGTACTTCAATGATTAACTGGTTCATTTAATATTATGAAAATGAGGGGGCTGGAGTTGTGGCTCAGAGGTAAAATGCTCACCTAGCATGCGTGAGGTACTGGGTTGGATCCTCAGCACCACATAAAAATAAAATAAAGACATTGTATCCACCTATAACTAAAAAATAAATATGAAAATGAAGAGCTGTAAAATAAATTTAACTGAATTATATTTTAGGAATTTTACATTTGGTCTTTTAGAATCTTACTGGTCCTGGAAAGTAGTCTCCTTTGTTGTCATTTAATATATAAGCCCAAAAGAAGCAACTATCTGAATGTTTAAAATGTTACTCATATCCCCCACCTCCATAAAAATAAATAATACAAAGTGCTATTCATTTCCAAATTACCACCATCAACAGTACTAGAGTTACCCACAAGGATGGATGTATGTTCATACACAATATTCATACATAATCATCTTTCTAAGTAACTTTCTAGAGGTAATAATTTAAATATCAAGCCATAATAGTAATAGTAGTAGTACAAAGCATCTTGCTATCCCTATGGTACCTAATGCTTTAAATTTCCCAAAACAAAAATATAATTTACAAGCACACAAATTATAAATTTAGCAATTCAAAATAAACCAGTTATTCTGTAAAAATGAAAGTGGAATTGGTATACTGACTTCTTCAAAACTTTTGCTAGTCTTCAAAATTTTTAAGGGCTGAGGCTATAGTTCAGTGGTAGAGCACCTTCCTAGCACATGTGAGGCACTGGGTTTGATCCTTAGCACAACACAAAAATAAATAAATTAATGAAATAAAGGCCTTGTGTCTATCTACAACTAAAAATTTAAAGAAAAAAATTTTTTTAAACATCACACACAGTGGGGCACACCTACAACACCAGTGACTTGGGAGGCTGAGGCAGGAAGATTGCAAGTTCAAGATCAGTCTCAGCAATTTAGCAAGACTCTGTCCCAAAATAAAAAATAAAAAAGAATGGGGATGTAACTCAGTGGTAAAGCATCCCTGGGTTCAACCCCTAGTACCAAAAAAAAAAAAAAAATTTAAACAAATAGTTACAAAAAATTACAAGAAAATCAACAAGTCAAACAATTTAGAAACATGTATGTTTAACCAGAGGTGGTGGAATGCACCAGTAGTCCCAACTACTCAAGAGGCTAAAATGGCAGATCACTTGAGCCCAGGAGTTCAAGTCTAACCTTAGCAATATGGCAAGATCCTGTCCCCCAAAAAGAAAGATATATATATGATGTCTGGTGAATAAAACAAAGACTCTTTTAAGAGAAACAAAACAAACACTTATTTTAAGAGAAAACTAAAAAGCATTATCAGATGGTCATGGCTCAGTGGTAGAGCTCTTTCCTAGCATATGAAAGGCCCTGGGTTCAATTCCTAGCAATGCCAAAAACAAACAAAATAGCACTTACAGCAACCATCACTTGGTAATCTACTTTTGTAACAAGTGTGTGTGGGGAGTGGTTTTACAAGGAATTGAACTCAGTGGTGCTAAACCACTGAGACACATTCCCACCCCTTTTTATTTTGAGACAAATTCTCACTAAGTTGTTTAGGGCCTCGCTAAATTGCTGAGGCTGGTGTGAACTTGCGATCCCCTTGCCTCAGTTTCCCAAGACATTGGGACCAACTAATTTTTTTCATAATATTTTTAAGACTATTCTTGAGGCTGGGGTTATGGCTCAGGGGTACAGCACTCGCCTAGCATGTGTAAGGCACTGGGTTCAATTCTCAGCACCAATAAAAATAAATAAAGTCATTGCATCCATCTACAACTAAAAAGGAAAATATTTAAAAAAAAAATATTCTTACCTCAGTCATTAGCCATTGTTTCTGCTTGAGTCCAATATCTAAATGCTGTGTTTCATCCAAAATTTCTTCTAAAGTTAGAGGATGTGTATCTCCTCGCTGATGCCGTGTCTATTGAAGGAAGAAGTTATCATTAGAAGAGTTTTTAAATGCTAGATGCATTAAGTCAAAGTGATGCATTAAGTCAAAGTTATGCATAAATAAATCTTTTCAGGAATATAGAACATATATTATTTTAGAGAGCACAATGATATGATAGTGATCAGAGCATTAAGTAAGCTAGCACAGTGGCCCACACCTGTAATCCCAGCAACTCAGAGGCTGAGGTAAGAGGATTTAAAGTTTGAGACCCTGCCTCAAAATAAAATAAAAAGGGCTGGGAGTATAGCTCAGTGGTAGAGCACCCTTGGATTCAATCTGCAATACCAGAAAATTAAAAAAAAAAAAAAAAAAGTGTGGACAAACCAGAATCAAACCCATGGCATTATGAAGTCAAAGGATAAACAAAAAACACTTGCAATTCATATCACGAAGAATTAATCTTCCTAATATTTCAACAGTTCCAAAACATAATCTCAAAATATAAACAGAAAAAGAAATGCAAATTACTTTTTTTGGTACTAGATATTGAACCCAGGGGTGCTTCACCACTAGGCCAAACACCAAAACCCTTTTTTTTTTCTTTTAAATCGTGGAACTGAAGTGACTGAAGGTCAGTGCATGTTGGTTACCAAAGGAAAATATCAGAAATAACAAGTGGCCATCAATAAAGGACAAACTAAATAAACTACAGCACATTCACAGTAGCCTTCTATATTCAAAAAGGCAGAAGTGCTCTATATGCTAATCAGAAAAGATGTTCAGGACACATTAAATCTAACAACACATGTAAATACCAAATGTTGAAGAATGCAGGGAAGAACAGAAAGTCTCATTCACCCTGGTAGGAATACGAACTGCAACAGTCACTTTGAGACAATTAAGCAATCTGGGGTGCAGGGAAAGTACTGGGGATTGAACCCAACAGCATTCTACCTTTGAGTTACATCCCCAGCCCTTTTTTCTGTTTTTTGGATATTTTAAATTTTATTTTGAGGCAGGGTCCCCGGTGGGCCTCAAACTCGTGATCCTCCTGCCTCAGCTTCCAGAGCAGCTGGGATTATAGTCATGCACCAACTTGCCTGGCTCAGTTTGACACAATCAGAAATATACTCTTACCATTCCATCAAGCTAGCAATCAAGTTCATTGGTATTTAACCAAATGAGCTGAAAATTTATATACACACAAAAACCTGCAAAAAGATATTTATGGCAGCTTTATACCATACTGCCAAAACTTGGAAGCAACCAAGATACCCTTCAGAAGGTGAAAGGATAAATTGTGGTACATCTAGACAATAGAATATCATTCAGTGATAAAAAATAAATGAGCTATCAAGTCAAGAAAAGACATGAAAACAAGAAAAAAAAGACATGGAAGTTTCAATTCATATTAGTAAATGAAAAAAAGGCAATCTAAAAAATGTTTTCTACTCTACAGTTTCAACTATACAGCTTCTAGAAAAGGCTAAACTATGGAGAAAATAAAAAGTCTGGTGGTTGCCAAGGGTTAGAGGGAGGGAGGAACAAATAGGTAGAGCACAGAGAATTTTTAGTGTACTGAAATCACCCTATGATACCATAATGGTGGAACTAACACTATACATTTGTCAAAGCCAGAGAATGTACAACACTAGCAGTGAGTTCTAATGCAAACTATGAACTATGAGCGATGTGTCAATGTAGGATCACTGATTATAACAAATACACTATTTTAATGTGGGATATTGATAGAAAAGCAGGAGGACTGTATAAAATCAGTTTTACACTACGGTTGAAGCCAGAATTAGACAGCAGTCAGTGTAAATAGTTATAAATCAGTCGGGTCAAGGAGGCCAATTTTGAGTGTGTCTGGGAAGTTGGAGACTGTCCCCTGAGGGATCTTATCAAGAACCTGCCCCTGCTCCAACCTGTTGCCAAGGTAACCATCCCAGAAATTCCCCTCCTTACAGGGAGCTATAAGGTTGTTAATATGTCCTTGTCTACTCCATCCTACCCTTCCCCCTTCAGCCCACCTATTTCCCACCTTTTGGCCATCCCACTGAACATTCCTGGGCCTAGTCACATACGCAGGAAGGAGAAAGATAAGAGGGGAAAGGCAGGAGAACAAAGGAAGCCTAGGACTTATAAAAAGGGTAGAACACCTTGCTTCTTGGGATACCATGATACCAGCTATAGCCCCCTTCTCCCTAGTGGGAGAAGTCTATGTTACCCCTTTTTAAATAAATCCTGCTTCATATGCTTGCCTTGGCGTGCTTCTCTAATGTTCAAATTTCAACATGTGGAGAAGTAGGACTCGTCACAGATAACTGGCGATATCACTGTGATCAAAATATCTGACAAGACCTAATTAAAAGAAAAAAGTTTTGGGGGGCTCATAGTCTCATAAGTTCAGTCCATGTTCAGCTGACTCCATTGTTCTAGGCCTGAGAGAAGGCAGAAGAACATCATGGCAGAAGGGAATGGGAAGGAAAGCTGTTCAGCTCATAGCAGCCAGGAAGCAAAGAAAGAGAGCTGGGGACAAGAATTCCCAAAAAATTCCCAAGAGCACAATCACCCCACCCCAATGATCTAATTCTTCTAGCTACATCCCACCACCCAGTAATCATTAGTCCATCAAGAGTTAATCCACAGATTAGGTCACAGCTCTTATAATCTGATCATTTTACCTCTGAACATTCCTGCACTAACATGAGCTTTTGGGGGATACCTCATATCCAAATCAGAGACAGGGGGAATATACAAGAATTCTGTACTTTCTGCCATATTTTGCTGTAAATCTACACCTGTCTAAAAACTAAAGTCTATTTTTTTTAAAGTGAACGTAAAATAAAAAGTACAAGTTAAAAAAAATGTAGTATGAAACTTTTTATATAGGAAAAGGCAAAAATAGTAATATATAAGGCTTGGTATAGTGGCACTTGCCTAAAATCCCAGTGACTCAGGAGGCTGAGGCAGGAGGATAGCAAGTTCAAGGCAATCCCTCAGCAACCTTGGCAAGATCTTTCAGCAACTTAGCAAGATCCTGTCTCAAAATTAAAAATAAAAAGGACTGGTGATATGGCTCAGTGGTGAAGTGCCCCTGGGTTCAATACAAACAAGAGTACAAACAACAACAACAAAGAACATATAGGGGCTGCAGGTACAGCTCTGCGGCAGAGCTCATGCCCAGTATACATAAAGCCCTGAGTTCAATACCCAGCACCCAAAACAAAACAAAAAACATATTTTTCTTTGTTCCTGCATAAAGAACCACAGGAAAAGTCACAAGAAACTGATAAAAAGGGATTACTTGGGGGCTGGGGATATAGCTCAGTTGGTAGAGTGCTTGCCTCACATGCCTGGGTTCAATCCCCAGCACCACGAAAAATAAATAAATGGATAAATAAGAGAGATTACTTATAAGAAACAGGACAAAAGAGAAAGGAAATACGTTTATCAGTGAAAATGAGACCTCTTCCTTTATATCTTTCATACTATTTTTCTTATTCTATTAAGAGATATACTTCTAGCTAGGTGTGGTGGCTCACACCTATAATCCCAGCAGCTCTGGAAGCTGAGGCAGGAGGATCAAGGTTCGAAGCCAGCCTCAGTAACTCAGTAAGACCCTGTCTCAAAATTTAAAAAATAAAATATAAAAGGGTTGAGGATGTGACTCAGTGGTTAAGCAACATTGAGTTCAATCACTAACACAAAAAGAGGAGGGATTAGGGGGAGACAGAAATTTCTTATTCAAAATAAAAATAACTCTCCAAAAGAAAAATTCTTTCATGCTCTAACTTTCATCTCCTTGGGCAAATTACATAAACTCTCCAGTCTCTAAAACTATAATAATCACTTCTTAAAACCAAATGTTTGGAAAGCAGAAAAAGACATAAAGCCTAACACATCACACATAAAAACCATTTACTGAGCATTTGCTATTAATTCATTCACTTATTTAGTGGTAACTATTATGTCCTCGGAATACAGCAATGAGATATACTATGAAATGTGAACTACTACTCTGCCTTTCACAAGGTCCCAATAGAGAAGTTAAATATATATCAATGAATGTTAATGGGCAGAACTTTGAATGATGACCAGAATAACAAGGGAAAGGGAGCAGCTATACAAGTCAGTATATAACTCAGTCAATCTGGATGATTCTACAGAAACTTTGCTAAATTTTTAATCTAAAACTCCCATTAAAAAATTATGCTTTGACTGCAAATTGGTGCAACCAATCTGGAGTACGCAGATTCCTTGGAAAACTGGGAATGGAACCACCATTTGACCCAGCTATCCCACTCCTCACTTTATACCCAAAAAACTTAAATACAATGTACTACAGGGACACAGCCACCTCAACGTTTATAGCAGCACAATTCACAATAGCTAAATTGTGGGTCCAATCTAGATACCCTTCAGTAGATGAATGGGGTAAGAAAATGTGGTATATATACACGATGGAATATTACTCAGCATTAAAAAAGAATAAAATCTGGGCATTTGCAAGTAAATGGATGGAGTTGGAGAATATAATGCTAAGTGAAGTAAGCCAATCCCAAAAAACCAAATGCCAAGTGTTTTCTCATACATGCTGATTCATAATGGCAATGTGGGTGGAGCATAGAAGGAATAGATGAACTTTAGATAAGGCAAAGGGGAGGGACGGGGTATGGGGGTGGGAAAGACAGTAGAATGAGAGGGACATCATTACTCTAAGTACATGTATAAAACCATAAATGGTGTGTCTCTACTTTATGTTCAACCGAGATATGAAAAATTGTGCTCTATTTGTGTAATATGAATTGAATTGCATTCTGCTGTCATATACAACAAATTAGAATAAATTTTTTTTCATTTATGCTTTATGAGCTAAGGTTGTAGCTCAGCAGAACGCTCACCTAGCACATTCGAGGCCCTGGGTTCAATCCTCAGCACCACATAAAAATAAATAAATAAAATAAAGGTGATGTGTCCAACTACAACTAAAAAATAAATATTTTTTTAAAATTATGCTTTACTAATGTTGCAGGCTGACAACCATATCTCTCTTGGCTCATGTCAGGTGATTTACATTTCAGAGGGTGACCTGCATGGAGAAATCCTGATGGAAGACTAGGAATCCTACACGAAATAGGGACTAGCAGACAAGGTTCACTCATCCCTTCATTTTCAATATTCTACAACATACTGTAGTTTATCTACTACCAGATGAATTGTGGTAAATTTTTGTTTTAAAAAGAAAGACCTTTAAAATGGAGACACTGTACATCACTTCCATAAAGCTTTAAGGAATGACTACTTAGAGCTAAATTAAAAATTTCCTTTTGCAAAAAGGCAAAAGTTTCAAATCTGCTAGATATTCTGTGAGTACAGAAACTTTCTATAGTTTGCAATTAGTTTTAAAATAATTATAAGCAACAATCTGTTCCTTCAAAGAAACACTACCATTTTAACAAAACATGAAAGTAACGAAGGAACTGATTTTTGAAAGAAATTAATGCAGTGAACAAAGCTCTCTGAAAAAGAATGTTTTTTTAAATAATCCCATCATTATATGATTTCTAAGTTTAAAGAGTTTAAAAAGAAAAATTCTTATATCTACATATATTTAAAATTTTAGAAATCATTTTCTAACCTTTATTTTTTTAACTTTTCCAAATAAACCTCACCTTGAGTTCTCAGTTTGTCAAAAAAATAAATTATATAACTCCTTTTACACGAATTGAAATATAAAAATGAAAATTCACTTAACCAAACTGACTAGTAGGTAAGATGGGATTTTAAAAATTAGAGTCCATGCACAAGGCCCTGGGTTCAATCCCCAGTACCACAAAAAAAAAAAAAAAAAAAAATTAGGGTCCTAACTTGGTAATGTGCTTGTTAGTAGACAATAATTCCTCCTTTCCCTTAAGACTACATCTAAAGCCCCTGTGTGGCAAAAGGGATTTATTTTGCTAGTGACTAAATTAAGGATCTTCATATGGAGACATTGTTGTGAATGGGGGGGGGGGGTTTGAATGTAATCAAAAGTGTCCTTATGAGGAAAAGAGGAAGGCAGGAAAATCAGAGTGCATAAAAGAGCTACTACAAGAAAACTAAGATGCTTTATGAATCCTAAAGATTAGTGCTCTGTCTGATGTGCTTGTGGTACAGATTTGCTCCTATTTTGTAGGCTCTCTATTCACCTCACTGATTGTTTCTTTTGCTGAGAAGCAGCTTTTTGGTTTGAATCCATCCTATTTATTGATTCTTGGTTTTAATTCTTTAAAGAAAAAAAAAATTTTTTTTTAGTTGTAGTTATACCCAATACCTTTATTTTTACTTATTTTTATGTGATGCTAAGGATCGAACCCAGGGCCTCACACATGCTAGGCAAGCACTCTACTGCTGAGCCACAAACCCAGCCCTATTGGTTTTAATTCTTATGCTATAGGAGTCTTATTAAGGAAGTTGGGGCCTAATCCAACATGATGAAAATTTGGGCCTACTTTTTTTTCATTAGTCACAAGGTCTCTGGTTTAATTCCCAGGTCCTTGATCCATTTTTGAGTTGAATTTTGTAGATGGTGAGAGACAGAAGTTTAATTCCATTTTATTACATGTGGATTTCGAGTTTTCCCAGCACCATTTGTTGAAGAGGCTATCTTTTCTCCAATGTACATTTTTGGCGCCTTTGTCTAATATAAGATAACTATAGTGATGTGAGTTAGTCTTTGCATCCTCTATTCTGTACCATTGGTCTACAGGTCTATTTTGGTGCCAATGCCATGCTGTTTTTGTTACTATTGCTCTGTAGTATAGTTTAAGTGTTAGAGTCTGTAAACAAGTCTGGATGGCGCCTGGCAAAATGCCAGAGGGAGTGGTTTGTGAAGTAACGCCAGCGAGCCACTAAGTGTGGAGATTCCTTATTGGTTGACTGCTGTTAATTAAGATAAGCTGTGTGGAATGTATAAATACCTCTGTTGTCCTACAATAAACGGCTCCTACTCCTGCTGTAACAATGTGCACAAGTTGCTCGTCACCCCCCAGCTATTTTGCTGCAGCCTGACTGCGGCATTTAAGGTCTAGAATAGTAATGCCATCAGCTTCACTCTTCTTGCTAAGAAATGCTTTGGCTAACATCAAAAAAAAATAACCCAATCAATACATGGGCCAAGGAATTGAACAGACCCTTCTCAGAAGAGAATATACAATCAATCAACAAACATATGAAAAAAATGTTCAACATCTCTAGCAATTAGAGAAATGCAAATCAAAATTACTCTAAGATTTCATCTCACTTCAGTCAGAATGGTAACTATTAAGAATACAAACAACAATAATTGTTGGTGAGGATGTGGGGGAAAAGGCACACTCATACATTGTTGGTGGGACTGCAAACTGGTGCAGCCAATATGGAAAGCAGTATGGAGAATCCTTGGAAAACTGGGAATGGAACCACCATTTGACCCAGCTATCCCACTCCTCAGTTTAAACCCAAAGGACTTAAATACAGCATACTACAACTATACCAATGTTTATAGCAGCACAATTCACAATTGATAAATTGTGGATCAAACCCAGATGACCTTCAATAGATGAATGCATAGGGAAACTTTGATATATATACATAATAGAACATTATTCAACATTAAAACAGAATAAAATCATGGCATTTGCAGGTGGAGGTAAAGAATATCATGCTAAGTGAAGTAAGCTAATCCCAAAAAACTAAAGGCTGAGTGTTTTCTTTGACATGGGGATGCTGACTCATAATGGTGATGGTGGGGGAGCATGGGAGGAATGGAGGAACTTTAGATAGCACAAAGGGGAGAGAGAGGAAGGGAAGGGAAAGGGGTGCGAATGAAGATGGAATGAGTTAGACATCATTACCCTTACATGTATGAAGACACGAATGGTGTGAAAATACTTTGTGTACAACCAGTGACTTGAAAAATTGTGCTCTATATGTGTAATATGAAATGAATTGTAGGGGCTGAGGATGTGGCTCAAGTGGTAGCACGCTCGCCTGGCATGTGTGCGGCCCGGGTTTGATCCTCAGCACCACATACAAACAAAGATGTTGTGTCCGCCGAAAACTAAAAAATAAAATATTAAAAAATTCTCTCTCTCTCTCTCTCAAAAAAAAATTTTAAAAAATAAAATGTAAAAAAAAAAAAAAAGAAATGAATTTCATTCTGTCATCATGTATAACAAATGAGAATAAATAAATAATTTAATAAAGAAAAAAATTAAGTGGCCTTTCAAGTAAGAAAGAAAATAAAATACACTTTCTCCAAACTAAAAAAGAGGAAAGGGCCAAGAACTGGGAAATGCATATGCATTCTAAATAATAAATTAAAGGAGACAAATGCTTCCCTCAGCCTCCAAAAGGTTAAATGAAGATTTTTCAGACATAATAATACTTGTAACTCTGCTTTAGTTCAACAAAGTTGCTTTCTATACTGCTAAATAATTTAAGAATAGCCTTTATTCTTCCTTTTCCCTTAGCCTTTTAAATTTCTATGTGTGTGCAAGCTTGTAGCATTTGTAATGTATAATCATAATGCTACATTAGCACATCTATACCCTAACGTTAGCCAGGCAAGCCTGCTTTTCGACCTCCGATTCCCAAAACAGAAAAACAATTTTATAACAAACTGCCACAAATTTAAGTCATTAAATTTCTGGAAATTTGTTATAGGAGCAATAAGAAACTACTCTCTTCCCTTTTAGATCTATAAATCTTTTTTTTAATTATTTTTTTGTAATTGTAGATGGACAGCATGCCTTTATTTTGTTTATTTTTATGTGGTGCTGAGGATCAAACCCAGTGCCTTACACATACAAGGCATATGATCTGCCACTGAGCTACAACTCCAGCCCAGCCCTAAATCTATAAATCTTTATAAAGTTGTTTATATTTAAAACAGTAATTAAAACAAAAGATCTAAACAAACTAAACTTAAAATGAGCTCATTTCATAAAAAAAGGTTAAGTGAAGATTTTTAGACATAATAATACTTGTAACTATGCCCTAGTTCAACAAAGTTGCTTTCTATGCTGCTAAATAATTTTAAAATAGCCTTTATTCTTCCTTTTACCTTAGCCTTTTAAATTTCTATGTGTGTGCAAGTTTGTAACATATGTAATGTATCATCATAGTGATACATTAGCACTTGCATAAAGAATAAACTAAAAAATTAATGTTTTTATTAGTGTATTATAGTTATACATAATAGTGCAGTTCATTTTGACATCATACTAAGTTAAAAAATAAAAATTTTTAATAGAGGTGGCCAATCAAAAAATGGTTAGGATCAGTGCAGGAAACTGGAAGTACACACCCTAAAAGAGAAGAATGAAGGACAGTCAAAATCTTTCAAAATAATTTTTCTATATTGATTGATATTACTAAATCTGATATATTTTCCTTTTTTCTTCAGATTAAAAGTTTTTTCCCCATTATCAAATATCACCATCAAATATAAATTATCAAAAGACCAACTTATCCTGGAAAGACAAACAATAAGAATAAATACATTTCAAAATCCCAGAGTCCCAAGAAAAAAAGCAGCAGCAAAAACATAAAAACTAAAAAAGCACTGTCCCCACATTACTGTTGTTGTTAAATTTAAAATAAATGGGATTTTTTAAATCAAAACAACCTCAAAGACAGAATAATCAATATATAAAAGCCTAACCATTTTTACCAAGCTATGTAAGTAGAAGAGCCCAAAACACAGCTATTATACTGTCAAGGGAAAAGCTATTAAAACAAAATGAATGAGAACAATAACAGCACAAGAGAAACTCACACTTAGGTTCTTATTTCTTTGCTTTTAGACCAGGAATTAAAATGAAAAACAAAAGAGCACTTATGGGAGCATATATGGGGAGCTAAAGACATACTTAATTTACAATGAAGAGGTATCACACATCTTTGTTAAATTTCTTCCTAGTTACTGAATGACTACGGATGTACTACGTTTTACATTTTATTTCATTTTCTAATTTTTCCCTAAAAATTTTAGAAAACTTATTGCTGCAGATTCTTAATCAGTTTTACTTCTTCCTTTCCAATTTTTATGTTACTTCTTTTTTCATATCTACTGCACTGAGTAGGACGTTGGGTACAATTCAGAATAGAAGTTGTTGCAAAACATGAATATTTAGTAATAAAAGTAAAATAAATTGTGAAGTTTTCATGTTTCGCAACTTTCCTAGTTTTTATTTTTCACTTATTATTTATTAGCATTTGCATTTTATAAACATGTCTGACAGTCTAGTATGATGATTTCTAAAGATGAGATTTGTAAAGGGAAGATTCCAAACCTAGGCTCATAAAAAATTCTAGTAAAGTTAGTAATAAAGAACTATAATCGGGGGTGGAGTTGTGGCTCAGCGGTAGAGCACTCGTCTAACACTTGTGAGGCCCTGGGTTTGATCCTCAGCACCACATAAATATAAATAAAATAAAGTATTGTGTCCAACTACAACTAAAAAAAAAAGAAAGAAATATTTTTTTAAAAAGAACTATAATATTCTGAGCCATTTTACCCATCAATGTGATAAGAGATATAAAACAATAACCTGCTACTACAATAAAACATCTGATGAGTTTTACATGTGCTGTAATCCAACGTTGTCTTATTCCACCATGCACCATCTATGCAAACAACATAAAACAGTTCCAGACAAACTGAAAAGACACATAAATATAAATCACACTCACTGGACAAGTCAAGGTAAGTGCCAGAATCTCAATTAAACAAAGTAAAACTTTTGTGTTGTTTTGTTTTGTTTTGCTTTTAAGGGCTGCAGATATAACTCAGTGGTAAAGGACATGCCTTGCAATGAATGAGGCCTTGGTTGTGATCCCCAGCATCTCAAAAGAAAGTCATATCAAGTGAAAAGGATCAGAAAGAATGTTATTAGTATCAGAACTAATTGCCCAGAAAAAGGGTGAAAGGGATAGGAATCACACAGATGTTGGGACATAAAATGATAGTGAATAAAACACCCAGCACAATATGAGAAATGGAAAAGGTTCTACTCTCAAACAGTGTAAGTCAACATACTGATGGCCTGGCATATGCTGAAGAGATTTGTTTAATAAACTGAGAAATAACAGCTTGTCTATTCAAGTTGACAAATCAACAGATTTCACCAATATGTGTCAGGTAGTAATTTTAAAAAATATTTAAGTGATAGTGAATTCCAAGAACAACTTTTCACGTGGCAAAGAACTAATACCAACAAGCAAAGTCATATTAAATGTGGTGTCTTCATTTCAGGAAACAAAAAGTCTGTCTTGGTGAAACAGTGTTGGCATTTACACTGAGATGGCACTTTAGTAGTTTCCTCAAGGCAAAGATTCACTCCTCTCATGAGGGGAAAATAAGAACATCCTGATGTTGTGACAAGACATTGTTTTCTTTTTATTTTTTAATAATTTTTAAATTGTCAATGGGCAACTTATTTATATGTAGTGCTGAGAATCGAACCCAGTGCCTCACACATGCTAAGCAAGAACTCTACCACTGAGCCACAACCCCAGCAAGACATTGCTTTCTTCATAGAGGTACAACATTAAAAACCCTTGGAGGGCTGGGGCTGTAGCTCAGTGGTAGAGCATTTGCTTAGCATGTGTGAGGCACTGGGTTCAATCCTCAGCACCACGTAAAAATAAATAAATAAAATAATGCTTTTTGTTTGTTTTTTTTTTAAAACCCTTGGAAACAAAATGGAAAATGTCCTGAATGATGCTACAAAAAATGATCTGCTTTATTAAACAAAAGACCAGCACACATGAGCAATTTCCCACCACATATAGAAATCCAGTGGCTTAGCAGAGGACTTCTTGATAGGGAATTTAGGCTGAAAGGTGAAATACAGAATTATATTCAAGGAAATAGTAGGCCATCTTTGTTGAGTGAAGAATGACTGCAGAAACTAGCACTCTTGGCAGATTTTTTAAAAAATGGGCTGGGGTTGTGGTAAAGCGCTTGCCTAGTGCATGTAAGGCACTGGGGTCAATCCTTAGTACCACATAAAAATAAGTAAAATAAAGGTATTGTGTTACTCTAAAACACATACACACACACATACACACATATGTATATATATATATTATATGAAGTAATTAAACAAGTTTAGCAAAAAAATGCTTTGACTTCAAGTAACAAGACTATTTTCCAATTTCAAAGAAAAACTGAATCTTTGGGGGAAAGCATGTGACAAAATCTTGTAATGTTGCTTTGGCGTGAAAATAAGGAAGATATGAACAAATCTCAAACATTACTAACAACCATCTGAAGAACTAAAACACAAAACTAAACAATATTTTCCCAATTTTTTGACACAAATCTAATGTGTGGATTTAAAAAACCCTTTTTTCTGCTCATCTAAGAAAAAGTTGAACTAATTGATAAGGTAGAAAAAAATATCAAGTAGAGGGGGAAAAAAATTTACCTGTACTACAGACTTGTAGTAGAATTGTTATCCTTTCTAGGGAGGAGGAGTCACCAAAAAATAATTTTATATGCATGTATATATACATACTAAATAAATTGAGCAAAATACAAAGAAAAATAACATTTTATACTCAAAAAAGATTATTAAGAACTTGGATCCGTAATTTACTGATTAATATGTATGAGTGTGAAGTATAACAATTGTTTGCAGAGGATGGAAGCCAGTACCTCACACATACGAGGCAAGTATTCTAGCACTCAGCTACAACCCCAGCCCGTTTTTCAATCTGTTCTTTTTTTTTTTTAAGTTTTTTTTTTTTTTGAGAGAGAGAGAGAATTTTAATATTTGTTTATTTTTTAGTTTTCAGCAGACACAACATCTTTGTTTTTATGTGGTGCTAAGGATCGAACGCAGGCCGCACGCATGCCAGGCGGGCGCGCTACCACTTGAGCCACATCCCCAGCCCGCCATCTGTTCTTTTTTATCTATTCTTTTCAGTTATAAATGACAGCAGAATGTATTTTGGCATATAATACATACAGGGATATAACTTTCCAACTTACACTGATTTTCAAGTATGAGCCACCTCTACATGTCTAGAGTAAGGTCTATTTCATCACAATGTATTTATGATCAGATTCAATTTGTTCCTACCTTGAGGGTTTTTATACCTATGAAAGATATTGACATATAATTTAAAACTGTAAATAAATCCAGGTTCTTAAAGCAGCTCTACTATTCACCAAAATTTGTGCCTATGAGCCAGTCAATTAATTTCTACACTTTCAAAATTCTAAATTAACTGCTGGAATAAAATCAAAGGCTAGGCTAGTGGTCCTCAAGCTTTAGCTTGCATCATTCACCCAAAGGGCTTGTTAGAGACTACTCCTAAGCTGCACTCCCACTCTCACAGTTTCACATTCAGTGGGTATAGGAAAGGTCCTAAAAATGTGCATATCTAACAACTTACCAACTGATGCTCATATTGCCAGGTGGAGAATGACATTCTGAAAAACACTGATAGACTAAATCCAATTAATCAAAAATTTTTTTGAGAGTTTTTTAATATTTATTTAGTTAGTTAGTTAGTTAGTTTTCGGCGGACACAACATCTTAATAACTGAGATACAACCACATAAAGGAATAATGGTGAAATGAAGAGAAATATTCTATCAAAACAGAGTAGACTCTGATTTATCATCTGAGAACTAAAGTATCTCAAGAGGTATCCATCTTAAGGGAATTTTTAAGATAAGTGCTTTTAGGACTTACTCTTTTAAGCAATAAAATTCATTTTATATAAACTATTTCTATAAAAATCCTTCTAAAATGGACCACAAACTTCTTCTATGTTCCTAAACAGGCGTCAATGAACATAATTTAATCTTCTTGATGTCAGTTACTATTATAATCTAAGTTACTAGGCTGTAGAGCTCTGGAGATGTGTTGGGTAATTTGTCCCTGTGCCAAATGTTCTCAAGTATTATGATTATGATTCTGAACTTCTTGTATCTGCCTTTACTTTTCTTTCTTTTCCTTTATTTTTCTTCCTTTTCCTGTTTATCACTTTCTCCAAAGCTGTCACTTCTTGCTGTAAATCTCACTATGTCTGTCTCAGTTCCCTGATGACTCCCCTTATATGTCTTCCATATAATGCTCATTAAGCAATTAAATGGTTCTTCCATAAGTTAAATATACAAACTATGGGGAGGAGCATTTTTATTGTTATTTCTTTCCTAAGTTCTTGGTTTCATCAGATCTTCAAAAACAGTAAAGGGTAGTTGAAGATTTTGCAAGAATCAGTTTACAAATTAACTACAATCTGTACCTTTTCCCTTTCAAAACAGTCTCTCCACTCCTTGCCAAAAATAAAAAAAAGGTACAGCTCACCTGTACTCAGAATTTATGATAAAGATATGTCAAATTCCAGGGACCCAAACAAAAGGACAGGTCAAAAGAAACTTAATGATAATTAAGATGGCAAAAACTACCCCAATCTAGGGCTTCATTTTTTTTTTTTTTTAGTTGTAGACAGACACAATACCTCTATTTATTTGTTTTTTTGTGATGCTGAGAATAGTGCCTCACACATGCAAGGCAAATGCTTTACCAACTGAGCTACAACCCCAGCCCTATCTAGGGATTCTTGTCTTTTCCAGCCTCATATTTTTTTTAAGAGTTAAAATTAGCACACTTTGGCCTCAGCTGGGACATTCTAAATAATTTGTAGACAATTGATAGTTTCCCTTAGTTTCTTCTCTTTTATCCCCACACCAAATTCACTTGGTATTTTCCAAGAACACAATGCCCTTAGAGCAGCCTGATAAAAGCAAAGCAAAGAGAGGACTAGTAAGAAATGCAATGATAAAATAGACGTTTTTCAAGAATTTAAATATGTTATTATGAATAATTCTAAAAACATAATTCTTAAGTACATATTTGCTTAAAAAGCATATTTAAAGAGCTAAAGCAATATCAATTGAGAGTGATTCCTTTAAATTTAACAAACATATATAACAAATTAGAATAAATAAATAAATAAATAAATATAAATAAATATAAATAAATTTAACAGATATTTTCCAGGACTACCAAATTATTCAAAATTATGCTACATAAAACCCACAGATGAAACTATATACATTCTAAGCTGTTAGACCGAATGTACACTGTCCTTTTTTGTCGTTGTTGTACTAGGGAATGAACCCAGGATTGTTCTATCACTAAGACATATCCCTAGTACTTTTCATTTTTTTTATTTTGACACAAGATCTCACTAAGTTGTCCAGGCTAGCTGAGGCAACTTGAGATTCTTCTGCCTCAGCCTCCCAAGTTGTTGGGATTACAGTTTGCTCCATCATATCATGCCCATCTATAAAATTTTTATTCTAATTAGTAAATTCTCATTACTTCTTTTAAATAGTTTAATATCTACCTCTTATTAACAAAATACAAATTATACACTAACTGTAAGTCTGTTTTTAGTAATAGTTATATTTCTCTTTCATTAATTATCCCAAATAAAAATATATGGAGTTATTTCTGAATCATTTCCTTTCATTTATATATAAGAGCTGGGCATCAGAGACCAGAAGATGTTAGCTAGGCACAGTGGCACACACCTGTGATCCCAGTGGCTTGGGAGTCTGAGGCAGGAGGATTTTAAGTTCAAAGCCAGCTTCAGCAATTTAGCAAGGACCTAAGGAACTCAAAGATAGCCTGTCTCTTAATAAAACATAAAAAAGGGCAGTGGTTAAGTGACCCTGGGTTCAATCCCTCATACCAAAAAAAAAAAGAGGGAGAGAGAGACCAGAAGATGCAAACACACTAAAAAGGAATAACACCTTTCATTGTGTCCCTTGATTCATTAATATCCATAAATTACTTTAATAACATCTTTTAGTATGCATTCCATAATTTATTTCTCAATGATTTTGTACCACTCAAAATATGTATTAACTGTTTAAATGAACTTAAATATATAAGACACTTTATATCATACAAAGCAAGGTAGATATGGATGGTTGGTTTCACAATGGAAATTAGCTTTGTTAACCAAGAGATACTTTTCATAAAATTAATAAGCTAAACTTTCATTCAGACAAAATCTATTTAAACACATAATAAAAGTTTATCCAAAATTTGCACTGGCAAAGATATACTGAAATTAATGTTTTCATTTTCTCAATTACTTCTTGGTATATCAAGTTAAACAAAGTATCTACAAGGGAAAAGATGAAAGCCACATATGATAAGTCTTAATAAAGCCTGATCTTGGTTTTTGTATTGCTGCAATAATGGGAATTGAACCCAGAACCTTGAACATACTAGGAAAGAGCTTTACCACTGAACTATACCCCCAGACCCTGCCTTTCTGATATACTTCCTACACGATAAGAATTATTAGAGACCTGGTAATGATGGCTTCCACTGTTTGCCTATCTTGAAACTGAAGAACTTAACAGAACTGTCCGTCTACTGATGGACGTTTCATGAGTAATTTTTGGCAAATAACTTGGAACATTATCTATCACAAAACTTCCATTAGAATTAACTTATTTATATAAACATTTATTTCTCAGCACTTAACCGTACAAAATCTAAAAACAGGAACAGATCTGGGCCAAATTCTATTTAATTCTATAAATAATATAAAACTCCAGATACAAGAACTGTTGGAGAAAGAGAAAATACATTCATTCATTTCATTAAAGGATGGATTTGCGGGCTGGGGATGTGGCTCATGCGGTAGCATGCTCGCCTGGCATGCGTGCAGCCCGGGTTCGATCCTCAGCACCACATACAAACAAAGATGTTGTGTCCGCCGAGAACTGAAAAATAAATATTAAAAAAAAAAGAATGGATTTGCTATATACAAAGTGAAATTTAATAAAAATTTTAATATGTTATTATAAACAGCTGTGTACACAAAGATATTTTTAATACTAAGAAACTTCTGATAAGAAAATATTTTAAAGTTCAATTTATTTATTTTTTTTTTTAAAGAGAGAGAGTCAGAGAGAGAGAGAGAGAGAGAGAATTCTTTTTTTTAATATTTATTTTCTAGTTTTCGGCAGACACAACATCTTTGTTTGTATGTGGTGCTGAGGATCGAACCCAGGCCGCACGCATGCCAGGCGAGAGCGCTACCACTTGAGCCACATCCCCAGCCAAAGTTCAATTTATTTACACATCATTTATTAAGAGATGATCAATAAATGATTTTAACCATAATAATAAACAACATTAGGATAAAACTCAAGAACAGAGTGACATACAAGTTTCAAGAAAAAAAAATAATTAAAATTTTGAACCTTGAAGGAAGATTATTTTTATATTTTAAAATTAATAATGGCATATTAAATTAGATAAATTTAAAAGAGTAATATATCTCACTGAGCCAAGTGCCATGGCAAACACCTATAATCCCAGTAGTTTGGAAGGATAAGGCAGGAGGATCCTGAATTCAAAGCTAGCTAACCTCAGCAATTTAATGACGTCCTAAGCAACTCAGTGAGACCCTGTCTCTATATAAAACACAAAACAGGGCTGGAGATATGGTTCAGTGGTCAAATGCCCCTTAGTTCAGTCCACAGTACCAAAAATATATATATATATAAATAAATATATATATAAATATATATATATAAACACACACACACACACACCCCTCATTGAAATATTACAACATGCCAGAAATTCCATCTCTTTTTTTTTTTGGTACCAGGGAATGAATCCAGGGGCTCTCAATCCCTGAGCTGTATCCCCAGCCCTTTTTTGAATTTGATAGGGTCTCACTAAGTTGCTGAAGCTGGCTTTGAACTTGAGATGCTCCTGCCTCAGACTCTAGAGCCACTGGGATTACAGGCATGCACCACCACCACCGCCACCGGCAGAAATTCCATATTTCTGGTTGCTATTTAAAATTTTTGTTAAAAAATATGACTATTTAGACTTCTGTTAAATTACTATAGTTATTAATCTATGTATGTAGAAAGGCGTAAACAACTTTTCAAAACTGTTTTAGGGAACAGAAGGAAAAACTTGAGGATAATTGTTCTCAAAAGTTATAAGTAAGGCAGCCAGATAAATGAAGACTGTTAACAGGGTAGCAAAAAACATGACAATTTAACAATCTCTCTCTGAAGACTGACCGCCTCAAGGAAATGCATTTTTTTTCTAAATATTCCCAATTAGTTCTGAGAAATTATAAACTAACATATTTCTGCTTTCTGTCAAATACAAACCTCAGAATTCAGATGTAGCCAGACACCATGTTTCTAAAATTATAAAAGATAAGTCTTACCATGGTTAAAAACTGATTTATATTTTATGCAATAGATGGATGATATTAAAATAATAACAATACAGCACTTTCTCTGACTTTTTCAAGAGATGCAACTAGTAATTGAATGGGAGTAAGAGTTCAGCACAAGGAGACAAATTGGAAATCACCAATCTTCACTCAAGTGGAATTTCACTTTAATAAATGAAATTAAGATTCAAAGTCTTAAGTCAAAACCTATCTTCAAAGTTAAAGTTCAAAAACTAAATCTGGGCTGGGGATGTGGCTCAAGCAGTAGCGCACTTTCCTGGCATGTACGGGGCGCTGGGTTCAATCCTCAGCACCACATAAAAATAAAATAAAGATGTTGTGTTCACCAAACACTAAAAAATAAATAAATAAAAACAAAAAAAAACTACTAAATCTTCAAAACATTAAATTCTAATTCTTTGAGAGTCAATATTTTCCTAAGACCCTCAGTAATTCTCTAATTTGCTCCCCCAAGAGTCTATCACCGCCATGTCTGAACTATGTAGTTTTTACTTCTCGTGTCAATGGCACATAATCTTGAAAAAACATTCACATCTTCCCACTGGCTTTGCCAGCAGTTATTGACTAATTAAGAAAGGGGTGGGGGCGCTGGGGTTGTGGCAGCAGTCCGGCGCTCACCTAGCACATGCGAGACGCTGGGTTCAATCCTCAGCACCACATAAAAATTTTAAAAATAAAGGTATTGTGTCCAACTACAACTAAAAAAATATTATTAAAAAAAAAAAAAGAAGTGATGTGGGGGGCTGGGCCTGGGGCTCAGTGGTAGACTGCCTGGCATGCATAAAGCCCTGGGTTCTAGTCCTAGCACCACGAATATATAAATAAAGATATACAACACAACAATTGTCTTCTGCTTTGTGTAGGTACCCGTAAATAAATAAGCAAACAAACAAAAAAAAAAGAAGTGATATGCGCTGGGGTTGTGGTTCAGCAGTAGAGTGCTTGCCTAGCATGCATGAGGCACTGGGTTCGATTCTCGGCACCACATTAAAATAAAATAAAAAATGTTACTGTGTTCACCTACAACTATTTATAAACAAATTTAAAACAAATATTAAAAAAAAAAGTAGTAGTAGTGGTGGTGGTATATCTACTGCCTGGGAATACTCCTTTTATGTGAAATGGTGGGCTTAAATTATGTACTTGATATATGTAAATTAAGTATATTTATATGAATTGCTGCATTGCCAATTTAACATAGTGTAAAAGGCTGGAAACATTAAATATTTTTTATAGTCTTACTGAGGCACACAAAAATAAATTCCACACACTGAAAGTGTAGAATTTAAAAAGTTATAACATGCATACAAATTTAACTTCTGAAAATCCCAATCTCCCATCCTCTTCTTTGGCCAAAAAGTTGAAATAGAATTTTTGTTATCCAAGCAAAGTACTTACTTTCATGTAATTCACAATCTTGGCAAGAACACCAAACTTATATCCAGAGCTTCCTGAGAGAGCTTTCAAGTTAAATGATCCATTGCTATGATCTGGAAATAAAATTCAAAAACAATCATAATATTTTCACATTATATGTTATTATAACTTTTAAGCAGCCAAGATGATTTTCAATATGGTAAAATATTTATTTTTTCTTCTAATAAATTCTATGCTATAAAAATGTGATGAAAAATTTCTTTGCATATATATTAAACTATCAATTTTCTCATTAAGTATAGAAACAAAGTATAAATAACTAAAAAGAATTAAAACACTGCATGGGGGATGGTAGTTGGGGTGAGGTAGTGGTATTAGGGATTAAACCCAGGGCCTCACGCATGCTAGCCAAGTGTTCCACCACTAGGCTCAAAATACAGTTCTTTTGTAAGTATCTTTACCTCACTCTTACCTCAAATTTGATCAACCCCCCACCAATAATTAGATATTACAAATCTCAATCTAATCCACATGGTGTTTTTAACAGATAAAATGAGTCCCTCACCTCTCATAAAGGTTCCTCAAAGAGAGAATTTGCTTTAGACCACCTATCACTTTGTTGCATACTTATAGGCAGAAACTCTAATGCCATCATTGCATCATAAACGCATTTCAATAGTCACAGGAATGGTAAAATATATATTTTTATACTATATATTAAAATATATAATGTATACAGAATACATAAATATGTATATATTCATCATTAATACTAGAAAAACATTTCAGAAGAACACCTTCTATTAGCAAGGCATCACATCAGACATTATAAAGTTTCCATGTGGCTGGTCCACAAAAAAGAGAGGTTAAACACAAGAGAAGGAACCAATGCCTGGCATCAGCTTGGTAATAATCATTTAAACAAAAGATTGCATTAGAACAACCACAAGTCAAATGTAACCTTTGTCAGAGATCCAAAAGAGAAGCTTCTAAATGGCAACATAATACTCATTTGAGGTTACTTAGTGAAAAGTGTTTATTGATATGCTTTTTAGAGACTAAAATGAAACTTCATATGCAATTTTCCCTTAAAATGACTGTCATAATTTTGACAAATAATTGACCCACTGAAGTCTACTATGTTTCCAAAAATAACAATAATTTTAAGAATGCCTGGGGGCTGGGGTTATAGCTCAGTGGTAGAGTGTTTGCCTAGCATGTAAGAGGCACTGGGTTCAATCCTCAGCACCACATATAAATAAATAAAGGTATTATGTCCATCTACAAAAATAAAAAATAAAAGAATGCCTTACAATTATGTTTTCACAGTCACTATTTCAATTAGGAAATATTATACTGATCTGTTTTCCCAGGGTGTTCAGAACACATTTTGTAATAATAATAGTACCTGAGATTTACTGAACACTTATTACATGTCAAACACCTTCCTAAGTGATTTGCCCATTTAATCACTCCAAAAAATTCTATTTAAGAAGTGTTATTGTCCTCTTTTAAACATAAGAAAATTGAAGGTGTATAGAGTCAAATCCAGTTGTAAACCCTGTGATATTGCCTTATATAAGACTTAACTGGCCTTTACACAAATTATTCTGTATGAAACTATCTATTCTGCCAGAGCACAGAAACTAATAAATGCATATTTCACGTCTCAGGTTTTCACTAAGTAAAAATACTATAAAGCTTTATCCTTACAATACTGTATAAACAACCTACTGGGAAGACTACAAAAAAAGAAATGACAATATATTAAGGACAAACACCATTTTTAAAAGGGATAATTATGAACCACATACAGTTTTGTTTACCACGGGGTCTCTAGCTTTTAATGCCAACCATAGTCAATGCTCAATAACTATTTCTTGAATGAAAGTATGAATGTAATAAGGTATTTCCATGTCCCCCTTTTTAGCCCCAAAAACTAATGTACTGATTTATCTATGATTTTAAAAAACAATACTGTGTAGCAAGGATTTACCCAGTCTGTTGCAGTTTTAACAACCACTCCCTTAGTTAAAAATCTTGACTGTTAATTTAGATCAAACTCTAAATACATCATAATTTAAAACATTCTATCTCTGAAGAGCCAACTGGAGGTGACTTTGTCATTTAAATTTCACCAGGCAAGCCTGTAATTCCAGTAATTTGGGAAGCTGAGGCAGGAGGATAGCAAATTTGAGTCCAGTCTTAGCAACTCATCAAGACCCTATCTCAGAAAATAAAAAGGGCTGGTCACTCTACATTTACCAATCCACCATTGAGCCTTAACCCCAGCCCCCAGGCTGGGTGCAGAGGTACATACCTGTAATCCCAGTGGCTCAGCTCTAGAAGCTGAAGCAGGAGGATCATGAATTCAAAGTCAGCCTCAGCAACTTAGAAACTCAATGAGACCCAGGCTCTAAAAATATTTTTTAAAAAGGGCTGGGGATGGGTTGGGGCTGTGGCTGATCAGTAGCGCACTTGCATAGCATGTGTGAGGCACTGGGTTTGATGCTCAACACCACATACAAATAAAAAGGTCTATCAACAACTTAAATTTAAAGGGGGGGGGGGCGCGCCTGGGGATGTGGCTCAGTGGTTAAGCACCCCTGGGTTCAATCCCTGGTACCAAAAAGGGGTGGTGGGGGGGGTGCTGGGCATGTAGCTCAGTGGTAAAGCACTCTTGAGTTCAATCCCCAGAGCCAAAAATAAATTATTTCATAGACTGAGGCTGGAAATGAAACTTGGTGGTGAAGCACTTACCTAGCATGCATGAAGCCCTGGGTTCAATCCCCAGCATCTCAAAAAATAATAATAAAAATAAAAATAGCCCTGCATGAAATCCCAGCAGCTCCAGAGGCTGAGGCTGGAGGATCGAGTGTTCAAAGCCAGTCCCAGTAATTTAGCAAATCCCTAAGCAACCCAGCAAGACCCTATCTCTAAATAAAATATTAAAAAGGGCTGGGGATGTGACTCAATGGTTAAGCACCACTGGGTTAAATCCCCAGACCCAATAAATAAATAAATAATTTCACAGACTGCTTTTTAAATATAAGTAAAATATCTGCCTAAACTAACCCTCTTACAACTTAAAAGAGCTGAAAAATGTACTATTTCCCTGTGAATTTCTCCTAAGTCCAAACACAAAGAAATAGTCCCTTAGAGGGCTGGGATTGTGGCTCAGTGGCAGAGCGCTTGTCTAGCATGTGTGAGGCACTGGGTTCAATTCTTAGCACTACATATAAATAAATAAAATAAAGGTCCATTGACAACTAAAAAATAAAAAAAGAAAGAAAGAATCCCTCAGAGAAGGCAAGATTTATGTATAGAACAAATATTGAGAGAAACATAAATTTTCATTTATAAGATTTTATGCAGGGCTGGGGATGTGGCTCAAGTGGTAGCGCGCTCGCCTGGCATGCGTGCGGCCAGGGTTCCATCCTCAGCATCACGTACAAACAGAGATGTTGTGTCTGCCGAAAACTAAAAAATAAATGTTAAAAAATTCTCTCTCTCTCTCTCTCTCTCTCTTAAAAAAAAAGATTTTATGCACACTTCTTGGAGGAAATATCAAGCCTGTTAAACTGGACCCTTGTTTCCTACGTTACTTTATCTTCTAGTCCTAGAGCTGAAATAGTCACCAAAGGACATTCAATTTTGTAAACACTAAGGAATCACCAATTCCTATAAAGAAATTAAGCTTAAGCATAAAAAATAAAGGAGAAGCAGTGACAGTTGATATAGCAGACAGCTCTATTCGCCTTTATGAATGATTCACTCTTCAGGGTATCAGGTCTTAATGCAAATGAACATAGAGGAAACTGTCAGCTGCATTGTGTTCAACCAATAGAAGCACAGCTCCATCTTGGCTGTGCTGTAGACTGCATTACAAACAGACGATACCATCGCTTCCATCGCTTCAACAGCATCCTTTCAGACAAGAGGTAGGTTTATATGATCTTTTTTATTTAGTACTCCATGTCCTTAGGATGGTAAATATTTCACCATGAAAGTCAATCAGAAAGCCTTGTTCCTTATAAAGACCCAAAAAAGAACAATGTTTTCATTCCACTGCTTGGTAGAATTTTATTATAATATGAAGACTGCCTTGTGCTATTTGATAAGCACCTTACTATCCTGTGCCTTAATGGAAAATTCATTACATTTTGTACAAACCTGATCTGTATCCAGGCCTTCAGTAAACCACAAGCATTTGATGTTAACTGCCTGGTTACTTGCTAATTTGTTTTTCTCAGAGCAATTTCATTTCAGCAGTTCAGTCTAAACAAAGGATTTTTCTTAAAGAAAAATCTAGATTAAAAGCAAACCCTGGATTAAAGCTTTCTGATTACATGTGCAAATTATTCC
Organism: Urocitellus parryii; assembly: GCF_045843805.1. NCBI lineage: Eukaryota > Metazoa > Chordata > Mammalia > Rodentia > Sciuridae > Urocitellus > Urocitellus parryii. The sequence continues at coordinate 2,322,638 of NC_135544.1, forward strand.
AGCAGTTACTAGTGAGAAAGTTTACTATATTTTAACAAACATGAGAAAATAGTTCAAAATTATTTTATAAAAATGTAGATGCAGAAAATGCTAAATTATCACAACTGTGATTTTTATACAAAATATTCAGACCTTAAAAGGTATCATTATATGAACTGTGTTTTACTGTAACCAAAGAGGATGTACAGAGCTTCAGATTTTCCTAACATTTTAATTATGTCCTCAAAGTGAAATTTATTTCACTGTATTATACAAATCATATTATTAAACAGAATCTTTTTTAGATAGCCTTTCATTTTTTACAAGCTACATAACAAAATTTATCACAGCATTTAAATATAATGTTGAAGTTATTCTTAAACTGATCCTCAGAATAAACAAGAAGTAAATCTTCTTGATAAACTACACTTTAAAATAAAAATACCTCCTAAGAAGAACTAGTTAAGGAAGAAGGGTAATTCTAGGTAATAATAATATTTTCATGGCTCAGAGTAATTGTTTATGTTTACTAAAAATTTTATTAACTACTAATCAATTATCTGATTTTATAGTATTCAAACATGAAAATATGATTATTTAATAGATGCTTTATACTTGCTCAATATATTATACATACTGACCTAAAGATCCAACTTTTGCCTTTATCTTGCTGCTAAATTCATTTAATCTTTGGTGGGGTTTTTTGTTTGTTTCACAATTTCTATTCCTTCTATTTCATAGCACTCAACTAACAGGAGCAGGATATCCCTTACTAAGTTCAGAGATTGCTGATATTAGAGCTCCCCAGGTTCAACACTATTGGGTTAATTACCCAGAAACCATACTGCTTCCAATACAAAATATGGCAGCCAAAAAAAGGTTTCCGCTAATGTACTTTGTGAAATAAAACTGTTAACTTAAAACTTATATTCAGGTAAATTATAAATAGAACCCTGACCACCCCACATTATTCAAACACTCTCAACAGCCTATATTTTATTTGTAATATATCCATAGTTAGTGCAGATGGATGCTCACTAGTGTTTCACTAAATGGACTTAGCAGCATGACTGATCTCGGAGAGCTCTAAAGCTTAAATTGAATGAGTTGCTCTGTATTTAAACTGATCATATTTTATCATAAGTTATCTTATTTTTAACTGATCATATTTCAAAGTGATATGCTTACAAGCACCAGAGAAGTCAAGGGTTTTTTGCCATTAAAAAAGGGTAAAGCATAATTTTATTCTTATCTGGCAATCCAAGGTTCCAGAACAATTCCAAGTCCTACCCCATATATATTCCACTGGGGTCTTTTGAAATAAGAAGAAAAGCAGGTAAAGGGAGTACATCAAAAATAACATAAAACAAAACAAAACTAAAAATGTAACTATAAAATACTGTTATTTGAGGGCTGGGGCTGGGGCTGAATAGTAGTTCACTTGCCTGGCATCTGTGAGGCACTGCGTTCAATTCTCAGCATCACATATAAATAAATAAAATAAAATAACGGTGTTTCAACAAGTTTAAATAAAAAATTTTAAACTTGTTATTTGATTTAAAACTCCCTGATTTCTACAATGCAATTTTTTTGCAATCAAAAAAACAAAAATTATAACAGATTATTTTAACATGTTTTGGCCATTTTCTCTTGCTTTTTATAAGGCATCTTTAAGCATTTAACTGATATAAATTAAATGTTTCAAAAATGTAGTCTCAGAATAGAAGAAAATCCTAATGGTATACTTATTTTTGCATGTCTAATTCATCAAAGTAAGACTTAGTCTTTACCTTAAATTTAACACAAAAAAATTACCAGTGCTCCTCTACACTTTAAAAAAATATACACATTAAATTTAAAGTAGACTAGCTGGGCACTGTGACGCACACCTGTAGCATGCCTATGATCCCACCACAAGCTCGGGAGGCTAAGTCAGGAGGATCGAGAGTTCAAAGCCAGCCTCAGTAAGGTGCTAAGCAACCTTGCAATAATGATATTTTCACATTTGAATACTATAAAATCAGATAATTTATATAGTTAATAAAATTTTTAGTAGACATAACAACCCTGTCTCTAAATAAAATACAAAATAGGGCTGGGGATGTGGCTCAGTGGTTGAGTGCCCTTGAGTTCAGTCTCTGGTACCCCAAAAAAAAATTAAAGTGGAAAATGACTCCATACCATAAAGTCTACTTTGTTTCAGATGTAACCACAAGCTAACTAAAGCAAGAATGTATTGAGATGCTCATCAATTATCAATACACTCAAGTCGCAAATTATCATAATTTACATCATAAGCCTGACATATAATTCTTTCCTAAACTGCTTAGACATTTCCCACAAAGCATACAAGTGTCTATGGAGGTGGCATACATTGCTATTCCAGTCATTACTGCAAGCAAAATCATCATATTAATTTTATGTGTGAAAAAAGTACACAGTCTAATCAAAATGACAGTGTTTATCAATTTTAATTTTTAAAGTGATACAAAAAACTCAATAGCTACATTGAATAGATACATAACATATAGACAAGGAAAAAAACTTTATTTCAAAGGCAAAGAACAGTAATCTTCTTTCTTTCAAAATAGATCGTGCTTTTGTTTAAACAAGTAATAAATACCAATGGTTCAAAAACAAAAGATAACAAAGTAAAAATTGTGCATATTCCTCTGCCCCTCTTTCCTCTCCACTCATTCCCACAATCACTGTCATTGGCTTCTAAATCCTTACAAAATTTTGGTGCAGATACAGCTAAGAATACATATTACGGGTCTGGGATTCTGGCTCAGCAGTAGAGCACTCACCTCGATCCTCAGCACCACATAAAAATAAATAAATAAAATAAGGGTATTGTTTCCAACTACAACTAAATATACATATATATATATATATACACACACACATATATAAAATATATATATATAAAATATATAAAAAAGAATACATATTATTTTCCCTTTTTCATATGCACAGTACTGCACCTCATTCTTTTAATGTAACATATTCCAAAACCCTTTCCATATCATTACACAGTGATTCAAATGAAAGGAAATCCTACATTATTTAGCCAGAAGAGTTCATAGATGGGTACAAGTTAACCTCAAACAATTTAATTTAGTTTTGTCTCTGCCTGCCTGCCTACTTTCCTGCCTGCCCCTTTTCCTTCCCCTCCTCTCCTGCTCTTTTTATTTACTTTTTAGAGGAAAGAGAGCCTTAAAAAAATTTAAATAGTTGTACCTCAAAAATAAAGAGAATAGGGCTGGGGCTGTAGCTCAGTGGCAGAGTGCTTGCCTAGCATGTGTGAGGCACTGAGTTCAATCCTTAGCATCACATACAAATAAAATAAAGGCATCTATCCATCTATAACTACAAAAAAAAATTTTTTTAAATAAAAATCAATAAATAAAGAGAATGAGATTCCTTAAACTGACTTTCTTTTTTTTTAATATTTAATTTTTTTTTAGTTGTCGGCGGACACAACATCTCTGTTTGTATGTGGTGCTGAGGATCGAACCCGGGCCGCACGCGCATGCCAGGAGAGCGTGCTACCGCTTGAGCCACATCCCCAGCCCTTAAACTGACTTTCTAACCTTTCTAAAATTTCATTTTCAAATGGCAGCTTACATTATTAAAACTTCTCCCCAGTTTTAAAGTCAAAACTAAAAAAAGTTGTCTTACAGTAAATTAAAATACAACATAATAACTTCCAAATAATTTTAGCCAGGTCCAAGTTATAGATTTATGTAGTCAATTTCCAGAGGAAAAAAATTAAAATTTTTTCTGCATTATAGAAGTAGAATTGTGGATAAGGTTTTTCATTTTTATTTAAAATTGCTATAATGGTATCTGAAATCAACAGAGAAACAACATTTTTAAATAAGTTCATTAATAATAGATTAATCTAGGGCTGGGGATGTGGCTCAAGCGGTAGCGCACTTGCCTGGCATGCGTGCGGCCTGAGTTCGATCCTCAGCACCACAGACAAACAGAGATGTTGTGTCCGCCAAATACTAAAAAATAGATATTAAAATTCTCTCTCTCTCTCCCTCTCTCTCACTCTCTAAAAAAAAAATAGATTAATCTAATTTGAGAAGCATTATATAGAAATTACTCTTCTCAAGTCTCTTTTCTCTCCCTATTACTGTTCCTTCTGCAGCTGCTTCTAATGCCAGATTTAGAAGAAAATCTTTTAGAACAGATTCCCAGATTTCAAAAAGAGATAAGGCTGGGTATTTACTCAGTGGTAGTGAGCTTGCCTTGCATGTTCAAGGCTCTGGGTTCAACTCCAGCACCAGAGGTGGGGGGGATGGAAATCTCAGTAAGGGATCAACGTAAACAGCCTTAACAGAAAGTCTAAGTATTATTTCCATAAATGCTGGAGATCGTACAGGCCTCAGGTTAGAACAGGTAAAACCATCAGCTAGATCTTTAGGTGCTTCTTCCTACTCTTTTTCCACTCATACAAGCTGGCACTTCCCTCTAGTTCCCCAAGGTCCTACTCTTCCTCTCCTTCTCTATTACCTGGGTTCTTCAAAAAAAAGACATGAAACATTTACACTGAAGTAAAGCTTCACTGTAACAATGTATGGTACCCCTCACAAAAATATGTACATTTTTTGCAATGTTGAAAATCTTATGGGAGCTCCAAATGCCTTAAAAAAATTCTTGTTGGTGCATTATAATTATACATAATAGTGGGATTCATTGTGACATGAACATAACTTGGTCAATTAAAAGCCAGACATTTTTAAGATGTGTGTACATGTGCCCAAGCACCCTCACATGCCTTTACTGTATTAGGAGAGCCAGGTCAAATAAGACCTAACTTTTGTCTCCACATGAGTAAGTTTCTATGAGTTACTTCAATAATTATGCACATAGTGATTAGAATCAAAGGCAGCAACAACCAACGAATGGCCTATCAAGACATCCACATTACTTAATACCAAGGTGCACTTGATGGTCACCCCAAGGAAAACTGTGAATGGTGCTTCCCAAAGTTATGCGAGGAAGCAGACCTGCTTTCCCATAAGAATGTGTTCTGAAGAGAAAATTGAAAGGATAAGTAAATAATTTTGAAAGGCTGGGTGTGCAGACATTGAAAATACTATAATGTAATGGGAAGTACTATACCTAAGTTCCTAACAATCTATTTTGGAGGGTTTATTTTTTTTAGTTGTAGATAAACACAATACCTTTTCTTTTTTCTTTTTTTTTAACGTGGCACTGAGGATCAAACCCAATGCCTCACTCATGCTAAGCAAGCACTCTACTACTAAGCTACAAACACAGGCCCCTGACAATGTTTTTTGTTTTTGTTTTTGGTACCAGGGATTGAACCCAGGGGTGCTTAACTACACCCCCAGTCCTATTTATTTTTTATTTTGAGACAGGGTCTCTTTAAGTTTCTTAGGCTGGATTTGAACTTGTAATCCTCCTTCCTCAGTCTCCAGAGTCACTGGTATTACAGATGTGTGCCACCACGCCCAGACAATGTATTTTTGCATGTTCCTGAACTATGAAACACAATTAATTCAATTACTACCCATTAAGTCCGTCATCCCTCACTTCAAGATGAAGGATCACCAAACACCAAAACTGAAGAAATTCTTAAATTAAAAAAAAAAAAAAAAAACATGTATTTAAGCCTTTAACTCTGCCCTCAAATCATCAATTGAATCTTCAAAATACAGGAAGGAAAAAAGGAAAGAAGCATGTTCAATCAAAGAAGCAAAGCAATTTTCCAAGAAAATTTGATTTAGGAGAGAAAACAAAAACTTTGGAAAATATTATTCTCTCAATCCAAAGATTTAAAATTATATGTATTAAGAAAACAAATTTAGGGGTTGGGGTTGTGGCTCGGCGGTAGAACGCTCACCTAGCACATGCGAGGCCCTGGGTTCGATCCTCAGCACCACATAAAAATAAATAAAAAAACAAAGGTATTATGTCCAACTTCAACTAAAAAAATAAATATTAAAAAAACAAACTTGAACAATTATATTACTATGGAGCTTGGATGCAAAAATAATATGGAACTTTTTTATTTAAAAACAGAGTCCTCATCTTTTAGAGATAAACACTGAAATATTTCTAGATTAAATGTCTGGAATTTGGGCTGGGGATGTGGCTCAAGCGGTAGGGCGCTCGTCTGGCATGCGTGCGGCCCAGGTTCGATCCTCAGCACCACATACAAAAACAAAAGATGTTATGTCCGCCGAGAACTGGAAAATAAATATTAAAAAAAAAAAAATTCTCTCTCTCTCTCTCTCTCTCTCTCTCTCTCTCTCTCCTCTCTCTCAAAAAAAAAAAAAAAGGAAAAGAGTTTTATTTAAGGGGAGGGGAGGGGAGGGGAGGGGGGATAGTAGACAATAGGACGGACAGCAGAATACATCAGACACTAGAAAGGCAATATGTCAATCAATGGAAGGGTAACTGATGTGATACAGCAATTTGTATACGGGGTAAAAGCGGGAGTTCATAATCCACTTGAATCAAACCATGTAATATGATGTATTAAGAACTATGTAATGTTATGAACGACCAATAAAAAAATAAATAAAATAAAAAAAAAATAAAAATAAAAAAAATAAATAAAATAAATGTCTGGAATTTGCCTTAAAATAATCCATGCCATAGAAGCAAGTGGGTAGAGGTATAGAGTAATCAAGAGTTGATAAACGTATGTTGTATAAGCACATGCGGATTTGTTATACTCAAACTTCTGTACTACCTTGAAGTTTTCCCCATGTGAAACATGCAAACAAGATGCCTCCAGAAGTATTTGGTACACGATGAGTAATAACCATTTGTTGTAAAGATTGCTTGCAAGTATATAGTGAAAAAGCATACCAAGTGATAGCAATCAATTGAATTAAGGAAATAGAACCATTTTTCCTCTTATTTCCAAAATTGTCTTAGTACAATCTTTTAAATTGGGTTAAAAATGTATCTTTAAAAGACCAAGATAATAAAAGTTCATTTAGCTTCTCATTAGTTCCAAACTATCAAATTTTTAATCTTTGAATTTCTATTTAAGATCTAATAAGTAGTGGTCAACAAGACCAAAACAATGCAAGAACACTGAAATTTAACTCACTAGTTTACTTTGTGAAATGGAGTAGTAATTTAATAGCAGCTACCTTATCAAGGGCTGAATTTGTATTTTTTAATATAGTATTCATGGATCATTTAGATATACAAAACAGTTAATACTATCATCTATATATCAAACAATATCAAGATTGAGTTCTCTTCACAGGAAATTTAGTCTAAAATTTTATTTTATCTTCATTCTGAAAACTGCCATTATTTGGCTTTTTCTTTCTCTACTATTTTTCATTTGGCTCCTCTTTCCTGATTCAAAACATCTGTCATTAAAGAAGTAAAAACAGAAGACAGAAATACACTGACCCAAGGTAAGAAGAATACATACAGGCAATGACAAAGCTTTTCCAGAGGCAGTCTGAAGAACACAACCTTAAAACTCCAAAATTTTTAATCAATAATTGCTCATTGATAAGTTATTTATTCATGCTTAAACAAAGTCAGCTGCCTTGTTATTAGCACTTAATTTCATATTAGCACTTAATTTCTGTAAATGGATGTTAAACACAAACATTTATTTAACCAATGATATACAAAAGTGTGGTTTAAATATTTGGCATAAAGTACTCAAAAATACAATTCAGTAATTAAATCTTTTAGATACTAAGGAAGACTCGTGTTGCCTATATAAATTTATTAAGAAATCTTAGAACTGAGATTTGAATGGACAAATCTGTAGTTTGGTTACATATATTCATTTTCTACCTTTTTATAGATTCAAAAGAGCAATACAAGAAGTGGAATCTCTAAGAATGGCTTCCAGTCACTGGAACGAAACCACCACCTCTGTTTATCAGTATCTTGGTTTTCAAGTTCAAAAAATTTACCCTTTCCATGATAACTGGAACACTGCCTGCTTTGTCATTCTGCTTTTATTTATATTTACTGTAGTATCTTTAGTGGTGCTGGCTTTCCTTTACGAAATGCTTGACTGCTGCTGCTGTGTAAAAAACAAAACTGTGAAAGACTTGAAAAGTGAACCTAACCCTCTTAGAAGCATGATGGACAACATCAGAAAACGAGATACTGAAGTGGTCTAGCTCCTACAGAAGGTGAACAAAACCTTTAAAAGCAGCTTTAGCCTCTCCGGAGATTAAAGAAAATTTCCCTGAGGCCAACTTTTACTATAAAACTGACTCTGACTTTGGGTAAAAGATTCCTAGAAGTGAAAAACAAGTGAAATATGTACTTTTTGTCTATGTATTACTCTCATTAAATATAAAGTAAAACTTCATAAATGTGAATTTACCCATTTATTTAATGTGACACATCGAGAAATGAATAAACTATTTCTAGAACAAAAAAATTTCTGGAGTTCAATACTAAGCAACAAAAGTTAAACTGGAAAACAAAGCAAGGCTAATGATGCTAAAATAATCTATACCTAAACCATTCATGTAAACTAAAAAATAGTATTTGAGTAACAAATATGCTATTTCAGATGTGTTTCTACATCCAAAATAAAATTATTCCACTTATATATAAAGTCTTGGTTATTAAAAAGCAATATTTTCTCATTTATTGAAGACAACATATTTTCTAATAACTTGAGTTCTTTGTAGTAAAAAGTCTCAAAATAATCAGAAGGGCCTCAAGTATACCTGCATAAAAGTCTCAAAAAACTGACTTCTTGTTCAATAAGAAATAAATGTTCTAGAAAAGCCCAGCCGATTTTCAAACTAAAACTTAATATTATACCCATTAAATTACACTGAAGTTTGTTCTTTCTTTTTACCTCTCATATTCACACTCTCGAGGACTAATATACTTAATGCAAAAAAGACTACAAAAAAGTGAAAATAAGACTATTATTAGAGTCAAAGATTAATATTAAAGCCACCCAACACCTATTAAGAAACACAGCAATTTCATTTCTTGAAATTTCAAGGGCTATATAGATAATATATTTTATGATCTTAATACTGTTTTGCTAACAACACATGCTCTTAACCTTAGCTGCCCTTAGGCCAGAAATGACACTCCTGGATATTTGTCCCGAGAAATTAGTTTGAAAGATAAAGGATCACCAAGCACAGTGGCACATGCTTGTAATTACAGCCTCTGAAAAGGCTGAGGAAAGAGAAATGCATGCTCAAGATCAGTCTCAGCAAGTTAACAAGACCCTCTTAATAAGATCCTGTCTCAAAATTTAAAAGTAAAATAAAAAGGGCAAGGGATGTAGCTCAACGGTAAAACGCCCCTGAGAAAAGGGTTTGTACTAGCACTATTCAGAATAACAAAAATTTGGAAGCAAATAAGCCTTTAACTAAATATAGCACATCAACTTAATAGATTATTAAAAAGTCTCTGAATACTCTGATAACAGAAAAAATATTTGGTATATAAAGTGAAAACTAAATTCAGAATATAAAACTTTCAATACAATTATGGGTGCTATTTTAAGTTTATATTCATATAAGGTTGAAAAGAAATATGGAAAAATGAGAATAGATAATATTTTAAAAGTAATGTGAGGGTTGTGACTCAGTGGTGGTAAAGCATTTGCCTAGCACATGAGAGGGTTCAATTATCAGAAACACATAAAATAAAGGTATTATGTCCATCTACAACTAAAAATAAAAAAATAATGTGAGCGCCAGGCTTAGCGGCACACACCTATAATCCCAGCAGTTCAGGAGGCTGAGACAGGAAGAGCACAAGCTCAAAGCCAGCCTCAGCAATTTATCAAGGCCCTAAATTAGTAAGACCATGTCTCAAAAAAAAAAAAGGGCTGGGGATGTGGCTCAGTGAGTAAGCACCATGCGTTCAATACCTTGTATCAAAGAGAGAGAGAAAGAGAGAGAGAGAGAGAACATCACCATTGACCCTAGAGAAATCAAAAGGATTTTGAGAGAGCACTTTGAAAAACTCCAGACAATGTAGATAATAAAATGGATAGACTCCTAAAAAGATCCAAAGTACCAAAATTAATTCAAGAAGTAACAGAACATCTGAATAGACTAATATATAAGAAGAAGCCATCCTACAGAGCTAAACACAAAGGAAAGCTCAGGCCCAAATGGTCACACTAGAGAATTCACCCAGATCTTTAAAGAAATAATAATAAACCTTCACAAACTCTTCCAAAAATTAATAGAAGAGGAACACTGCACAAAACATTATTGAAGACCAGAATTACCCTGATGGGCAGCACGAGAAAATAAAAGTACTGACCATATCCCTCATGAATAGAAATGCCAAAATCCTGGACAAAATACCAGCAAATTGAACACTGCAACAATAAAAACGATTATATAACATGACCAAGTTGGATTTATTCCAGGAATGCAAGGCTGATTTGACAAATGAAAACCAACTGATATATTAATAGAATAAAAGAACACAATCATCTCATTTGATATAGAAAAAGCATGTGACAACATCCAAAACCCATTTACAAACAGACACTCTCAACAAACTAGAAATAGCAGGGAACTTCTTCAACCAAATAAAGGCTATCTACAAAAACCTGCAATAATACCATATATAATAGCAAAGACTAAATACTTTGCCCCTGAGATTAGAAAGATGGCAAAGACAATCAATTGTCACTACCTGTAGTCAACACCATATCAGACAGGCAAGGAAAAGAAATAAAAGACAGCATATTGGAAGGGAAAAAACAAAACTGGTTTTATTCCTAGATGCATAATATTGATTTAGAATATCCTCAGGAATTCACATAAAAACCTACTAGAAACAAAAAATAAGTTCAACAATGTTACACCATACAAAATCAATGTATAAAATGTACTGCATTTCTACATACTGGATATGAACAATCAAAAATATCAAATTAAGAAAATAATTCCAGGGCTGGGGTTGTAGCTCAGTGGTAGAGTGCTTGCTGCACATGTGGAAGGCCCTGGATTCGATCCTCAGCACCATATAAAAATAAAACAGAGGTATTATGTCCATCTACAATTAAAAAAAATATTTAAAAAAAAAGAAAGAAAACAATTCTACTCATAATACATCAAAAAGAATAAAATATTTACAAAAAAAAAGAGTAAAATACTTGGGAATAAATTTAACAAAATAAGTGTGAAATTGACTTATACATTAAAAACTCAAAACATTATTGAAATAAATTTAAAATGTAAATAAATAGAAAGATATGGAAGTTAACTAACTGGAAGACCTAACGTTTTTAAGGTAGAAATTATCCTTCAAACTGATTTATATATTGAATCTAATAGAGATTTATTAGCAACCTAGCAAGACCCAAAGTCCCAGCTGTTTTTTTTACAGATGTTGATTAACAAACCGATCTTAAAATTATGCAAAAGATCCAGAAAAAAAAAATAATAATAATCTTTAAAAAAAAGAACAAAGCTGAAGGACTAGGGGCTGGGGATGTGGCTCAAGCGGTAGCACGCTCGCCTGGCATGCATGCGGCCAGGGTTCGACCCTCAGCACCACATACAAAGATGTTGTGTCCACCAAAAACTAAAAAATAAAAAATACTAAAAATTCTCCCCCCGCCCTTTAAAAAAAAAAAGCTGAACGACTAATACTTTCTCTGTTTTATTTTTCGCTAGTACTAGGGATTCAATCCAGGGCCTTGTGCTTAGTAGGCAAGTATTCTACCACTGAGCTACATAATAGTCCATGGATTTACACTTTTTTTTTTTTTTTTGGTAGTGTAGGGCCTTATGCATGCAAGGCAAGCACTCTACCAACTGAGATATATCCCCAGTCTAGATTTACACTTTTTTGTGGGGCGGGGGGGCAAGTATTGAACTCAAGGGCACTTAACCACTGAGCCACATCCCCAGCCCTATTTCTGTATTTTTATTTCACTAGTTGCTTAGCATCTTGCTTTTGCTGAGGCTGGCTTAGAACTTGCGATTCTCCTGTCTCATCCTCCCAAACTGCTGGGATTACAGGCATGCACCACAGTGCTGGCCAGATTTATACTTCTTAATCTTAAAACTTAAACCACAACACTACCAAGAAAGTGTGGTCCTGGCATAAAAATAGACAAATAAGTCAATGAAATCAAACTGAGACTCCAGAAATAAAATGCCTCGTCAATAGTCAACTGACACACAACATGAGGGCCAATGCAATTCAAATGAGGTTAAAAATATTCTGTTCAGGGCCAGGAATTGTGGCTCAGTGGTAGAGTATTTGCTGAGCATGAGTGAGGCACTGGGTCCAATCCAGCACCACATAAAAACAAAAAAAAAAAAAAAAATGTTCAAGAAATGGCACTGGGACAGTGAAATATAATTTTAGTTCTTATACATAGGTCTATAAGTTTGAGTTAATTTTTGTGTATGGTTTAATATAAGAGCCTGAACTAACTTTGAATTCACCAAATCTACTTTGAAATTTAGGTGCTTATGTAAAACCATACACAAAAGTAACTCAAACATACCACAAACCTAAGTCAAAAAGCTAAAACTATAAAACTCTTAGAAGGAAATATAGAATCAGGGAGAGCTTTCTTAGAAATGACACTAAAAACATAAATGAGAAAAAAATTGCTAAGTTGGCTTTCATCAAAATTAAAAACTTTTAGGCAGGCCTGGTGGCACATACCTATAATTCCAGCTACTCGAGAGCCTGAGGCAAGATGATCATAAACTTTAAGACCTGCCTGGGCAACCTAGCAAGATCCTATCTAGAAAAAAAATTTGAAAAGGGTTGGGGATGGGATGGGGTTGTGGCTAGGCACAGTTGCCTACCATGTGTGAGGCAGTAGGTTCGATTCTTAGTGCCACATATAAATAAATAAAATAAAAGTCCACCAACAACTTTAAAAAAAAATTAAGGCTAGGGATGAGCTCTTCAGAAGAGCATTCATGGGTTCAATTCCTGGTAACACAAAAAAAAATTTCTGCTAATTAACTGGGCATGGTGGTGCACACCTGTAATCCCAGCAACTGGGGAAGCTAAGGCAGAGTATCACAAGTTCAAAGCCAGCTTCAGCAAAAGGCGAGGCGCAAAACAACTCAGTGAGACTCTATCTCTTAATAAAATACAAAATAGGGGGCTGGGGTTGTGGCTCAGTGGTAAAGTGTTCACCTAGCATGCATGAGGCACTGGGTTTGATCCTCAGCACCACATAAATGTAAAATAAAGATATTGTGTCCACCTAAAACTAAAAAATAAATATTAAAAAAAAAATACAAAATAGGGCTGAGGATGTGGCTTAGCGGTCAAGTGCCCCTGAGTTGAATCCCTGGTAATGAAAAAAAAAAAAACAAAAAAAAAGAATGGTTTCAAACCAACAGAAAGACAAATAGCCCACTTTTTAAAATGGGCAAAAAAAAAAAAAAAAAACAACAAATAGTTCACCAAGGAAAGTACACAATTGGTCATGTTCATACTACTAGTCATTAGGGAAATACATATTATTTTTTTTTTTTAAAGAGAGAGTGAGTGAGGAGAGAGAATTTTTAATATTTATTTCTTAGTTCTCGGAGGACACAACATCTTTGTTGGTATGTGGTGCTGAGGATCGAACCCGGGCTGCACGCATGCCAGACGAGCGCGCTACCGCCTGAGCCACATTCCCAGCCCGGAAATACATATTAATATGATAATGATACCTTTCACACCCACTAGGAATAGCTATGATCAAAAAGAAAAGGAATCACAAATGTTGATACAGATGAGAAAAAACTAGAATCCTCCTACTTTTGGTGAGATTATATAATGGTACAACCTTTTCCATCATTTTATAAAAAGTTAAATATAGTCAGGCACCTTGGCGCAGGCCTGTAATCCCAGCTACTCAGCAAGCTAAGGCAAGGAGGATCATAAGTTCAAGGTCAGTCTGAAAATTTTACAGAGACCCTGTGTTAAAATAAAAATAAAGTGGATGTAGCTCAATGGTCAGCCCCAGATTCAATCCCAGGGGGGAGGGGATCAAACATAAATTTACCACATGATCCAGAAATTCCACTCCTATTTCTCTATTCAAAAGAAATGAAAACATGTCTATATAAAGACTTATACATAATGTTCATAGCAGTGCTATTCAAGAGAGTCAAAAACTTCTTCAGCCATAAAGTGGAATAAAATACTGATATAATCCTACAACACAGATGAAACACAAAAACATACTAAATAAAAGAAGCCACAAATAAAAGCCCACATTACACAATTCCATTTATAGAAGTGTCCAGAAAAGGCATATGGAGACAGACAGAAAGTAGGTTATTGGTTATCTGGGACTAGGGTAGGAATAGTGTTGCAAATGGGCACACTGGACCTTTTGGCAATGATAGAAATGTTTTAAAATTGGAAAGGAATATATTTGAATTGTACACTTAAAATGAATGAACTATATGGAATGCAAACTAAACTTTAATGAAGTTGTTCTTTTAAAGTGATAATCTAAATATTAAACACACAACACAATTAACATATTAAGGGCTTAAATTCTCTTATCATCCCATCCCTTATATTTCACCAAATGTCTAAAAATCAATATTAATGTTGAACTTGCCATTACTAAATGGTTTTCTAAAAAATAAAAATCAAACAATCCTACATGATTTTTACTAACCAGAATTTTGTTTAGAGCCTGATGATCCTCCATGTTCTACCTTTGCTTTCTTCTTCTTCGATGATGATGATGATGACTCAGAAGACACTGAACGCTTTTCTACTACAGGAGTGGAAAGAGCTCGTTTTTTGAACAGCTCCCTTTCTCTCAATAGGCTTGGATCCATAATGCTAAAAAGATAAAAATAAATTATCTGTAGTACAGATTCAAATCACTCAAACCTGTATGCCAAATCCAAAAATGTCAACAAGATATTTCGCAAATAAAATGATCTGCTATATTAGTACTTAGTCACTTACTTATTCACCCAAAAAAAGCACTTATTATGTACTGGGCGAGTAGTAAGTGGTAGAGAAAGAAAAACCAGAATTATTCTCTAAAGCTCTCTAGAACTGTGCTGTCCAATATGGTGTTCTTATGTTTGTTTTTTTGTTTTGGGTACTGAAGATTGAACCCAGGAGTGCTTAACCACTGACTAACATCCCCAACCCTTTTTTATATTTTATTTAGAGACAGGGTTTCACTGAGTTGCTAAGTGCCTCGCTAAGTTGCTGAGGCTGGCTTTGAACTCCCGATTCTCCTGCCTCAGCCTCCCAAGCTGCTGAGATTATAAGTGCACCACAGAGTCTGGCCAATACAGTGCCCTTTAAGCATATGAAGTGTGGCTAGAATTGAGATGTACTGAAAATGGAGAATACATACCAGATTTCAAACACTTAATACCAAAAAAATGCTGTTATTACTAATGAAGATATTTTACATTAATTGCATGTTGTATTTATAATATTTTGGACATGCTGGGTTAAATATTTAAATTAATTTCACGGGGCTGGGGTTGGAGCTCAATGGTAGAGCGCTTGCCTGGCATATGTGAGGCACTGGGTTTGATCCTTAGCACCACATAAAAATAAATAAAGGTATTACATTGATCTACAACTAAAAAACTATTTTTTAAAAAAATTAATTGCATCAATTTTTACATTTTAAAAAATATAACTACTAGAAAAGTTTAAATTACAAGTGTGGGTCACACTTGTAAGCTTATATTTCTATTAGACAACATTGCTCTAAAAACAACATCAGGACCACTGGACATAAAGTAGGAGATAAATTTAGGTTTGTTGCAAAAAAAAAAAATCAGAACTGCTTATAAATGAAATGGAATACTTTTAAAACTGTTAATTCTTGATCATTAACTAAAAATAGTATCTGCTAGAAATGTCTAGAGAAATTTTCTGATTAGGAGAGGTGGAACTAAATGAGCTCTCTTCCCCTGTCCCAATGCTAAAACTCTGCTATACAACAAGCAGAGCTACAAGTCGACCAACAAGACTCTAAAAAATAATCCCGTACAGGGTCTAGGAAGAGCTCGCTCGATCTGACTAAGTGTTGAAGTGTTTAGACTGGTGTTAAGTTGGAGGGGAAAAAAAAAACTCTCATACAAGTAAGTGCTTCTTGATTTGGGGTTACCATGGTAATGGTAATAAGACCATGGTAAACTGAAAACATAAGCTAAAAGTGCATTTTGTACACCTAACCTACCGAATACCCATCTTAGCAACACAGTCCACCACAGAGTATCAGTTGTTTGCCCCCGTAATTCACGGCTGGCTGGGAGATGCAAGTTAAATGCTACTGCCCAGCATCATGACAGAATATAGTACTACATGTTGCTGACCAAGGAAAAGATTAAAATTCAAAGTGTATTTTCTCCTGAATGTGTATCACTTTTATATTATCATAAAGTCAAAAAATCATAGGTGTTTCTCCCTGTATTTTGCAAGTCTTTAAGCACAGGATACCTCAAAAAATACTTGTTAAATGAACACTGAATAGAAAAGACATCCTTCACTTGTGCTATCCTCATAATTATTGGTTCCACAAGCCTTTAGCAAAGGCTTTACTAAGAAAACTGCTGTTTGTGTGGCACTGTGCTTTAAACTTTGAAAAGTTGTGGAAAATAAATCCTTGTCTTTAGGCAGCTTAGATGAGAACGTGAAAGCACTGAACACCTTGTTCAAAGGACAATGAATAAATAAAATGTAAGTCAGGGTGCTAAAAATTAAAAATATAAATACTGATAAAGAATAATCAGGGGCTAGGGATGTGACTCAAGCGGTAACGCGCTTGCCTGGCATGCACGGAGCGCTGGGTTCGATCCTCAGCACCATATAAAATAAATTTTTTAAAAAAAAAGATGTTGTGTCCATCGAAAACTGAAAAATAAATTTTAAAAAAATAATAATTATCACCGTGAGGGTTGGGGCTGTGGCTCAGTGGTAGAGCGTGCGTCTAGCACAATCGAGGCCCTGGATTCCATCCTCAGCACCACATAAAAATAAATAAAATAAAGGTATTGTGTCCAACTACAACAATAAATATTTAAAAATAATAATAATAATCACTGTGAATTTCAGATAAGTAAGAAGTGAAGAGTCACTGGACCATGAATGAGAGTTCTACCTTCTTTCAGCTTCAATTCCTAACAGCCATATGGCTAAACAACCCACAAGACCTCTAATTTAATTTCATCATAAGTAAAACAAGGACACTAATGCATATATATTATACACATTTTTATATATATATCTATAGATATGTAGATATATATCTGTGAAAATATGTGTGAATTTTTTTCAATAATAAAGCCATAGAAATCTTATTCCCATATTGAATCTCTAAGAAATAAAAAAATGATTGGTACCAGAGTAAGGAAGATGGAAAAGCCTTGGAACTTGGAAAAGTGTGAGGTCAAGAATTAAAGAAATTTGCAAGTGAGAAGATGGAAGAAAAAAGCAGATTGTAAGCACACAAGAAACATTTGTTTATTTCACCTTATGAAGACAGATCATTAATACAGGATTTAACCAACAACTTTTAAGACAGATTAAGTAAAGCTATACGGTTCATAAAAACCTAAATGTTTACAATATTGGTCTTCACAACTGTATGAGAGAATAGTTATTAGTGTTACTACCATTTCAATGTGTGAAATCTGAAAGGAAAAGGCACAGTTAAGGTCACACAGCTGGAAGGACAAGGGTATTCTTTCTGACTTTTAAAGTCAAGTACTCCTTAACACCAGACCTAGAATGAATCCTAGTAAAGGTCTCTAAAACAAAGCAACCTATGGGGTACCATGTTCAAGGGCACCTACAACAATGTGTCTTTCACTGTAGCACCTAATTTTTCTTTTTTCAAAATTTGTATTGAGTTTTAAATCTCAGTACTGGCACATGTCGCAAACAGGACACATCTCCATGTCTATTAAAAAAAAAAAAATCAAACAAGCAAACAAATAAAAAACCACCACAACTCAAAGAAGCTGGCGGGGCTCCACAGCCCACGTTCTTCCCTCCAACAGACCTCTCAGCCTTTTTACTTTTCCTGTTTTTCTCCTCTCCCGGCCTCAGCCTCAGAGGTGCCACTGGCGCCTAAGCAACTACTATGAATAGCTGGGAGCTAAGAGGGTGCTTACCTCCTAAGTGACAGAAATGTGGAAGTGGATGAAAAAGGGACCACAACGTTCTGCTTTGGAAAACGTCTTCAGAATTTGTAGAAAACTACTATCATTAAAGTTGGGAATCATTACAAACCATTAAAAAAAAAAAAAAGGCAGCTGAAAAAAACAATCCGTGTGCCAGTCCCTAAATCACAGCCCTTAGTGGGGCACCATGTTACACACACGTTTCGCTCGGCTACTTCTAATGGAAACTTGGGGGTAGAGGAGGAGGCACAATCAGCTCACCGACTGTGAATTTTCCCTTTATCCAACCCCAAAAGTTTGCTCAATGAACCTCCGGCCTAAAAGACAATGCTCGCAGGGAACTGTTGGCATGTTTGAAATGTTTCGCGTAGAGAACGGCAGCCCAGGCTCCCGAAGGTTTGAGGACACGCTCATCAGCTTGGGTAGAGGAGGCGCGCCTCAAGACCGAAGAACAGCGATCCCCGGCTCGGCACCCCTCACTTGGCGGCCACAGCCCCTACCTGAGCGAGGAAGACAGCCCCACGCGACCCGCCGCTACAGCCTCCCTGCGCCTCCGCCTCCGCCAGCCGCCCAAGCCGGCACGGCCGCCCCTTCCTGCTCCTCTTCAGCGCCCCCGCCTGCCCGCACGCACGCCCGGCGCTGACCCACCAGGTCGGGGTCTCGCCTCTGGCGGCGGCGGCGGCGGCGGCGGCGACTCGGCCCTGGGCTCCGCCCGCCACTTCCTGATCGGGCGGCTAGGCGCTCAGTCCCGACAGCCACCGCGGTGCCTTCCCGCCTATCATGCGCATGCGTCGTCGCGTGCCCCACCTGGGGCCCCAAGGAAGGAGAACCGGCCCACTCGGGCGTCCTCGTTTCCTTGACAACCAGGGGGCGTTTGGAGGCGGGGCCTAGGATTGGACCTACGTAAGAGGCGGGCAGCCAGCGCTACAAAGGATGGAAGACGCCTTTCTACCCGGAAACTCAAAGCTTAGGAGCTCTTCCACTAGCGGGCTCTGGAAACCAACCCAACTGAAGATACGACCTTTCAACATTAGTTTTGTGACTTTACCTTAAAAGCCCCTCTCCAGCACCTGAATATTCAGAGAACATTTTTCTAGCTCTCTTACAAGTGAAGAAAGAGCACAGCAAGCAAAGCAAACCGTGACATGGAGACCAGCTTATGAACTCTCAGCCAGGGCTCTTTCCACACCTATAAATGGTCTTACAAAAGGATGTTGGACTCAGAAGCAACATAAAGGGGTGGAAGTAAAATAACGAAAAACAGCATTTGCCTTGCCCACATACTACAGCTGTGCTTTCCTCAGTCTTGGTAGTGCAGCCAGCGCTCAACTATTCTTACTACTAATAATTCCTTAAATTTCTTAACCTGTGTCTTGCTTTTTTTTTTCATTTGAAAAAGGGAATAATAATTGTTCTCTCACAATGGGTTAGTTGCATTGGGCTGTGGTTAAGATTAAATGAGTTAAGCGGGAAAAAAAAAGATTTAATGAGTTAGGGACTGGGGATGTACCTCAGTAGTAGAGCACTTACCTAGCATGTTTGAGGCCCAGGGTTTTGATTTCCAGCACAGCAAAAATAATCAATTAAATGAGATAATACTTGGAAACAAATCCACAAAATTATTGTGTGATCTTTTAAAAATATATATTTTTTAGTTGTAGTTGGACACAATACCTTTATTTTACTTATTTATTGTTATGTGGTGCTGAGGATCAAACCTAGGGCCTTGCACATGCTAGGTGATCGTTCTACCGCTGAGCCACAACCCCAGCCCTATTGTGTGATCTTTTAATTTGTTTCATTGCAGAGAAATTTTTAATAAACCCAGGTCATGGTCATCTGACACCCTCAGGAATCGTAACTTCGTTTGAATAATCATTGATTAGAGCCCCCAAAGTTGTACAACTTAGCAAAGTCAGGGATTAACTGGTAGAAAAGTGATGAGATGTAATGGGAAAAAGGGCCTGGGATTCAGTACAAAAAAAAATAATGACAGCTGGGCGCAGTGGTACCCACCTGTAATCTCAGTGGCTCAGGAGGCTGAAACAGGAGGATCATGAGTTCCAAGCCAGCCTCAGCAAAAGTGAGGTGCTTAAGCAACTCAGTGACACCCTGTTTCTAAATAAAATACAAAATAGGGTTGGGGATGTGGCTCAGTGATCAAGTGCCCCCGAGTTCAATCCCTGGTAACCCCACCCCCCAAAAAAGGATTGTATTGTCCTGAGAAACAGCGTCATTTTAGCAGTTTTATTTCAGCTTTCCTTTCTTCATCGATTATTTGAATCTCAATTTCTCATATCCTTGTGGAATTAGTTCTGTATTTTGCTAGCTCTCTTATTAATGTGAGATTTAAGAACAAATGAACAAAAGGTAGACCACATATGAAAAGACTCTTACTCACATAAACCAAACAACTGTGACTTCTACAGAAATCAGCTAAAAATGGTCAGAATTTCTTCAAGAATGTTGCCAAATGTCCTATTCTAGTCAGCCACGATCAACTAGAGAAAGTCAAATACATTTGCTAGACCAACCACATAGGATACTCACTTCTAATTAGCCTACCTCCAGCTTTCCTACAACCTTTAATCAGAACATACCAGAAGTGTCCTTTTTTCACCAATGTAAAGTTTCCCTTCTCCCTGATTTTTTTTTTTTTTTTTGGAGGTGGGGGATATTGGAGATTGAACCCAGAGGGTTTTTGTTTTTTCACTTTTTACCACTGAGCCACATCCCTAGCCATTTTTCTTTTTTATTTTAAGACAGGGCCTCACTGAATTGCTGAGGCTGGCCTTGAACTTGTGATCCTCTTGCCTCAGCGTCCAGAGCTGCTGGGATTACAGGCCTGCACCACCACACCCAGCTCTCTCCCTGATTGCCTTTGAGTCTGCCAAACTCAATAGATGGTAGCTGCCTCACTTGCAAGCTCTTAATAGTCTTTGCTCTCATTTGGGTGACCTTCATGTATTTCTACTTGTGCTAAATAAAACGTTGACACATATTTGTTATCTGTTCACTGGAGAAGTATGAATTTATTAGAGAACCATGCTTTTACAGAACTAAATCCACCACATAGAAAACATTTAGCTCATTGGTCAGAATTCTATTGATATAATCCAACTCCCAAATCTCAATTGTCTCTCCTTTACCCAGACATAAGCTATTATCATTGAAACCCTCCCATACACATTCCAACCCTGTTAAAATATATAAATTATATATGTTGTCAACCAGTGATATCCCCACGCCCCTGCTTGTACTGCTTGCCTGTTGCTACATCCTAACATTGAAGTAGTTACTTCATTCATTCAAAACACTTTGGGTGCTATCCTGTACCATGATGCTACTCCTCAAGTAAAGACAAAAAGGGGCTTACTATAACACCTATAATTAGACTCTTCTCGTGTCCAAGGTATTTACTCATGGACATCACACTACAAACTTAACAACAAATGTGGAGGGGTTCCCTTTGTATGCTGGTAATGTTTACTATAATGATGTACTCAATTATTTCCAAATAACAGTCCCAACTGCCTTGGTTTCAGAAAGTCCAATATTTGGAATAAAACACAGAGTTTTTAATCCTGCCTTCTCATCTTTATTACATACTCTAGAAACCATTCATATTGCTTCTGATGTGGCTTCTGGCCAAGACTTAAAAAGGACATAGGAAAATATTCCACTCAGAGGTGAGGGACATGATTATTAATAGATTCTGTCATACACACAGAGTCTCCACCACAAATGCTTAATTAAACCTTTATAATAATTAAAACCACCTCCACATTGGCACAGGATTTCCAGGTCAAAAGGTGTGACTAGTGTCAGATTATATGAAGAACTAACCAAACAACGAATGTTATGACACTTTCTCACCTCTTGAAAGCTTATAATATTCTTCTTACTCTTTGATAGAAAGTGTGGTGGTTTCTTAAGGGAAATAATAACTTGTATATTTTATTAAAAAATTCTTTTATTGATCTATCTAAATTCTCTAGCCCCCAAAATTAATTTATTAATCAAAAGATTCATTCTAATTTACTACATTGCAATTTTTTACTATTTATTTAATTGTGGTAAAGTATAAAAACATACACTTCCCCATTTCAGCCATTTAAAGTATACAATGGAGTAGCAATAATTAAATGAACAATATTGTACAGTGATCATCACAATCTATTTCTAATTTTTTTACCACTTTAATCAGAAACTCTATTACCAATTAAGCAATTGCTCTCCATTCCCTATACCCCAGCCCCCAGTAACCTCTAACCTACTTTCTTTCTTTAAGAATTTGCCTATTCTGGTTATTTTGTACAAGTGGAATAAATAATACAGTATAAATCCCTTTGTGTCTGGCTTATTTCACTTAGCATAATGTTTCCAAGGTTCATCCATGTCATAGCATGTATCAGAATTTCATTCTTTTTTATGTAATGGTTTAATTTTACATTTCAATTTATTACCTTATATTCCATCATTCAGAAGGGAAATTTGGGGACAACACAAATTCACTTCATTCTGCCATCAAGTAATAGCTATACTTCAACTCCCCACACCTGTTAACTATCTCAAGTAACAAGATACCTAAGTTCTCAAAATAGCCAACAAAGTGAATTAGTACAATGTAACTTGCCCCAATTCCCAGCATACCAGAGAGAAAGCCAGTATCCAAGCCAAGAACTAAAGTTATTTTACTCTTCACCTATCCTGATTTCTTTCTGATTAAAGGCATTAACAGTCTCCTCTCCTTTGAGTCCTTTTTCTCTGCCTTCTAATTCCACTTGAAGATATCTTCCCAGGATCCTAGTCCTTCTCAGGTATTCATCCTCTATTAAACTTTATCCAAAAATGTCAGTATTTCCTATTGCCTCCATTTAGTAACTTTTAATTTTCAGGGTTTAAAAACTGGCCTGATGACCAAAGACAACTAATGTAAATCTGTGTTCTACCACTTTCTAGTAGTATGAACTAGAGCCAGTATTTAATCTTCTAAAGCTAAGTTTCCTCATCTGTAATGAAAATGATTAAATTGAGTAATATGTAGTATGCAGTCAGTACATTATCATTGTTGTTATTAGGATCCAACTCCCCAGTTAAGTTCTTTTTCAAATATCATCAGTGATTTCCCAATTGCCAAATGGGCTTCTGTGGTAGGTTATATAATTGTTCATAATTATCCACTTCCTTTGAGGGAGGATTAATACTCCCCACCCTGATGAACACAAGGAGTGGCATGTGACCTGCTTTAGCTAATTAAATAAAGAACAGAGTAACATGTGTTCACTTCCAAGGAGAAGCTTTAGGAGTTTTATTATAATTCACTATCTTGCTTGTCCCTCAGCCAATAAGACCCTGCAATATTCCAGTTTGGGATGCTTCATCAGTCTGATCCTAGAGTAAAGATGACCTGTGTGACATCTGCTGCCCAATTATCCTAGGGCAGTGGGATAGGTTGCCAAGAGACCAAGGAAAATGACAGAAACAAGAGAAGATACAGGGTTTATTGAAAAATACTTACAGGGGAGGTCCAATGGAAACATGCTGGAGAGGTGTCACCAGAAAGTCCAGTGGCAGTGAGCTGGACAGGTGTCCCACTGCTGCACACCAGAGACCTCACAGAAAGTGGCACCTCCTATTCTCCCCACACTTTGTCCAGGAGCAGCCACCTGGAAGAGCACCTCCATCTCCATGATGTTCTGATGGGCACCAGTTACCACAGGGAAGGGTTCTTACAAATTAGGTCACAGAAGCAGCATTAGCTTTGTCCCATCAGCTTTGTGCCATTGGATGACCAGCATTCCAAGGAGCAGCTGTCCTGGCATGCATTCAAGAAAGTAAATTTTTACAGATAATACTAACTTGCCCAGCATACCAGAGAGAGTCAGTACCCTTCTAGTTTTTTTTCAATAAACCCGGTATCTTATCTGGGCATCCCTGGTCTAGGCCTGCTCTCCTTGATTTGGCCAGGTTCCTGGGAACTACACAGACATTCCAGGGACAGTGTCTTTCCATCCTTCTGGATGACCAACCCCAGTCTTCTCACTGACTCCAAGTGGTTAACTAAGACTTCAGCATATGCCAGAAACTGCTCTATTTTGGTTCTCATGCAATGCAACTTTATTTTACAGCAAATGTTTGATTCCAAAACTTTTTTGGGATTTGGGGATATATACTATGCATATCCAAGCTGAGTATATTCCTTGAAATTTCCTTTGTCTACTATAATATTGTAAGCAAATGTGAATCCCTCTGAGTGGACCCAAGAGCACAGCGGCTGCCAGCCAAGCTTGGAGACGCTAAGGAAGCAGAGGTTGGCCAAGCTGCAGGTGAAGCACAGGGATCCTGGCGATGCAACACAGGAAGCAAAGCACAAGGGAAAGAGAAATGAGAAACAGTATCTTGGCCCAAGTTCTCGATCAGTCAGCCTGGGGCCAGGTTAAGTACTTCAACACTTGTAAAGCCCCCTAAAAACTAAAGCCATAGAAAATTACCTTGTACAGATGGCAAGATATAGACAACTCAACAGGAAGGTATTAGAACAAGGCTTAATAGAAATCCTTGAAAAAGTAATTCAACAAACAAAAAAGAAAACAACAGTTAAATTCAACAGAAGAAAAGTAATGGACTCTGATGAAGATGACAATGACTAAACTAAAAATGTTTAGAGACTGGACCTTAATGGAACAATTCTGGTACAGAAGTTAAGATCTGTTTAAATAGTTACTTTGTTATTGTCTCTATGCCCTTAAAAAAATAAATATTATTCAACATTAAAAAATAAGTAAATGTGGGATTGTGGCTCAGGGGTAGAGTGTTCACCTAGCACACATGGGGCACTGGGCTCAATCCTCAGCACCACATAAAAATGAAATAAAGATATTGTGTCCACCTACAGCTAAAAAATAAGTATTAAAAAATAAGCAAATGTAATTATCTATATTTACTTTGTTTTCACTTTTGTTTCTGATTTTGTTGTTTGGCATCTGAAAATCAAAAATATATCATGAAAATATATTCAATCTCAGTCTTACAAGGAGTCTTAGAAATGTAAATCAAAACTCTACATGGATTGCGGTAGAGGGATCACAAGTTTGAGACCAGCCTGGGCAACTTAGTAAAATCCCATTTCAAAATTAAAAATGAAAAGAACTGGACTGGGCTATAGTCCAGTGGTAAAGTGCCTCTGGATTCAGTCCCTAGTGCCACAATCAGTCAATCAATCAACCAATAAATTAACATGTATATCATATCATAAATAAGTCAAACAGTGCAGAAGATATGAAAAGTAAAATTTAGACCAAGTATGGTAGTACATGACTATAATCCCCATAACTCAGGAGGCTGAGGAAGGAGCATAGCAAATTTGAGGTCAGCCTCAACAATTTAGAGAGGCATTCAGCAACTTAGTGAGACCCTGTCTCAAAATAAAAAAATAAACATGATTGGGAGCTCAGTGGTAGAGCACCCCTGGTACAAAAAAAAAAAGTAAAATTCTTTTCCACCTCCCCTAATCTCTCTCAAAAATTGTAATGTTCAGAGAACAAGCACTTTTAACACAAATGCTCCTTGCACATCATGCAGACATTTTTTATTTGTGTAACAAGTACGGAAATGGGTATGTGTATGTGTATGTGTGTGTATGTTTTCCTGGATACACACACACACATACATACATATACACACAGCCTGAGATTCATTGCTAGTTTCTGAGGACTCTGATTTCTCAAAGAAGTGAGTCTCTTCTTGGACAGATAAGGGCAATTCCAACAACAACTCTGTTTACTATTTTAATAGAAGATGCTTATTACACCCTTCAAAACTGGCATCTGTATAGATTCACTATCCTAAAGTGTAAATGGAGACAATATGCTTTTGAGAAGGAGTATGAATTCCTCCATAAAATTAGGAGGCATTAGCAGCCTTGAGAAGGAAAATACTATTAATATCGCCATTAAGAAAGGTATGTGCTTTAGCTGTTGGAAAAACTTTTCACAACAGACTGTGAAATTCACAATTCAATTAATGACAGAGCGTTTGGAGGCCTTGGGAAATGCAGATGGAGGCTCTAGTTCTGCAAGAACCCGGGTTAACCGGTGCCCCTGGCCTTTCTCAAGCCTGAAAGCCAAGGTTGAGAATTCTTAAGAGGGAGAAGGCATAGTTAGAGATTTAGGCTGGAAAATCTGTTTTTTGTCTGAACCATCATACAAGATTTGTCCTGCTTGACAGCCAGAGATGATCATTTTTTAAAACGCTCATTGTCTTGTATATTAAATTATTTTAATAATAATCATGTAATAATTAATAATAATTTTATTCTCTTGAGCTATTCCTTAGTTTCAAGACAATAGTTTAAAAATCATTTCCACTTTGAAGACATTATTCAAATTCAGTTAAATAGTTCATATATTAGCAAAAATAAGTATTTTCCAGACAAAAATATTGCATCTCATAATTCATACTATTTCTGTTTTGTTTTGTGGTTCAGAAGATCAAATCCAGGACCTTGGGCATGGTAGGCAAGCACTTTACCACTGAGCTACATAATGTAAAATTAAACATAAGTTTGAAGTGGTTACAGAGGGAGAAATTGAAGTAACTCAAGTACCTTTTCTTGGATTTTTCAATCATATGCAATCATTATTTATATCACACCTATACTATTTAAAAGAAGAAACATGGGCTGAGGTTGTGGCTCAGTGGTACAGCTCTTGCCTAGCACATGTGAGGCACTGGGTTTGATCCTCAACACCACATTAAAAAAATAAATAAATAAAATAAAGTGAAGAAGAAGAAGAAACATACATTGTCATAGGGGTTAGAAACAAGCTTGTCTGAATGAGCTTAAACTATTCCAAATCATTAGTCTGGAAAAGCCTGTATGCACCTGGGTCTGAGCTAAAGTATTCTCCAAATTAGTTTTCATGCAGAATACAGGGTTTATTTAAGAATAAACAATAAAAATGTACTAAGTGTGGTTTTAAGGATCAAGCTATAGAGGCCTGGCCCAGATCCACCCACATCTACCTGTGCAGGACCCAGGCTCACAGTAATCCTGGGTCCATTCCACCACCAGCAGATACCTGCCTGAGCTCAGGCCTGGCCCAGATCTGCCCACACCGACATACACGGTACCCAGGCCCATTGTAGGTCCAAATTTGCCACCTCCACACACACCTGGGAACCCAAACCTAACCCACTTCCATCTTGGGACACTGCAGACATCACCATTATCTTTCCCCATGCAGTAGCCCCCACCTTTTTGACAATAGACAGGGCCTAGAAGCAGCTACATCTCAGAGCAGGCATCCCAAAGACAGTGTAAGTCCCACCCTTTCAGCCCCATCTCTATAAGACATTGCATCCATCTTGGGATACCTCCACTATTATCTCAAGTTACTTCAGCTATTGCTACCACCACCTTTAATTGCAGTAGCATACATTGAGGGACACCAGCAGGGTCTGGAAGCCCAACATCAAGATGAGGTACAGACAATCTGCATGGGTACTCCAAGAATACAGGGTAGAAACTGTAATAGCTCAGATCCACACAGTAAGAAAGGAAGTCACATAGAAAAAACAAGGGAAGAAAGTGTCCCAAACAAACCAGGACACTACAATAACAGAACCCATGGTCAGCAAAGTTGATAATGTCAGAGAAGAAGTTCAGAAGATTCGTAATTAAAATGATCTGTGAATAAAGAATGACCTAAATGAGAAAATACAGGCAAAAATTGATCACTCAACAAAGAGATAAGAGAGCAAATACAGGCAGCAAATGATTACTTAAAGAAAGAGATAGAGGGCTGAGGCTGTGGCTCAGTGGTAGAGCACTCCCTTCACAAGTGTGAGGCACTGAGTTTGATACTCAGCACCACATAAAAATAAAGACATTGTGTCCAACTACAACTAAAAAATATTTTTAAAAAAGAAAGAAAGAGAGACTCTGGAAAAAAAATGGTCACAAATCCTTGGAATAAAGGAAAAATTAAACCAAATAGAAAGCATAACCAACAGACTAGATCACTTCGAAGAAAGAATGTCAGATTATAAAAACAAAGTATACAATCTGGAAAATAAAGTTGACCACACAGTGAAGATAGTAAGAAACCATGAAACAGCATCAAAAGACCACAACTAAGAGTTATTGGGATAGAGGAAGGCACAGAGTTTCAAACCAAAGGAATGCACAATTTCTTCAATGAGATAATATCAGAAAAATTCCCAAACATGAAGAATGAATTGGAAAACCAAATACAAGAGGCATACAGTACACCAAATGTACAAAATTACAACAGATCTACACCAAGGTACATTATAATGAAAATGCTTAGCATACAGAATAAGGACAGAATCTTAGAAGCCAAAAGAGAGAGGAATCAGATCATGTATAGGGGGAGACCAATTCGTGTCTCAGCAGATTTGTTCAACCCAGACCCTCAAAGCCAAGAGATCATGGAACAACATACCAAGCTCTGAAAGAAAATGGATGCCAACCAAGAATCTTATATCCAGCAAAATTAAGCTTTAGATTTGATGATGAAATGAAAACCTTCCATGACAAACAAAAGTTGAAAGAATTTACAACTAGAAAGCCTGCACTACAGAACATCCTCAGCAAAATATTCCACAAAGAGGAAATAAAAAACAATAATGAAAATCAGCAGAGGGAGATATTACACTAAAGGAAAAACTAATCAGAAGAGAAACCAATTCAAGTTAAATACCAAAAATAAACAAAAATGGCTGGGAAGACAAATCATGTCTCAATAATAATCCTGAATGTTAATGGCCAATCAAAAGACATAGACTAGCAGATGGGATTAAAAAAATACCCAACAATATGCTGCCTCAAAGAGACTCATCTCATAGGAAAAGATATCCACAGACTGAAGGTAAAAGGTTGGAAAAAATCATACCACTCACATGGATTGTGGAAGTAAGTAGGGGTTTCCATACTCATATCAAATAAAGTAGACTTCAAGCTAAAGTTAATCAAAGGGATAAAGAAGTACACTACATACTGCTCAAGGTAACCATACACCAACAAGGCATAACAATTATAAATATATATGCCCCAAACAATGGAGCATCTACATTCATCAAACAAACTCTTCTCAAGTTCAAGAGTCAAATAGACCACAAACAATAATTTTGGGTGACTTTAACACACCTTTTTCACCACTGGATAGATCTTCAAAACAAAAGTTGAACAAAGAAACTATAGAACTCAATAATACAGTCAATAACTTAGATTTAACTGACATATATAGAATATTTCATCCTTCAATGAATAAATACACTTCTCAGCAGTACATGAATCCATCTCTAAAATAGACCATATATTATGCTACAAAGCAACTCTTAGCAAATATAAAAAAGTAGAGTACTACCCTGCATTCGATCAGATCATAATGGAATGAAACTAGAAATCAATGATAAAAAATAAAAGCTACTCCAACACCTGGAGACTAAATAATATGCTACTGAATGAACAAGGGATTGCAAAAGACATCAAAGAGGAGATTAAATATTCTTTGAGATGAATGAGAACACAGATACAATATATCAAAATCTCTGGGACACTATTAAAGCAGTACTAAGAGGAAAGTTTATTACATGCAGTTCATTCCTTAAAAGAAGAAAAAGTCAACAAATAAATGATTTAACCTTACATTACAAAGCCCTAAAAAAAAAGAACAAATCAACACCCAAAGCAATAGAAGACAAGAAATAATTAAAATCAGAGATGAAATCAATGAAATTGAAACAAAAAAAAACAATTGAAAAAATTGACAAAACAAAAAGTTGGTTCTTTGAAAAAATAAATAAAATTGACATGCTAATGAAGAGAAAGAGAGAGAAACCTCAAATTACTACCATACGTGATAAAAAAAGGAAATATCACAACAAACACTACAGAAATATAGAAGATAATTAGAAATTATTTTGAAAACTTGTACTCTAATAAAATAAAAAATATCAAAGGCATTGACAAATTTCTAGAGTCATATGATTTGCCCAAATTGAATCAGGACAATATACACAATTTAAACAGATCAATTTCAAGCAACAAAATAGAAGATGCCATCAGAAGCCTACCAACCAAGAAAAGCCCAGGACCTGATGGATACACAGCCCAGTTCTACAAGACCTTTAAAGAAGAACTAATACTAATACTCTTCCACCATGCGACCAGCGCAATGGTTTCATTAATAAGGTTCTTGGCATAAAAATTAGCTAGAAGAGATTGAAATAAAACACACAGACTCAGTTACCTTATTTCTATTGCCAGATCCGAGACGGCTCCCCTCTCTGGTTCCCTCCTCTAACCGCCCGGCAGGGCAGCAAGGATTACTCAGGGCTAGCAGGAGAGAGAGAGAGTGAACACGCCTGGAGTAGCTTTTTATTGGGGAACAAGAGATTCATGGGAGAATTCCATCCAATGAAGATTGAGGGGGGACCGCATTCCAAGGTCAGGGTCAGTGATTGGGCCCCTGGGGTCAGTGGTCAGTCACACCCCCACACGGACGGGTTCTCTCATCAGGAAAGGGCCGGGAAAGTTCCGACACAGCCAGAACGCCTCAGACCCTTAACGGGAGTCGCCCAATCACATGTCAGAATGGCTTCCCACAACTCTTCAATTTATTTCAGGAAATAGTAAAAGAGGGAGAACTTCCAAACTCATTCTATGAGGCCAATATCACCCTGATTCCAAAACCAGACAAAAGCACATCAAAAAAGGGAAAACTTCAGACCAATATCTCTAATGAACATAGATGCAAAAATTCTGGCAAACTGAATACAAAAACATGTCAAAAAGATAGTACATCACAATCAAGTGGGGTTCATTCCAAGGATGCAAGGTTGGTTCAACATATGGAAATCAATAAATGCAATTCATCACATCAATAGACTTAAAGATAAGAACCTTATGATCATCTCAATAGACAGAGAAAAGGCATTCAACAAAATGTAGCACCCCTTCATGTTCAAAACACTAGAAAAATTATGGATAACAGGAACATATCTCAACATCATAAAAGCTATCTATGCTAAGCCCCAAGCTAACATCATTCTAAATGGAGAAAAATTGAAAGCATTCCCTCTAAAAACTGGAACAAGACAAGGATGCCCTCTTTCACCCCTTCTATTTAACATAGTTCTTGAAACACTGGCCAGAGCAATTAGACAGATTAAAGAAATTAAAGGGATATGGATAGGTAAAGAAGAAGTCAAATTAGCCCTATTTGCTGATGATATGATTCTATACCTAGAAGACCCAAAAAATTCCACCAGAAAAATTCTGGAACTAGTTAATGAAATTCAGCAAAGTAGCAGGATACAAAATCAACACCCATAAATCAAAGGCATTTCTATTTATCAGTGACAAATCCTCTGAAAGGGAAACAAGGAAAACTACCCCATTTACAATATCATAAAAAAAAAATAAAATACTTATGAATCAACTTAACAAAAGAGGTAAAAGAACTCTACAATTAAAACTGCAGAACACTAAAGAAAGAAATTTAAAAAGACCTTAGAAGATGGAAAGACCTCTTTCTTACCATGCATAAAACTCAAAGTGGATCAAGGACCTAGGAATTAAACTAGAAACACTTCGCCTATTAGAAGAAAAAGTAGGCCCAAATCTCCATCATGTCAGATTAGGCCCTACCTTCCTTAATAAGACTCCTATAGTGCAAGAATTAACATCAAGATTCAATAAATGGGATGGATTCAAACTAAAAGTCTTCTTATCAGCAAAAGAAACAGTGAGGTGAATAGAGAGCCTACTAATTGGGAACAAATTCTTACCCCACACTAATTAGAGCACTAATCTCTAGAATATATAAAGAACTCAAAAATCTTAACACCAAAAACAAACAAACAAACAACCCAATCAATAAATGGGCCAAGGAACTGAACAGACACTTCTCAGAAGAAGATATACAATCAATTAACAAATATATATAAAAAAAAATGTGCAACATCTCTAGCAATTAGAGAAGTGCAAATCAAAACTACTCTAAGATTTCATCTTACTCCAGTCAGAATGGCAGCTATTGAGAATACAAACAACAATGAGTGTTGGTGAGGATGTGGGGAAAAGGGCACACTCTTACGTTGTGGTACTGCAAATTGGTGCAGCCAATATAGAAAGCAGTATGGAGAATCCTTGGAAAACTGGGAATGGAACCACCATTTGACCCAGCTATCCTACTCCTCAGTCTATACCCAAAGGACTTAAAAACAGCATGCTACAGGGACACAGCCACATCAATGATTATAGCAGCACAATTCACAATAGCTAAACTGTGGAACCAACCTAGGTGTCCTTCAGTAGATGAATGGATAAAGAAAATGTGGTATGGGCTGGGGTTGTGGCTCAGCCATAGAGCGGTTGCCTGGTACATGCAGGGCCCTGGGTTCGATCCTCAGCACCACGTAAAAATAAATAAATAAAACAAAGGTATTTTAAAAATTTATATGTGTGTGTGTGTGTGTTTGTGTGTGTGAATATTATTCAGCATTAAAAGAAAATAAAATCATGGAATTTGCAGGTAAATGGTTGGAGCTAGAGAATATAATGCTAAGTGAAATTAGCTAATCCCCAAAAAACAAATGCTGAATGATTTCTCTGATTTAAGGATGCTGATCCATAATACGATAGGGGGGAACTAAATGAACTCTAGATAAGGGAAAGTGGAAAAGGGAAGGGAATGGAAGGGAGGGGCATGGGGGTAGGAAAGATGGTGGAATGCGATGGTCATCATTACCCAAAGTACCTGTATGAAGTACATGTATGAAGACACAAAGGATGTGACTGTACTTTGTGTACAGAGATATGAAAAATTGTGCTCTGTATGTGTAATATGAATTGTAATGCATTCTGTTGTCATATATAACAAATTAAAATTAAAAAAAAAGAATCAAGCTTCAGCTGGGCATTGTGGTATGGGCCTGTAGTCCCAGTTGGCTCAGGAGGCAGAGGAAGGAGGATTGCAAATCTGAGGACTGCCTCAGCAATTTATTGAGGCCCTAGGCAATCTCAGTGAGTTCCTGTCTTGAAAAAAAAATAATAAAAAGGGATGGGAGTGTGGCTCAGTGGTAAAGTGCCCTTAGGTTTTAATCCCCAGTACCCTTCTCCCCCTGAAAAAAAGAATCAACCTACAGCTGGGCACAGTAGTGCATGCCTGTAATCCAGTGACTTGAGAACCTGAGGCAGGATGATCACAAGTTTGAGACCAGCCTCAGCAATATAGCAAGACCCTGTCTCAAAATAAAATTTAAAAGGCTAGAAGTGGGCTGGGATTACAGCTCAGTGGTAGAGCGCTTGCTACACACGTGTGAGGCCCTGAGTTCGATCCTCAGCACCACATTAAATAAATATAAATAAAGATCTTTTAAAGAAAAAAGGCTAGAGGTATAGCTCAGTGGTAGAGTGCTTGCCTAGCATGTGTGAGACCCTGGGTTTAATTCTTGGTACTACAAAAAGGAAAAAATAATAATAATCAAGCTACATACTTAAATGAAATTAATTATATCAAGAATAAAAAGGGCTGGGGTGGTGGCTCAGTGGTAGAACATTTGCCTGGCATGTATGAAGCACTGGGTTCAATCCTCAGCACCACATAAAAATACAATAAATAAAAATAAAGTTATTTTTAAAAAATAAGAAGGAAAATGGAGACAGATGCAGTGGCAAACACCTGTAATCACAGCAACTCTGGAGGCTGGCTGAGGCAGGAGGATCACAAGTTCAAAGCCAGCCTCACCAATGTAGTGAGACCCTAAGCAATTTAGCAAGACTATCTCAAAATAAAAAATATAAAAAGAACTGGGGTATGCTCAATGGTAAAGCTCCTTTGGGTTCAATCCCTAGTATCCCCACACCATCATCACCACCCCCTCCAAAAAAAAAAGAAAGAAAAAGGGTGGGCTGGGGTTGTGGCTCAGTGGCTAAGTGCTTGCCTCTTATATGTGAGGCACTAGGTTTGATCCTCAGCGCTACGTAAAAATAAATAAACAGAATAAAGATATTGTGTCCATGTATGACTAAAAAGAATATTAAAAAAAAGAAGAGGAGGAAGAACCAAAAGAGAGCTGAGAGTGGCGGTGCTTGCCTGTAATCCCAATGACTTGGGAGGCTGAAACAGGAGGACAGCAAGTTCCAGGCCAGCCTTGGCACCTTAACAAGAGCCTGTTTCAAAATAAAAATTAAAAAGGGCACACATGGGGCTGGGGATGTGGCTCAAGCGCCTGGCATGCGTGCGGCCTGGGTTCGATCCTCAGCACCACATACAAACAGAGATGTTGTGTCCGCCGAGAACTAAAAAAT
The DNA here is from genome assembly GCF_045843805.1 of Urocitellus parryii. Classification (NCBI taxonomy): domain Eukaryota; kingdom Metazoa; phylum Chordata; class Mammalia; order Rodentia; family Sciuridae; genus Urocitellus; species Urocitellus parryii. Next base: position 2,357,078 of record NC_135544.1, read on the forward strand.
AAATATTAAAAATTTTTAGAAAAGGGCACACATGCAATCCTAGGTGTTTATAATCAACCTTCCAATAATTCTTATAATAAAGAAGTACCCCTAAGACTCTAGCATTCGGGGCTGGGGATGTGGCTCATGCGGTAGTGCGCTTGCCTGGGTTCGATCCTCAGCACCACATACAAAACAAAGATGTTGTGTCCACCGATAACTAAAAAAAAAAAAAAAAAAAAAAAAAAAATTTAAAAAAAAAGACTTTAGCATTCACATAACACATGATTTTTACTCTATCAGTGCACTAGTTGGGGTTCTTCAGAGAAACAGAATGAATAGGATGTGTGTGTGTGTATGTGTATGTGTGAGAGAGAGAGAGGGAGAGAAGAGAGAGTTATTAAAGGAATTTCTCACTTAAACATGAGGTTGATCAGTATCTAGATGTGTAATCAACCAGCTGGTGGCCCAGGATGGCCTCTGGTGTTCCAGAATGAAGACCTGAAAGCTCAAGATCCACAAAAAGGCCATGTTTCAAGTTCCAAGACCAAAAAACAAATCACTGCCCCAGCTTAAGGCAGTCAGACAGGGGTAATTTCCCCCTATTCACAGCTATTTCACTGCGGGTGACAGTGAAAAGATCTGACCAGAACAATTTTAAAGGAGGAAAAGTTTATTTGAGAGCTCACAGGACAGGGAGCTTTCTTGTTCAATTCAGGCCACCTTAGGAAAGGTAATTTGCTTAATACACAGTCTCTTAATACATAGTCTAATCCAGAAACACCCTCCCAGACACACACAAAATAATGCTTGATCAAACACCTGGGTACCCTGTGCCCCAATCAAGTTGACACACAAAATTAACCACTCTCAGCCCACCTTGTGTCAACTCAGCATCCATACCCATCTTTTTAAACTCTACACAATTTCCAAATAAAGAGAAAAACAAGGTCATAATTCCAGTTAACATGATAACCATCCTATAAACTAAACATACCAACCCCTTCCCCCAAAGAAGAGTTAAAGTCCTTATGTTATGGTTTGGATGTGAGGTGTCCCCCAAAAGCTCACGTGTGAGACAATGCAAAAAGGTTCAGAGGAGAAATGATTGGGTTGTAAGAGTCTTAACCCACTCAGAAATTTAAACCCCGATAGGGATTAACTAAGAGGTAAGTGAAGTGGTAGGGTGTGGCTGGAAGAGGTGGGAATTGGGGTGTGGCTTTGGATATATATTTGTATCTGGGAGTGGACTCCCTGTCTGTGTGAGCTGCTTCCTTCTGCCACACACTCTGCCATGATGTTCAGCCTCACCTCAAGCCCCAAGGAATGGATCCATGGACTAAGACCTCTGAAACCAAATAAAGGTTTCCTCCTTTAAAATTGTTCTGGTCAGATCTTCTAGTCACAGGAGTGAAATAGCTGACTAAAACACCTTGATAGCATTTACTTTTCTCCTTGCCATCCCATAACTGAAACCTTATGCTGTACAATTAATGATACTTAAATACTGCAAAACTAAGTCAACACATCTTATATTACATGCTAATATAAAAAGAGGGAAACCCAAGCTATTTACCATATACATCATTTACAAGTGGACAGAATATTGATAAGGGAAGAATTCTGGGATGTCTTAAATTAAGTTACAGGCCAGAGGATGGAGAGAGGGAAGGGATAAGAGTTTATTTTATCTGAAAGCTTCAAGATAAGTTGAGAAAGAAAAAGAGAAATTGTTTCAGATTCCTGGGTGCTAAAGATTAGCCATTAAGGTCATATCACATTCTGCTTTTAGAACCAACCAAACTAGCAAGAGCAGAAACTTTTCTTTGTGGACTCTCCTCCCATTGTAGGATTTTGCCTGCATTGCTTTGTCCTGCCCCTCTATCGATAGCCAATGTAGGTTGAATGTGAACAATTTGTGTTTTACTCCCCCTGTATTTTTATTAAGAAATACCCTGGCTTCTTAGATTTGGTGGACATTTTGTTTCCATCTGCTATCTGGTCATGCCACTGGTGGCTTAGGAAATTTGTCCCAGGACCTGTCCTTTTATTTTTGGCTAACATCCCTAAAAGCTTAATTAAAAGCTTCATTTCAGAGATCTCTTAGTCTCAAAAAATTTGATTTAACAACATATATACATGTTCAAACATATTCATAATGAAAAAAGAGGTAATATTTATGACGATTACAGTTCTCATTTTTATGACTGCTCTCCTGGTCATAGCTGGTGTCACACTCTCTCACTCCCCATTCTGTGTTCCCTTTGCCTCCACTAGCAATCAGCTGGACCAGCTGAGTACCTCGTCCTTACCTGGCTATTACCTTGAGCTCCTTACCTGGTGGGGTGAAGTCCTTGATGATGGTGCTAATCTCTGCTAACTGCGCAGGATGCAGTATTGCTTTTGATTTACTACTTTCCTAGTAGAGGCAGGTCTTATGGTTCTACCTGGCCTTTCCCTCCATACTTCACACATCAGAGGATCCATGTGGAAATTCTGCCAGCTACTGAGCGTGCCTGTCCTAATTATGCTTTTCTTAACTTCAGAAACCACCATAGAATGAGCTCAGGAACCCACTGGGCTCACTTTGAGGTGAACCTGAGGGATAACTTTGGGCTAGAGCTGTGTAGCTCAGTGGTAGAGCACTTGACTAGCATATGTGAGGCACTAGGTTTCATCCTCAGCACCACATTATAAATAAATGAATAAAGTATTGTGTCCATCTACAACTAAACATATTTTTTAAAAACCTTCACTGTTAGCAGGGCATAATGGGGCATGCTTGTAATCCCAGCTACTCAGGAAGCTGAGGCAGGAGGATTGCAAGTTCAAAGCCAGCCTCAGGAATTTAGTGAGGCTCTCTCTAAGCAACTTCTCAAGACCCTGTCTCAAAATAAAATATAAAAAAGGGCTAGGTTCAGTGCCCCTGGGTTCAATACCTAGTACCTAAAAATAAAAATAAATTTAAAAAAATAAGTTCCTTTGAGCAGAATGGGGAAAAGATTAATAGTATGAATCTTTGGCAGTGCAGGATCTTTCCTCAAGGGGATCTGGTTTACACTTCGTTCTGTAATGGTCTGTAAACCAGTTCATGTCTGGCCTATTTATTTCCTTCCTGAACACCATGACCGAACCAGCCAACATCACAGGTCTCTACAAGTCAGGACACCTTGCCCCTTATAAGTACTTGGAGTATCCAATGGTGATACTTTGCATATCTCTATTGCCACATCACACCACAGACTATTAGTGGAGTCATTAGTGCCTTGAAATTGGATCAGATTAGTGAACCAATTCCAGAAACCCCAGAACCAATTCAGAAATCTTACCCTTAAGATTCTATCCCTGAAGCCTTGGGTTCAATCCCTAGCACCACACACACACAGTTGGTATAGTGCTTGCCTTGCAGGCACAAAGTTCTGGGTTCAATCCCCAGCACCACACACACACACACACACACACACACACACACACACACAAAGATTTTATTCCTGGGTTAAGGTTGTGGCTCAGTGGTAGAGCATTTGCCTAGCATGGGTGAGGCACTAGGTTAGATTCTCAGCACCACATATAAATTAATAAATAAATAAAATAATGGTCCATATCAACAATTAAAAAAGTTTTTTTAAAACAATTTTTTAAAACTTTATTATTTATTTATTATTTGTATGTGGCACTAAGGATCGAACCCAGGGCCTTGCACATGTAAGGCGAGTGCTCTACTGCTGAACCACAACCCCAGCCCTTGCTTTTCTTTAAAAGAAAAAAAAAAAAAAAGCCAGGCACAGTGATGCACGTCTGTAATACCAGTGGCAGAGGGGGTGGGGCTGAGATAGGAGAATCACGAGTTCAAATCCAGCCTCAGCAATGGCAAGGCGCTAAGAACTCAGTGAGACTCTGTCTCTAAATAAAATACAAAATATACAAAATAGGGCTGGGAATGTGGCTCAGTGGCTCAGCGCCTTTGAGTTCAATCCCTGATATTCCCGCTACCCGCCTTGTCAAAAGAAAAGAAAAAGAAAGATTCTTTTCCTTTGGAGACAGGTATGGTGGCTCCCACTTGTAATCCCAGCCACTTGAGAGTCTGAGGCAGGAGACCAGACTTGCAAGTTGGAGGCCAGCCTCTGAAACTTAACAAGATCCTCTATATTAAGAGAGAGAGAGAGAGAGAGAGAGAGAGAGAGAGAGAGAGAGAGACAGACAGACACCGGAGACCTAGCTCAGTGATAAAGTGCCCCTGAGTTAAAACCCCAGTGTCACAAAAGACAGATTTTCTATTCATGATTCACTGATAGAATGTGACCTACTATGTATGAAGCCTTGGGTTCAATCCCTAGCACCACACACACAAAAAGATTCTATTACTCTAGAACCACTGTACCAAAATTTATATTAGTCACTCTCCAAAGTAACAGAATCAATAGTTTGTGTGTGTAGAGAGAGAGAGAGAGAGAGAGATTAATTTTAAGGAATGGCTCACATGATTGGCAGAGGCTGGCAAATCTGAAATTAGTAAGGAAGGCCAGAGGCTAGAAATTCCAATAAAAGCTGATATTGTAGTCTTGAATCTGATGGTAGTCTGGGCCCCAAATTCCTTCCTCTTCAGGGCTTTTAAAGTCTTCAACTGATTAGGTCAGGCTCCTCTACACTATAATGTGCTTTACTTAAAGTCTACTGATTTAAATGTTAGTCACATCTAAAATACCTTCACAGTGTTACTTCCAGTTATCGGTGACGAGTCTGCTTCCTCACATGTTTGAACACTAGAGAAGCATGCAGAGGCAAGCATAGAAAGCAGGGTTTATTTAAAAAGGGATAACGAACTTCTCCCAGGAGGGAAAAGGGGGCCATAGGTATTCCTGTATCCCCAGAAGGTAGGTGTTCTGCCCTTTTTATATGTCCTAGGCTTCCTTTGCTCTCCTGCTCTCTTCCCCTTATCTTTCTCCTTCCTGGGTACTGGACTAGGCCCAGTAATGCTCAGTGGGATGTCCCAAAGGTGGGAAACAGGTGGGCTGAAGGTGGGCAGGAGGGAGCAGCCCAGGACACATTAATTAACAACTTTATAGCTCCCTGTAGGGAGGGGCAATTCCTGGGACAGGTTACCTCAGCAACTGGTTGGAGCAGGGGCAGGTTCTTGGTAAGGATGGAGGAAGGGCTCTGAAGGAATTAACATTTTAATCCCTCTGGAGACAGTCTCAAAATTGACCTGACTCATCTGACCTGACTCGATGGACCTATCTATACTGACTGCCTGTCTAATTCTGGCTTCAAGAGCAACACCTAAACTTGTTTTACAGAAGAGCTGAACAGCATGGCTACGCCAAGCTAATATAAAATTAACCATCTGTTACGGTTTGGATCTTAAATGTCCTGCCAAGGCCCATATGTGGTCACCATCCTGTGCTGCTTTAGGGAGGTGTTGGAGCCTTTAAGAAGCAGGGCCAACTGGAACAAAGTTAGGACCCTGCAGGCATGCCCTTGAAGGGGATATTGGGACCCTAGCCCCTTCCTATCTTTTTTTGCTTCTAGGCTGCCATGAGGTAAGCAGATTTGCTCTCCTCATTTTTGCTCCCTAATGTTCTGCCTCATCATAAGCTCCCAAACAATGTAAACTACCAACCTTGAACTGAAACCTCTGCAACTGTGAGAAAAAAACAACAACAACAACAAAACTTTCCTCTTTTTAAGTTGTTTTTCTCAGGTATTTTGTCACAGAAATGGGAAGCTAACACTCCATCATAGCATGGGTTATCCAGAAGTTTTAATTTTCTGTGCTGTCAAATGCAACACCCTTTCCTTTGTGGATTCTATATATGATGTCATGTGGTTCCTTTGTTTTGCTTTGTTAGGGTTTTTTTTTTCTCTTTTGTTTTTTGACAAGTAGTATTGGGGATCAAACCCAGAGCCTTTTGCACGCTAGATAAGTACTCTACAACTGAGCTACACCCAATCCTACTATGTCACATTTAAAAAGACTTTTATTGGATGAAGAGGTAGCTCAGTAGTAAAGTGCTTGCCTAATGCTTACTTGCCTTGCTTTTCTTTTTTCTTTCTTTTTTCTTTTTTGTGGATCCACAATACCACAAAAGAAAAAAGATGGAAAAAAAAGAAAAGAAAAAGGCTTTTTTAGAACTAGCTTCATATTTCCCATTTCAAATATTAGTTCACATGGAATTCAGTGAGGTATAATGTATGAGCTGGGGCCCTGTTTTCCCAAAGAGCTGACCACCTATCCTTCCAATTTTTCATCTGCTATATTATCTATTTCTTTCCTCAATGATATTAAATGCTTCCTTAATAATATATGTACATATATATTTCTGGGCTCTATTCTGATCAGTTGATGTGACTTTAGTAATATCCGGTGGATTTCTTAAAGAAGGATACACATGTGATGGTCACACATTTTTATTTCCAACAATTGTACACTAGATGGTGCTACCTTACTAAATGAATCTGCTTACCAAAAGTTAAAGACCAAAATTAAACACAAGGTCATCATATATAAAAGTATATAAAAGAATATTAACTTCTAACTTAAAATCTTAAAATTAATGTTTTAAAGATTGGTGTATTCCTTAAGGAAATTTGGCAATAAAATAATAAAAGAGCCAGAGTGGTGGCACATACCTGTAATCCCAGCCACTCAGGAGGCTGAGGCAGGAAAATGGTAAATTTGAAGTCAACATCAACAATTTAGTGAGGCCTTAAGCAAATTTAGTGAGATGCTGTCTCAAAATAAAACATACAAAGGACTGGGGATGTGGCTCAGTGGTAAAGTGCCTCTGGGTTCAATCCCCAGTATCAATCAATCAATAAATAAATCATAAAATGAGCTGGGGATGTAGCTCAATGGTAAAGCACCTCTGTGTTCAATCCCCAGTACCAAATAAATAAGAGAGTGTTTGTGGATTCACTTGAATTTTCTGTGATTGGAATTTACACACAAACAAGGAGTCTCCCATCTTATCAAGGCACAATTCAGAATCAATGCTGAATATTGTTTCTGTTTGAAATACCTATTTTTATTTGAGGGCCATGATTTTTTACTTCTTTTCTAGACAATGATATCTACCATGTTGTATTAACCATGTCTTTCATTTACTGTGTTATGATGCTTTGACATCTGAGGACTTTGCTGACCTGGTGAGACTGCTTCTCTCAGTGCTAGCCAATTCCTAGGGAAAGTAAAAGTCTAGGAATGTGTGCACATGCAAACCTGCAAAGCCAGAGCCCACATCCCCAACGGCCTTCCTTTTTAAATTTTTTTTTTTTTTTTTTTTTTTTTTAGTTATAGGTGGACACAATATCTTTATTTTTATGTGGTGCTGAGGATCAAACCCAGTGCCTCATGCATGCACAGGAAAGCGCTCTACCTCTGAGCCACAACCCCAGCACACACACACACACACCCCAGCAGCCTTCTTTATTGAGCTTTTACACTATCTACCTGCCCTAAACACTCCAAGAACAACCAGGTACCAGGCAAAGAGGGACAACCCCTATGCCCTAGAGCATGCAGAAATTATTCAATGAGCCAGTCCTCTCACCCAGTCTTGCCTGTTCCTTCCCATGGAAACCACAATAAAAATCTCTTGCTCACATTTTTCTTTTACTTCCTTTGCCCCCGGCTGACCTCAGTGCTTCCCCTTGTCTCTCCCTCACATGGCATGGCATGTCCCACTTCTTGGAATCCAGAAGAATAACAACTATATTTTTAATGGCAGTTGTCTCCCATCTGTTAAAACCTGTATTTTAAAACACATATTAAAATGCCCATGTGGCATATGTCTTCAATCCCAGAGACTCAGAAAGCTGAGGTAGGAGGATTGCAAGTTCAAAGCCAGCCTCAGCAATCTAGCGAGGCGCTTAGCAACTCAGTGAGAACCTGTCTCTAGTAAAATACAAAATAGGGCTAGGGATGTGGCTCAGTGGTCGAGTGCCCCTGAGTTTAATCCCCAATATCCTCCCCCACCCAAAAAAAAAAAAAAAGGGGCTGGAGAAGTAGCTCAGTGATTAAGTGGTCCTCAGTACAATCTCTAGTACCAAAAATAAATGTAGAATATAAATAAAACACATGTCACACTCCACTGATTACCCTTTCTTGCTAAAGGAGCCTTGAATTTGTTCAGGCTAGGAGTATCAGTTAAAATGATTGCTTTGCCAGGCTTCTTGCAACTAGGGTGTCCATGGGACACATGGCTTCCAAGACAGAAACCTACTGCCATATTCCAGGGAAAGTTTGTTTCTTGATACAGATACAATTCCTTTCTTATCCTTCATCTTGTTTGGAACACAGATGTGAGGATAGAGATGAAACAGCTGTTATGCAAGGGACAAGAATGAGGATGAAATCTACCTTCCCAGCACAGTGAAACAGAAAGATAAATGAACATCAATGACATTACTCCCTCCAGACTTCTTCCTATTGGGTTAAGCCACTACAGATGTGTTTTTCCCATAGGCACCTTAATGGAATTCATAAATGACATCCCTACTGGGGATGTAGCTCCGTGGTACAGCAGTTATAGTTGACTAGGATGTGGGAGGCCCGGGGTTCAATCCCCAATACTGTAAAAAGAATGAATGAATAATACCCCTTCATAATTATATTTACCTGGGTCTGGCTCATTGATATTGGCTTTTCTTTCTTTCTTTCTTTCTTTCTTTTCTTTTCTTTTTTGGTACTGGGGGATTAAACCCAGAGATGCTTAACTACTAAGCTACATCCCATCCTTTTTTTTTTTTTTTTTTTTTGAGACAGGCTCTCACTAAATTACTGAGGTTGGCTTTGAACTTGTGATCCTTCGGCCTCAGCCTCCAGAACTGCTCGGTATAAGCTTCTTGACACACCAGCAAAGGCCTGTGTCAGAGGACCAAGGAGTAGCACATCTACCAGAAACTGGGATCAGGAGAAATGAATCATTTGCATTTCTAGGGGGTTATTTGCCAGTAACCCCAAACCTGTCTGGGGAGGACATCTCATGTTATTATCTGTCCAGCAGCAATTTTCCTTTCTTTTTTCTGGTTACCAGCAGTTTTCTTAGACAACTACTTCCCCTTTGTTTCAATACATCTAAATATTAACTATTTCTTGATTTGTGGATCTGTATTTGCCAATTCATTCATCATTAAAATTTATTTGTAACTCAAAAATTAATGCTGGCAGTCATCGCACAGTCATTTGTAGACATGTGCAGTGGTAAAAAAAAAAAAAAATTGAGTTGCCTAATGTGCCTGTAGAACAAGATGACACTCTGCCTTCTCCTTTCAGCTCTTGTCCTTTAAATAGGTATCCTTTTCAAGGTTTATTTAGGGCTACATTTTTTACCACTTCTGTGCCTCTTGTTGGTGATTTCATTGTTTAAAATGTCCCCAAAGTGTAGAGAAGTGCTCTTAAAGGCAAGAAGGCTGTGATGTGCCATAGGAAGAAAATACCTACATTAGATAAGCTTCATTCAGGCAAGAGTCAAAGTGTTGTTGGCCATGAGTTCAATGTTAACTGGTCAACAAGATATTCCAAATAAGTTATCACTCAACAGAAACACATGAAGTAAGTTAAGCATTGATCAGCTGATAAAAATGTTGTGGCCGGAGTTCCACAGGTACCTACATCTGTATTTCCCCTAGAAACAATGCTTCACTACTTGTGCAACTCTATGGATCGTAACTACTATGCATAACAAAAATTAATTGCACTGTGGGTCTATAAAGAAAGATGATGAGGGCCAGGCACAGTGGTGCATAATTGTAACTTAGCTACTTGGGAGGCTGAGGATCAGTAATTTCAGACCAGCCTGGGCAACTAAGCAAAACCCTGACTTTAAAATGAAAAGAAATGAAAAAAAAAATAAAATAAAATGGCTGTCTGGGGTGCTGGGACTGTAGCTCAGTGGTAGAGCACTTGTCTCATATGTATGAGGCACTGGGTTCCAACATCAGTACAACATAGAAAATAAATAAATAAAGATATTGTACCATCTACAACTAAAAAATATTGAAAAAGGGGGAACCTGGGTGGTATAACTCATTGGTAGAGCAACCCGGGCTCAATCCCCAATACTGGAGGGAAAAATACAGATGGATGAGGGAAAGTAGTACCACTTAAAGAGTGAAAATTCTTGTTTGTTCAATACAATTTTGTGACTTTCATTGTCCTGGTAATTTGTAAGTGAGACCTCTTTAAATAGTTTTCATAAATTTCAGCTATTTTGAAAGCATGTTATAAGTGGTAACCAATCATCAGGAATTGGCCCTCCTTGCTGTGTTGTGCTTAAAGCATTGAAGAATCTGGTCAAAACCTCAGGGTGGGACTGGATGTAGCTCAGTGGTATATCCAGAGCTTGCCTAGTGTGTGCAAGGACCTGGGTTTGATCCCTAGCACCACCAAAATGAAAAAAAGAAAGAAAGAAAGAAAGAAAGAAAGAAAGAAAGAAAGAAAGAAAGAAAGAAAGAAAGAAAGAAAGAAAGAAAGAAAGAAAGAAAGGAAGACCCTCAGGATGTGCCCAATACACTGAAGCAGAATACTAAGATACTATTGTCTATGGGCTAATGGAAACTACTTTATTCAGAGAGAGTAAATATAACAGATATCCCATTGCCTGCAACCATTGCTGCTACCCATTAAATCAACCAAAACAGCAATCAGAAGATGGCAAAACTAGTTTTATTAAGCCATAAAGAATAAAAGTGTGCCATTTGCAGGAAGATGGATGGAACTTCAAAGCATTATGTTAAGGGAAATAAGCCAGACTCAGAAAGTCAAGGATTGTATGTTTTCTCTCATGTTATGGACAATAGAGAGAAAAAAGAAAAAGAATGGGAGAATTTTAAAAAATAGAATTTCAGGAAAAAAAATTCATGAAAATAAAAGGGAGACCAGTAGGATAGAGGAAGAGGACCAAAGGGAGGGAAAAGAGAGGAAGAAGGGAGATACCAAGGAATGAAATTGACCAAATATATAACAAGTCCCATTATTATCTACAATCATACTGTACTAATAAAAAGAAAGAGATCCAGGAACAGTGGCACATGCCTGTAATCCCAGCAATGTGGGAGGCTGAGGCAGGGGAAAGTGAGTTTAAAGCCAGCCTCAGCAACTTAGCAAGGCCCTAAGCAACTTAAAGAGAAAAGAAATAAAACTAAAAAAAAGAAGAAGAAGAAGGGGCTGAGGTTGTAGCTAAGTGGTAGAGCACGTTCCTTGCACATGTAAAGCACTGGGTTCGATACTTAGCACCACATAAAAATAAATAAAGTATTGCGTCCATCTTCAACTGAAAAAATTTCTTTTTTTAAATTTTAGTAGGAAGTAATTTTATTTATTTTTTTTTTGAAAAAAAAATCTTAGAAATTCTTAAAAAGAAAAAGAAAAAGATTACACACCCACACAAAGATGGCCAGCAGTATTCACTCCCTATCTACTGTCATTGTTTTCAGTAGCTACTTCTTCATCATTACTTATCCACAAAAACCCAAAAGCATTTGTCAGATTGGGTTGTTACTCCTGACCCACCCAGAGTGCCAGGCACGGGCTCTACCACTGAGCTACATCTCCATCCCCTAGGACTACTCTTTTCGTGGAGGAAAAAGTAGTCCTACTTTTGGGCTGGGATGTAGCTCATGATAGAGTATTTGCCTAACATGCACAGGCCCTGGGTTTAATTCCCAGCACCCACAAAAAAGAAAAAAAGAAAGAAAAGACTACTTTTGACAACATAGACCCATTACAAAATCACAAAAGTCTCATGACGCCTAAGCAAACTCACCACTAATTACACTAATTGGAAATTTGATATATAGCAGTTGCCAAAACATAAAATATGTAGGCTGGGATTATGTACATAAATACCTGTGAATTAATTAAGTATACTGAGGTACATATAGATTTGCCATACTTAAGTAAGCAAAAAAAAAAAAGGTCTTAACATATAGATTTTTTTCAGTTTTATTTTTATAGTATTGAGCCCAGGCCCTTGCACTCAGTGGGGAAGCACTCTATCACCGAGTTACTTTCTCAATCTTGTTAGAAGGTTTTCAAGGCAATGATCTTAGAGATCAGGCAACAATACCCAGATGGGAATTTTTTTTTTTTTTTGGTAGTTGTAGATGGACACGATATCTTTATTTTATTTGGTTATTGTATGTAGTGCCAGGGATAGAAGCCAGTGCCTCATGCATGCTAGGCAAGCGCTCTACCACTGAGCCACAACCCCAGGCCCATGACATTTTTGTTTTAAAATATAAGATGGATGGCAGATTGCTTGAAATAAAGGATTTTTATGCTTTACTTCACCTTTTTAATACCTTGTATGATTTTGAGTAGAGACATGGTTCATGGAAGCATAGCATCTGATACATAATCAAGCATACATTTGAGCGATTGCTATTGTTACAGTAGAGGTTCTCTTAATTGACCATCTCTACCTAATTGACAAACATACTGACTGGTGCTAATTGTACTCCAAACGGTGTGGGCTACTTATTAGAAAACTGTTAAACTTTTGCTCCCATTGGTTAAATCATTTGCTTACCAAGAGTCAACTGTGTGCCCAAACTGGTTTATGGGAGTTGTACTTGCTATTGTAATTATGTAATCTAATTCAATATTGCATAAATTGATAAAATGTGAAAGCATAAAATTGCTAGCTATTGAAAGACTTACAAAAGGTGAAGATTTTTTGCAAATTGCTATTGAGGGTTAGAGTGTAGCTCAACAGTACAGCACTTGTCTGGCATGAATAAGGCCCTGGGATTGAATCTCAGCACCATCTAATAAATAATAGCTATTGAATTAGATATAAACAAGGCAACATAATTCATTTAGAAAAAAACTAATACAATCTAAAAGGATGTGTCCTCAGACTGTTAACTTGCCTTCATAAAACTCCTATGTGTTGATTTGATACTTCTAACCTCTTTCTCCAACTAAAATAGTTCTGGATTTCAGTCTCTAACGTCCACATGGATATTCCACAGGCCCCTCAAATTCAACATATTCAAAATTCAACATACTAAATATTTTTCTCCCCAACTCTGCTCCCCTTTCTATGTCCCTTTGGGAACACTACTTGGTTTCCAGGAGTATTGGTAAAAGTGTACCTGGACTGGTGGGGAGGGAAGCCCCAATTGTAATATTCCCAATGTCTGTGGTGTCAGTACCAACTGTCATGACCAATTTCAAGCTTCTAATGCAATATCACTGAATGAGTAATTGGGAAGTAATGTGTAATACATCACTACGTAGTATTTCCACCAAACTAATACAGTGAAGGTAAATAACTTCAATAGAATGGGTAACAAAAATATTACCAGGAATGGTAAGTTTTGAGTGTTTGTTTGTATGTTTGTTTTTAAAAAGAGAGAGTGAGAGAGGAGAGAGAGAGAGAGAGAATTTTTTAATATTTATTTATTTTTTTAGTTCTCGGCGGACACAACATCTTTGTTGGTATGTGGTGCTGAGGATCGAACCCGGGCCGCACGCATGCCAGGCGAGTGCGCTACCGCTTGAGCCACATCCCCAGCCCAGAGTGTTTGTTTTTAATATCTTTATTTTATTTATTTTTATGTGGTGCTGAGGATCAAACCCAGGGCCTCACACATGCTAAGCAAGCGCTCTATCGCTGAGCCACAACCCCAGCCCTTTGTTTTTAACCTTTGTTGAATGTAATTTACTTAATTGTAATTAATTATATTTAATTGTAATTTATGTAATTGTAGGCATATGTAATTTATTTTTTTAAAAATAAAGGTTGTGTTTCACAATCAGTTCCCAGATTTTATTTTATTTTTTAATGACAATATTTTTGTTTATTCTTTTTAGTTATATATGGCAGAATGTATTTGGACATATCATATATACATGGAATATAATTCCCCATCCTTGTGATTGTACATGATGTGGAGTTACACTGGTCGTGTATTCACAGATGAACATGGGAAAATTAAGTCTGATTCATTCTATTGAAGTTCCTGAATTTTTTATAACATGCTTCAAAAAGACCAGCAGGAGAGTTTGTCTTCAAATCTAAAATTTCCCTGACTTGCTCTTTTTTGACTTCACCCAATTAGGACAGATCTACTCAACTGCTGTGTTATCACATTGATTACATTTGCAAGGCCCTTTTTCTATAATATAGTAAAAGGCATGATATCCCTTCATGTTCATGTTTACTTACATTCAAGGGGAAGAGACATCCAGAATGTCAACACCGAGTGACAGGAGTCTTGGCATTGATCATAGAATTCTACTATCATTAAGGTAAAATATTTTTGGTAAACTGAAATAGTGGTTTTCTAAATAGTTCCCCAAAAGACAAAAGTATTAGACACTTGAGTGTTAAGTTTCCCATAGGCAGAGTTGTGTCTATTGTAAGTCTCTAGTACCCAGCCTGGTACATAGGCTGCACTCATTAAGTATTAGTCAAACAATGAACACATCTGTCAAAAAGCGTTAACTTTGTAAATAAGAAAAAGATTAATGTCTTGGGATAAACCGATTCACCTGTCCCTAGAGCATGTTTTTATTCCACATTTGAGGATCAAAAACAGTGTGAGGAAAAATAAACAAATATAATATAAATAAGACACACTTTCTGTCTTCAAGATCGTAATCTAGCAGACAAAGCAACCCTACAAAAACCCAGAGTATTGATCAGCCTGAGTGAGACAAAGCGATCTGAAAGACACAACTGAAATTCATTGGAATGAAGACAGAAAACTTGCTTTGTCTATGAAGAGAGGGGTTCACTCTGTGGAGAGAGGTCAAGTTCTTAGGATGAGCAGGGTACCAGAAGAGAGATAATGAGAGAAGATGGTGCTGCCAACAGCAAAGAAATCATCCCTGCCAGATAGAGGGTGTAGGCTTGGATAGATGAGTCGTCCTTCCAGTCCAGCTGGAATGTGGAGTGTGAGAAGGCAGATAAGGATGGAACAGAAGGTTGGGGCCATTTTTCAAATTTGGGGTTGTACCTCTGAGGAACCACAGATCTATCTTGGAGGTTTGCATGAGATTAAGGAGGATAAATATGTCCTTATCCCTTAAAAAAATGTTTGGTGTTGGGTCTAGGGGTGTGGGTCAGTGGTAGAGCTCTTGCTTAACATGCTTGAGGCCCTTGGGTCAATACCCAGGACAAAAAAAAAAAAAAAAAAAAATC
Organism: Urocitellus parryii; assembly: GCF_045843805.1. Lineage (NCBI taxonomy): Eukaryota > Metazoa > Chordata > Mammalia > Rodentia > Sciuridae > Urocitellus > Urocitellus parryii. The sequence goes on from NC_135544.1 coordinate 2,372,209, forward strand.
AGTGTTTGCTCTGAAAAAAAAAAAATCTATTCCTTTTAATTACCTTCTATTGTGCCAGCATCACCAATCTCCACCCCTTGCAGGCTGGCTCCATTTCCTCAGTAAAAATATGCACAAATTTTTCATTTTCAAATAGCATCTTTCTTCCCTAGCAGTCCTACTGATATCTTCAGAGTAAACCTTCATAGGCACATCATAAATTCTTTTGAATGATTGTTTTTTTAGTTTGCTCTGTCACTTCTTGCTCATCATGAAGTATCTATGAAATATTTTTTAAACCACCTTTTTTTTTTTCAGTGCCTTGCTAGGCAAACATTCCACTGGACTACATCTCCAGACTTCTTTTCAACCACTTTTATTTTACTTTTTCTCCCTACCAATGCCCTAAAATTGGAATCTCAAAAGTCACTAATGGTTGAATACTTTGCACATGCCTATAATTCCAGCTATTAGGAGAGCTGAGGCAGGTGAATCACAAGTTTGAGGCCAATTTAACCAGACTGTGTCTGAAAATAAAAATGTATTTTTATCCAACAATTTAGAGAAATACAGAATTTCAACATTAAGATGGGGATGTACAAAGGAATGGCTACATTCAATTTCAAAGTTCTTTTTTTGAGGAAAAAAGGATGCTAACATTTAAGATTTAGTTCTTACACAACTTCCACATCCATGAAAAGAACATGCCTTGGGTTCTCTTGCTTGCCCAGACCAAATGATCCCCAGCAGAGTTACCAGACCAAGTGTAGCAGTCAATCTATAGAGGTATGATTATCATTTTAAGCCACTGAGTTTTGGAGTGGTTTGTTACATGGCAATATAAAATCAAAACGTAGCCTGTTTGTTACTAAATTTCCAACACCAGGACTGTGTATCAAGAACATAATTGGGGCTGGGGTTGTGGCTCAGTGGTAACGCGCTTGCCTAGCATGCATGAGGCACTGGGTTCAATTCTCAGCACCACATACAAATAAATAAAATAAAGGCCCATCAACAACTAAAAAATATTAAAAAAAAAGAACATAATTAATAAACACTGAAGTTAACAACTAGTTATTGAACATCTACAACAATACAAACAACAATAAATGTTGTCGAGGATGTGGGGGAAAAGGTACACTCATACATTGCTGGTGGGACTACAAATTGGTGCAACTAGTACAGAATGTGGTATGGAGATTCCTCAGAAAACTTGGAATGAAACCACCATTTGATCCAGCTATCCCACTCCTCAGTTTATACCCAAAGGACTTAAAATCAGCATACTACAGTGACACAGCCACATCAATATTTATAGCAACTCAACTCACAAAAGCTAAATTGTGGAACCAACCTAGGTGCCCTTCAACAGATGTATGGATAAAATATATATAAATGTGATATATATATATATATACACAAACACACACACACACACACACACACACACACACACACACATATATATATATATATATATATATATATATATATATATATATATACACACACAAACACACACACATATATATGCCACATTTATACATATATGTATACACAATTGAGTATCACTCAGCCTTATTGCTGGTAACTGGACAGAACTGGAGAATATCATGCTAAGTGAAATAAGCCAATTCCAAAAAATCAAAGGCTGAATGTTTTCTCTGATATGTGGATAATAATTCACAATAAAGGGAGGGTGCTAGGGAAGAATAGAGTTACTTTAGATTAGGTAGAGGGAAGTGAAGGGGGAGGGATATGTGGGTAGGAAGTACAGTAGAATAAATAAGACATTATTACCCTATGTACATATAACAGTATGACCAGTTGGATTCTACATGATGTAAAACCAGAAGGATGAGAAATTATACCCCATCTATATATCATGTATCAAAGTGCATTCTATTATTATGTATGACTAATTAGAACAAATAAAAAATAGGTAAAATATTTTAAAATGTATATTTTCCACATTTAAAAAAATATTTTTCAGTTGTAGATGGACACAATACCTTTATTTATTTATCTTTATGTGGTGCTGAGGATCAAACCCAGGGCCTCACCCATCCTAGGCGAGCGCTCTGCCATTGAGCCACAACCCCAGCCCACTTTTCCATATTTTTTAATTGGTGCATTATAGCTGTACATAATGATGGAATTTATTATTACTTATTTGTACATCCACCCAATATAACAACGTAAATTGGCCAATATCACACCCCAGCACTTCGACTCTCCCTTCCCACCTCTCTCCCCTTGGTCCCTTTCTTTTACTGATCTCCCTTTGAATTTTAGGAGCTCCACTCCCACCTTTTTTTGTTCTCCTTTTTCCTCTCTAGCTTCCACATATGAGAGAAAACATATGACCTTCGACCTTCTGAGTTTGACTTATTTTGCTTAACATAATGGTGTCTAGCTCCATCCTTTTGACATAATTTCATGAAAATGAAAAGGGCTCGGTATGGGAGGCCCTGGGTTCAATCCCCAGCACCACAAAAAAAAAAAAAAAAGAAAAGAAAGAAAGAAAGAAAGTCATCAATAAATGCCTAAGAAAAAAAGCCTTTGACATCCAAGAATACTCTGACACCACATGGAAAAGTCATATTCTTCTCTTATTGCACATAAAATCTAATTGAACATCTAGGATCCTAGAGTGACAGGGGCCAAGTGGCAGCAACTAATTGCCAAAGGCAAGTAGGTGTGATTACTATAATGGATACTAAAGTCAGCAGTTAATCAGAAGGGCCTGACTTATGGCGTCAACTAGTTACTCATGGTGTTTCTAGAAGTGAAATAGATGGACAAGCTATTAAACCTTACGTTCTATGTATAATTGGAAGAAATCTAGGTCAAGTGAACAGAAGTATAGATAGAAACCTAAAACAGAGAGTCATAGCCCTTCAATCAACTCCTGAATTTGAGTGAGTTTATAGACCCAGACACCTTGAATGAAGCAGAGGACTGTTCCCTTGAGGAAGGACCCTATTACACCACCAAAACTTGTCTTTCTCCCATCCTCTCCCAAAAGGACTTATGATTTTTAACCTGTGCATTGGGGAAAAGGAAATAATCCAACTTTTCAGGAACACAGGGTCTGAACTGACACTAATTTCAAGGCACAAAAATGTTACTGTGTTCCACCAGTCAGAGTAAGAGCTTAAGGTCAGGTGATCTATGCAATTTTAACTCCGGTCTGTCTTCAGTGGGCCCAGTGGATCCTAGAACCCATCCTGTAGGTACTTCTCCAGTTCAGGAATATATAATTAGAATAGACATATTCTGCCACTAGCAGAATTTCCATATTGGTCCCCTGATCTGTGGAATGAGTGTTATTATGATGAGAAAGGCCAAGTAGAACCACTAAAACTGACTCTCCCTAGCAAAATAGTAAGTCAGAAGCAATATTGCATCCCTAGAGGGATTCCCCAAATTAGTACCACCATCAAGGACTTGAAAAAAGCAGATGGGGGACTTCCACTGTGTTCCCATTCAGCTCACCTGTTTGGCCTCCATTTGAAGACAGATGGAGTTTAGAGGATGACAATAGATCATCATGGGCATAACCAGGTGGGAACTCCAATTGCAAGTGCTATACCAGATGTGGTTTTATTACTGGAGTAAATTAACACATCCCCTGGTACCTGGTGTGCGGCTGTTGATCTGGAAAATGCATGTTCCCTATATTTATCAATAAAGGCCACCAGAAGTTTGTTTTCATCTGGTAAGGCCAGAAACACACCTTCACTGTCTTTTCTCAGAAACACATCAACTCTCCAGCCTGTCATAATTTAGTTCACAGGGCCCTGGCCTTTCCCTTCTTCAAGATAATCACACTGGTCCATTGAATTGAAGGCATTTGCTGATAGGACCTAGAGCGTAAGAATTAACAACTCTTTTGGTAGCATATTTACATGCCAGGGAGTGGGAAATTTACCAAAGTGAAAAGTCTAGGGTCCCACTAGTATGGGGCATGTAGAGAGATACCCTTTGTAAGGTAAAGGCTAAGTTGTTGATTCTGGTCCTTCTACAACCAAAAAGGAGTCACAACATCAAGCAGGCCTCTTTGGATTTTGAAAGCAACATATTCTTCATTTGATGTGTCACTCAAGCCCATTTACCAAGTGACCCAAAAAACTGCTTTTTTTTTCTGCGAAATCTAGATCAAGAGAAGGTTCTGCAACAGACTGATGAGAAAGGTACTCCACATCTTGGGCTGTACAAACCAGCAGATACAATGGTGTGTGAATTGCCAGTGGCAGAGAAATTGCTAGAAGCCTAGAAGCCTTCAAAAGGCCTCTTGAGGTGAACTACAAGTGCAAGCCCTTGGGATTTTGAAGCAAAGCCCTACCATCCTCTGTAAAGAATTACTTCTTTTTCTTCTTCTTCTTCTTCTTCCTCCTCCTCCTCCTCCTCCTCCTCTTATTCTTCTCCTCCTCCTCCTCCTCCTCCTCCTCCTCCTCCTCCTCCTCCTCCTCCTCTCCTCCTCCTCCCTGGAGACAGAACTCACGACCTTGCACATTCTAGCCAAGTACTCTACCACTGAGCTACATCCCCAACCTGAAGAAATAACTTTTACCACTGAGCTACATCCCCAACCTGAAGAAATAACTTTTTGTTTTCCCCCTGAATTGCTATTGGGTATTGGGTCTTAGTAGAAGCTGAAGGTTTAACCATGGGTCACTGTGAAATCTGAACTGCCCATCATAAGCCAGGTGTTATCTGATGCACCAAGTAATAAAATTGGGTGCGTACACCAGCACTCTATCATCAAGTAGAAATGGTCTATTTGACTGGTCTTGACCAGGTCTTCAAGGCACAAATAAATTAAATGGAATGGCTAAAATACCCTTGATCCTGCCACATTACCTTCTCCCAGCCTGTATCAATGACCTCATGGCAAGTTTCCTCTGATCTGATGAAAAAGGAGAAAACTCCAGCCTGTTTTACAGGTTTCTGCAGGATATGCAGGCACAACCTGCTAGTAGACAGCAGTAGCACTGTAGCTCCTCTGGAGAGCATCCCTGAAGGACAGTGGTGAGGGAAAATCCTCCCAGCAGGCAGAACTTCAAGCAGGGCACCTGGTTGTACATTTTGCTTGGGAGAATTGAACACAGCAAGTCTGGGCTGTCATCAGAGACTTGGAAAGGACATGACTGAAAACTGGTGACAAGGGCGGGACGTTGTGGTGCATGCCTATAATCTAGTAGCTCAGGAGGCTGAGGCAGGAGAATCACAAGCTCAAAGCTGGCCTCAGCAACTTAGCAAGTCCCTGAGTAACCTAGAGAGATCCTATCTCAAAATAAAAGTTAAAAAGGGCTGGGGGGCTGGGATTGTGGCTCAGCGGTAGAGCACTCGCCTAGCCCATGCGAGGCCCTGGGTTCGATCCTCAGCACCACACAAAAGTAAAATAAAGATATTGTGTCCAACTACAACTAAAAAATACATATTTAAAAAAAAGGGGAGCTGTGGATGTTGCCCAGTGGTTAAGTGCCACTGAGTTCAATCCCTTGTCCTCAAAAAAAAAAAAAAAAAAAACACAAATAAGCTGGTGTCAAGGAAATCTGGGGAAGTTATGTGAATTGACCTTTCTGAATGGGTAAAAATATATTTGTGTCCCATATCAACACACAAGTGACCTCAGCAGAGGAGTTCAGTCATCAAATGGATAGGATGACATGGTTTATAGATACCAGCCTCTTTCCCTAGCTACCTTTGTCACTACCCCAGTGCTCATGAACAAAGTGGCCATTGGGACAAGGACGAAGGATATGCATGGGCTCAGTGACACAGACTTAAAATTCATCAAGGCTGGGCTGGGGTTGTGGCTCAGCAGTGGAGCGCTTGTCTAGCACAGGCAAGGCCCTGGGTTCGATCCTCAGTACCACATAAAAATAAATAAATAAAATAAAGATATTGTGTTCAACTACTTCTAAAAATAAATATTTTTTAAAAAATTCATTAAGGCTAATTTGACCGTGGTCACTGCTGAATGCCCGATCTGCCAGCTGCAATGATCAGCAATATATGACAACATTCCCCAGAGAGATCAAGCAATTTCCTGGTGGCAAGTTGATTACATTGAACTGCTTTTATTGTATTTTTTTTCTGGAATAGACATTTAGGATAGATTTGCCATCCTGCACACAAGACTTCTGCCAAAACTGCCATCCACGGATTTATAGAATCACTCACCTACCATCATAGTACCTCACAAAGCACAGGAATCAAGGAACTCACTTCAGAGCAAATAAAGTATGGCAACGTGTGTGCTCACGCACACAGTTAAGTTTTGCTGTACTTAGCAAAACAAGGGGTTCTGTGAGAAACTATGAACTCTTTGAACTGTGTCCTTGTTGCTGTCCTAAGAAGATAAAAGAAAAGAATGTTCTGCCAAGTGTAAAATTTATATATATATATATATAAATTTATATTTATTAATATATATTTTATATATTAAATAACTAACCAGGAAATAACTAACCACAAGTTAAATGATAAGAAATACGGAGCACTGTGACCATAAACAAAGTTTTTCTGAGAATGCTTATCCATGCTTGAAAGGATTAAGCTGCTGAAAGGATGTTTTTTCTTTTTCCTTGTTTTAATCAACAATGCTGTACAAAAGAAAAGGAGAAAAAGTAAAGGCGGTGCTCATTCCTACTGGCTGTGTGTGTGTGTGTGTGTGTGTGTGTGTGTCTTTCTTTCAGCATCTCTGCTGTTACAGCCCAATCAGGAACTACAGATTGTCAGCGGGTTCTGACAGGAATGGATCTTTGGTCATGGAATATACTGTCCCCCACCATCCTGGAGTAGTTGGCTTGATGAAATCGTGGCATAGCCTTTTAAAGATTCACTTACAGTTCCAGCTTGTTGCCAATACCTTGCAGGGCAGGGGAAAGTTGTCCAGCAAGCTGTATATGCTCTGAATGAGTGTCTATCGGTGCCATTCTGCTCATAGCCAGGATTCATGGGCCCAAGAATCAAGGGAGGGCTGGGGATGTGGCTCAAGTGGTAGCGTGCTGCCCTGGCATGCGCGAGGCACTGGGTTCGATCCTCAGCACCACATAAAAATAAAGATATTGTGTCCACCTAAAACAAATAAATTAAAAAAAAATAAGAATCAAGGGTAGAAGTGAGTGGCCCCACTTGGTACTATTCTCAGTGAACTACAAGAAAAATTTTTGCTCCTTGATCCTGGGAACAAGAATATTGTATTATGGGGGGCTGGGGTTGTGGCTCAAGAGGTAGAGTGCTTGCCTAGCATGCATGAGGCCCTGGGTTCAGTCCTCAGCACCACATAAAAATAAAGATGTTGTGTCCATCTATAACTAAAAAATAAATATTCAAAAAATTTTAAAAGAACGTTGTTTATATATAATTACATATTTTTATATTACATTTATAGTACATTTTATGTAATATTATATTTGCTGATCTTGAAGTCTTCTTTCCAATAGGAGGAATGCTTCTACAAGCAGCATAACAAAGATTTCCTTGAGCTGGAAGGTAAGCCAACCACTCAGCTAGTTTGGGCTCCTCATGTCCCTGAGTCCACAGGCACAGAAAGGAGTTAGAGTGTTGGCAGTGTCTGCTTTTGACCACCAAGGGGAAGTTTGACAGCTGCTCCACAGTGGAGATGAGAGAGTGAAACACTGGAGATCCCCTAAGGTATCGCTTAGTATTATCATGTCCTGTTATTAATGTGGAAAACTATAGCAACCCAATTCAAGTTGGACTAATGGCACAGACACTTTCAGGAACAAGAGTACGGGTCACCTCCCCAGGCAAAGAACTAGCTAAGGCACTTTGTCATGAACACCAACTACAAAGTGATGGGGAATGATATTGTCAAATTATGTTATACTGTGTATTGTGTGCATTAATGAATATGTAACAACGAATCAGTATATACAACTATAATGCATTAATTAAAAATGTGTATGGGGGCACCAGCTAGAATGTGACCAGTTACAGAAAAAAAGGAGTATAAATGTCTTGAATATTTCCTCCTTATTTTGTTTGCTAGCATGTATTACACACATTATCAGATTTCTTTGTTTTCATTCTTATCCTTTATTGTGCAGTATTTAAATATTAAATTTACATCACAGAATTTAAATTATAGGATATCAAGAAGAGTAAACATGGCCTGGGGATTTAGTTCAGGGGTACAATGCTTCCCTAGCATGTGTAAGACCTGGGTCTTATCACTAGCACCTCAAGAATTTTTATTAAAAAAGAATAAACATCAACCACATACTTTTTGCATCCTCTTCTGGGAAAAGGGTTTGTGTTTTCAGTTATAGGTGTTGTATGTAAGACAGTTGTCATCATGATAGGTGAAAGTATTGTTATGGTCTAAGCTAATCAATACAGTTTATAAGAAATAAATCATAGATTAGGATGAAAAGGTATAGATTAATAAAATAAAGGATAATAAAGAAATAAGTGTTATAGAATTAATGATGTGAAGTTACCTTAGTATGCTGTAGTTGTAGGATAGAAGAAGTAACAATATATGTCTATGTAGGACATAGACATAGAATTTAAGGATGTTAGTGATAAGACATAGACAATAAAAGATGACAAGTAAGTGTGTGTGCCCATAGGTTAAATCTAGTCATAGATAGTGACAGATAAATATAGGTTACGTTACAAGATAAGTATAGCTAAATTAGACAATTATTAAATATAGGAGCTATGGTAGATAAGTACAAGTAAGCATAGCCATAGTGACTCCATTTCTACTCCATTACTCCATTTTTATCATATGAACTATTTCTGAGAAATCAAAATGAAAGCTGTTCCTTATAAATTAAAAAAGATTGGTTTTTCTGTTCTTCGTACCCCACAAATGTACTCGAACCAGGATATATGCCCATAGCAGTGCTCGAACCCAGGATGTGGTTGTCTGTCTCTTGCTCTGCTGCCTTTTCAGCCTCTGTAGCCTGCTTGCTTGCTATCTGTGAAATTCCATAGGATGTTTTCTCCCTTAACTATTCAAGCCAGTCAGATGGAGGCTGTTCTCTCAAAGACCTGTTCAGCCTCTGTGGGAAGTAGTCCCCGGCCAGGTATTAAAGCTCTCCAGTTGTTTTAAATTTGGTCTTTGAGTGTTTTCTGAGCAGCCTCTCTACTGTAACAGTATGACCTTATTACTGTCTATTTGGATTCTAGGTATGGTTTTAAGATGTCGAGCTGCAAAGTTGAAAAGGATTAGAATTGTAATGATTACTGTATTGAAAAGGATTAGAATTGTAATGATTACTGTATCAACTTAGTGGATATTTTTGGATGAGATTAACATTTATTATTAATTTGGTAAACTTTGGGTAAATCAGATTGCCCTCCATGATGTAGGTGGGCCATAATCAATAAGTTGAAGGCCTTAATAGAACAAAATATACTCTTTCAGAATAAGGGGGAATTCTTTAGCGATGGCCTTAGACTTTATCTGAAACATTGGCTCTCTTGGGTCTCCAGCCTGCTGACCCACAATGCAAATTTTAGACTTCCCTGCCTCCACGATATCATGAGCAAATTCCTTATAATAAATCTGTGTGTGTATATATATATATACACACACACACACACACACATCATATTACTCTATTTCTCTTGAGAACCCTAATACATCATTTCTCAAAAAGGTAAAAGGCTCAAATGTTTGTTCTTCTCCACTACAAATTTTAGTGTCAACAATCATTAACAGGGGCTGTGGCTGTGGCTCAGTGGTAGCGCACTTGCCTGGCATGTATGAGGCACTGGGTTCGATTCTAAGCACCACATAAAAATAAAATAAAGGTCTGTCAACAACTAAAAAATATAAAATCATGTAACAGGGGGTGAGAAAAATAGAAATTCACTGGATTATACAAAGGGGAATGAAGGGAAGGGTGGGGGGATTAGAATAAGAAAGAATCGGTATAACTTTCTTATGTTCATATATGTGAAACTCCACATCATGTCCAACCACAAGAATTAGAATGTTATACTCCATGTATGTATGTCAAAATACACTATACTGTGATGTATATCAAAAGAACAAATGAAAAAAAATCATGTAACATGTGGGAGACCAACTTTGCACGTGACTCACACTCCCTGGCTGGGTGCTGAGGTGCTCAGTCACAGAAATGTGGCAGAGCTTTCCCCACCCTTTTTGGGTTCCAGGGTCGGTGTCTTGTGCATGGATGTGTCATGCTACAGCCCCAGGGTGAAGCTATGCTCACCTGTTCCTTTGTAATATAACCCCTTGCCCTGTTTGGGATAGAATGTTCCATGGAAGTGCCTTGTGTGTGTCCCTTCTCTTACTGTGGCCTTGGGTGTGTGGCCTACCCAGATGTCAGTCAGCCTACTAACAATGAACATCATGAAGATAAGTCTCAGTCCCCTGAAACCTGACCCCTTGCCTCATTTGAATAGCTTCTCCTCAATAAAAGGGGTCAGCGTGTGTATGTGTGTGTGTGTGTGTGTGTGCGCGCTCTCTCTCTCTCTCTCTCTCTCTCTCTCTTCCTGTGGAACCTTAAGGTCAGAGAAGCCGTCACAGCTTCCCCAAAGAAAAAAGGTATTTGTGTCTCTTGTGTGGTTATTTTGTGCAGCCCAGTTAGCCCAGTTTACCTGGAGTGACCCCTGAGCCTTTTAGTCGTGAGAACAGAAACCGGGCAGTAACATACTTTGTATTCTTGCATATAAACTTGCTGCATCATATGCCAGAAATGATACTGTCACACAACATAGAAGACAGAAATGATTGACCAAAGTGGAAAATGACATTCACAAGGTGAACATGTAGCATGGACCTACCATATTGTTAGTGATAGACCCAACCTGATCTTTTATTAAAATTGGGAGCCATCTTGCCACAAAGCCATGAAAAGCTAATTTTGGCTTTACTATAAATTACTGCAAATTCTGAACCTGCTTGGAATGCCTGCCCGTGCCTTGAACTCACCCCTGCCTGGCTCTCTGACCAGATAGTAGCCCTCTCTGAAACTTTAGTGACACCTCATAAATATTGGCCTTCCCTGGCCAGACAACGACCCTCTCTGAGGCTCTAATGATCTTCATAAATTCTGATGTTGGGGCCAGCAAAAAAAAAAAAAAAAATGTAAACTGCCATTAGTCATTAGTGTGATGCTTGTCAGAGTTCTGTTATCTGTAACCCCCCTTTTGTGTAACTTTCTGGGCTATAAAGCTGGGCTGTAGGAAAGGTGGGGTTGCTGTCTTGTTCCTGCTGTTTTGGGAGGGAAAGGCAGCCCGTCTGGTCAAAATAATAAGCTTGCTTTAATTTGATTTTAATTGGAATCAGTGGTCTTTTCTTGCGTCCTGGTCTAACAGTTAGCTGCAGGGTGGGCTGAATTCCATCCCCATCCATCTGGTTCTTTATTGCTTGTTTGCCTCAAGGCTGAACACTCAACCCCATTCAAGGCTGAACACAACTCCCACCCATCTGGTGCAACACAAACCCACATTGGGGACCCCTATCCGGTCTGCCTCAGGGCAGAAGATGATACCCTTAGCAACTACTGTATGATCCAATCACTGTATGCCAACAAGGCAGCTTGCAGACTCAGAGACCCCATTAGATTTTAGCTATAAAAACTCTTTCCTGGAGGCTGGGGATGTGGCTCAAGAGTTAGCGCGCTCTCCTGGCATGTGTGCGGCCCGGGTTCGATCCTCAGCACCACATACAAAGATGTTGTGTCCGCCGAAAACAAAAATAAATAAATAAATAAATATTAAAAAAATTCTCCCTCTCAAAAACAAACAAACAAACAAACAAAAACTCTTTCCTTCCGGGCTCCCTCCATCTTCCTCTTGCACTTTGTCCCCTGCCCCTTTCTCTCTCTCCCTCTGGCTTTGCTCTCTCCCTTCTTCTCTTTCCTTATTCTCTTTTTCTCTTCCTTCCCTGTCAGACACCGCCAAATAAAGATCTCTTGGTCGCTCCAAGTGTCCTGGTTACTTTCCTTTCACATATGACAAGATAAAGTATGTTTCCATAACAACAAAACTAACAACAAAACCACTAGAAAAGCCACACAAAGGTGATGTTAAGCTTATAAATCCCAGGTATGAGTGATTAAAGATAGCTGCAAATTCATTACCTTTTCCCTTTTAGAAGTGAAGTGTATGTAATTTACTTCCTCTCACATCTGAGCTGGCCTTAGTGATTTACTTAGCCAATTATCATGTGGCAGAAGTGACATTCTAGAAATTTCAAGGTGAGGTCATAAAGCTTGCAGCATATGCCTAGGGTTCTTAGAACATTCTCTGGCAGCTCAGAGCTCTGTAGGCATTCTAGTTGCCAGTCCCAGCAGAGGCCAGACTTCCCTCATCCCCCCCCCCCAAAGTTGACAGTGTAAATAACTTAAAGACTGCAGACCAGCCCAGCTGAATTCTACCTGATGACCTCTGTTAACACCAACAGAAGATTATCTGGCTGAAACCTGATCTACTTTTTGACCACACAATCATGAGATTTAAGAAAAAGTTTGTTTTAAGCTAAGGTAGTTTGTTAAGCTGCAATACAATTCTGCCTACAATGTACTTTCTATCTACTCTTTCTCTTGTATAGTCCCGAAATTTCAATCCTAATCTTTTTTTTAAATATTTTTTTATTTAAGTATCTTTAGTTTTAGGTGGATACATTAGTTTGTTTTTATGTGGTGCCAAGGATCAAACCCAGTGCCTCATGCATGCTAGGCGAGCACTCTACCACTGAGCCACCACCCCAGCCCCTCAATCCTAATCTTCTTAAAGCCTTCCTGTTTTCCTACATTAGGATACTTTTACCTAATAATGTGTAACTAGATGAGTATTTCATTTGTTTGGAACAGTTCCAATTTGTGCCTATTTGTGTTTATTTTTGAATGCTGGGGATTTAACACAGCCTCTTAGCCTATGTTCTACCACTGAGTTCTATTCCTCTAAAAAGTGTTTTTTTTTGTTTGTTTTTTAATTTGTCAGTGCTAGGGATCAAACCTAGGGTATTGAATGTTAGGTTCTACCACTGGTAGTAGCTTTACCACTGATAAACAATCAGAACCAAAAGTATCCCATCTTAGTCAATAAACCATTTGGTCATTCTGTCCTTAATTGTCCTATTTGAAATAGTATAGAAATGTCTTCTCTCTAAACTATGTACAAGGTTACTTCAAAGCAAGGATGTTTTTCTTTAAAAAATATCTGAGCACATACAATGTGCTACACATCATACAACATGCTGACTTGAATATCTTTATTCCCCAGTGCTTTGAGCAACAGGCTGTTAGGCCACAACACTTCAAAGTCCTGGGTGTTCTCAAGAATTTGGTAAGAATGTGGGCTGGGACTTGAGTAGTTATTTTCATGCTGTTTTACTATGGAAATAGTACACAGGCAGCACAAAGAGGATTCATATGGGATTAAGAACACATGGTGTTAGGGCTGGAAATATAACTCAGTGGTACAGTACATGCGATGCATGAACAAAAATCTCCAGCACCAAAAAACAAAACAAATAATGCATGATATTAGAATGGATGTGACTTCTGGGAAAGTCCCTTTTCCTAGCAGAGGCACACTTCAAGTTTCGGACCTATGCAGTGAGAAATCCAGTAGAGCCCAGAAGCTGGGCACAGCAGAGCCCAAAAGCTTGGCCCCCTATCTTAGGCTGGTGGGAAAAGGAAGGGACCCAATCAATGTCCAGGGCTTGGGATCCTATTTTCTTGCTATACCACAAACACATAACTTAGTTACTAATGCAATACTTTTCTTTCATTGGTATTGGGTCTAACTAAGAAATGAGCGTAGCAACTGGCCATGACCACTCAGAAAGACATTTAGGAAAAGCTTAATGAAAAAATCCAGTAGCACTTTATCATTAATGAAAACCACAGAAAAGTATAACCAGCTTACCTAGCTGATAAAACAATGGAAATAAAGTGCTAAAAACCTAATTGCTTGGCTTTTATTTCTAAATCAATCATCAATCTGCTTAAGATTTCTTTTATACATCTGGTATTTATTTATCTATTTGTACCAAGAACTAAATCCAGTAGTGCTATACCACTGAGCCACATCCCCAGCCCTTTTAATTTTTTCAGACAATGTCTTGTTAGGTTCTACCACTGGTAGTAGCTTTACCACCGATAAACCCTCAGAACCAAAAGTTGCCCAAGCTGGCCTTGAGCTTGTGATCCTCCTGCTTTAATCTCTCAAGTAACTGGAATTATAGGAGTACACCACTATACCCAACTTCTCTGGTCTTTACTTTTAGGAGACACCTCTTCTCTTCCCCACACTTTTTGACATTTGATCTTTCAATCTAAATATTTTTTTATTAAAAAAATTTTGTAGTTGTAGATAAACAGCATTTTCTTTATTATTATCTTTTTAAATTTTTGTGTGGTGCTAAGGATTGAACCCAGTGCCTCATACGAGCTAGGCAAGCACTCTGCCACTGAGCCCCAGCCCCAGCCCCAGCCCTCAATGTAAAATATTCTTAGAAAATAAACCAGTGTCGATTAAGTTCATAATAAATTTTATAAGAAGAAAATGCTGTTATTTTCGAATGTTTGGAACAGTTGTCAGAAAATAATAAAATGACAGGAACATTTACAAATGTTGAAATTATTTACTGAGCTATGAATTCTTGGCAGAGGAAAGGATTTTTGAAGTATCCGAATCCACCTATTACAGAAAACAAGAATGACTTCTAGAATGCCTCTCACATATTTAACCAGTCTCTTCAAATCCTTCCCAAATTTGATGCACTTCATCTCAAAAAAAGAACAAAACCCATTTTTAATCACTTAAAATAATAAAAAAATAGGGGATTAGAGAACAGTCACATCCTTGAAGCAGCTTTGCAATATGCAGAACACAGTACTGGCTTCAAAAAAATATAGATTCTGTGCACTTGCATTACTTAAATGTGAAGAGCTGCCATCCTCTTCCTTTATAAAATTAGGAAGCTATATTCATTCAAGCACATTAACTTCATTGTACTTCATATAGTTGTATACTTGGAATGAGGCTGGAAAAAACATTAGCACAGAGCTGTTAATAAAACAACTTTAAAACATTAATTATTGTGAAATAGGATCAAATGAAAATCAACCTTGGATTAACACATTTCTGATTACATAAATAAGTTACTTTCTTTACTAAAAATTTCCGCTATCAGAAGATCCTGATTAAAATAAAGAAATATATAAAACTGGAACAGGAAATAACAGTGATTGATTGGTTCATCTCAGAAGGTCCACTGGCCCAACTGCCAGCCACAGAAGTCTCTAAGTTCTCAACGGAGTGTGACCAGTTCTTCTGAAGAGGTAGGATGAATGGCAACTGTGTTGTCAAAGTCAGCCTTAGTTGCTCCCATTTTCACTGCAACAGCAAAACCCTGCAGCATTTCATCACAACCAATTCCCTGCATATGGATCCCAACCACCTAAGGAAAAAAGAAATTATGAAAGAGAAATTATTTATTTGGTGTACAGTCATGAGAGGAAATATGACATTAAAAAACCCTATAGGCCGGGTGTGCAGTGCAGTGTGCTTGCTTAGCACGCATGAGACCCTGATTCTATCCCCAGCATGGCAAAAACTAAAATGAAACAAAAAACCTAAAAAAACTTAGATTTTTTTTTTTTTTTGTGGTGCTAGGGATTGAACCCAGGGCCTTGTGCATGTGAGGCAAGCACTTTACCAACTGAGCTATATCCCCAATCCCTTAGAATATTTTTAATCCTAATTTGGCATAGCACTGTGACCCTGGACAGGCCGCTTCAATGTCCTCCTGGAGCCCATATCAAACAGCTATTCCTCAGGTTCTCTTCACTCTGTCCCATGTACCAACCATGTTCTCTTTTGCACAATGTGTCCCTCTGTTTGTTCTCCCTCTCTTAAGAGCTAATGATTAAAATAGCCATAGAGTAGTGTCTTTCAGACTAAATTAAATTCCATCGCATGAACTCTCAGTGCCAATAGTTCTCTGTCATGGTCCTATCATAGTCAGAATTTAACCACTACTTGAAGGGGATCCCTTCTGCTTCTGCTCCCCACTCTATCCCCATGGCTGAACATAATGATGGCACTTGGGAAGTACTCAATCCAAATATGCTGTTTGGCTATGTGAAGGATGTAAAGAGCATTTGTTTCTAATCAAATTTCACCATGAAGTTTCTCAATATGTTGTCTATCTTCAGCAAACAGTTCTATAATATATTTATCATTCCATTAAAAAGCAAAAACTAGCTGGGTGTGTGTGGTGCTGCACACCTGTAATCCCAACAACTCAGGAGGCTGAGGCAGGAGGGTCATAAGTTTGAGGACAGTCTCAGCAACTTAGGAAAACTCTGTCTCAAAAAAAAAAAGGCTGGAAATGTGGCTCAGTGATAAAGAATCCCTGAGTTAACTCCTCAGTACCAATTTGGGGGGGTGGGGGGAGAGAATACACTTAACACTACTGAACTGTACACTTAAAAATGGTTAAGATAGGGGCTGTGGCTGTGGCTTAGCGGTAGCGCACTTGCCTGGCATGTGTGAGGCACTGAGTTCAATTCTCAGCACTGCGTATAAATAAATAAAGTTCTATAAACAACTAAATGGTTAAGATGTAGACCAGCTCCACTGGCAAAAAATGAAGTTTCCTACTTTAATCCTTATACAAGGGTAACTGAAATAACCTAATGTTAACTAGTTATTTTCCTATTATCTGTCTCCCCATCTCTGTTTCACAAGAAAAGTAACTTTGAAATGAACAATATGGTTTTTATTCTTTGTTTCTATTTTCTTTAGCCTTTGTCTACAAAACTCCAACTTATAGGAGCTCTCATTCTATTTTATGGAACGAGGTATTACCTGATTCTTGATTAAAAAATAAAGCCAATTAAGATAGTTTTTTTTAAAAAAATTATTTCTAGTTATAGATGAACACACTACCTTTATTTATTTTTATGTGGTGCTGAGGATCTACCCCAGTGCCTCACATGTGCTAGGCAGGTACTCTACCATAGAGCTACAATCTCAGCCCCAAATAAGATAAGTTTTTTTAAAAAAATTATTAAGATGGTTTGTGTATAAATTTAAAACAAAACAAAACAAAAATCCCAAATCAAATATCATGTGTGCATTAAACAGCAAGGTCTACTAAGATCCAACTGATCTTACAAAGAGTCTCTGGTGATGGCAGGAACTCATATATTCTGCCTCTCCATATTGCAGGTCTTACTTAGTCTTTAGAAGACTGCCAAGTAATACTCATCAAATGAATGAATGATGGCTGACATGAGGAAATAACTTATATAACAAGATAAGCAGGGATCCTGCTGACCAATATCAAGAAATCTTAGGCTATGAATGAGCCATCAGGACTGAGATAACAAGCTCTGTTTTGCTGCCACCCTCCTCCTCTGCTCTGGTTCTCAGCTTCTGTCAGTCCTTGGGGGTGCTGAATTCTGTAAATTAGGGACTATATCTGGGTTTTGGCTCACACTAAATTAGACACACTATACTCTTTTTTGATAACAGAAGTTGGAAACAATATCCAAATCTTCATTTAAACCATTGTCCCAAGCAATACTGATTACCCCCCCCCCAAAAAAAACACCCAAACAAACAAAAGTACATTCTCATTCCTAACAGTTGGGTGGGGAATACAGGTTACCAGTAGAGTGCTTATCTGGCATGCCTGAGGCCTTGGGTTCAATCCCCAGCACAGGGGGTGGGGAAGATCCTCATTCTAAGCAATATTGCTAAATTCCATTTTACTATTTAACTAGAAACAGCCTAATAGTCTGGCTTAGGACCAAAATTAAAACTGCTATTATTTTTTAAAATATTTTTTAGTTGTTGATGTACCTTTATTTTTTATTCATTTATGTGGGGTGCTGAGGATCAAACCCAGTGCCTCACACATGCTAGGCAAGTGCTCTGTTACTGAGCCACAACCCAGCCCCCCTATTATTATTATTTTTTTTTTAGTTATTGATGGACCTTTATTTTATTTATTCATATGCGGTGCTGAGAATTGAACCCAGTGCCTCACACATGCTAGGCAAGTGCTCTGCTGCTGAGCTACAGCCCCAGCTCATCTTGGTGGTTTTTTTTTTTTTTAAATAAGGATTTTTTTTTAAAGATGGATATCTTTATTTATTTTATTTATTTATTTTTTATGTGGTGCTGAGGATAGAACCCAGTACCTCACAAGTGCAAGGCAAGTGCTCCACCGATGAGCTATAACCCCAGCCCCCATCTTGGTGGGTTTTGATCCTCATTTTTTAATTTTTTTTTTGTGCTGGGGATTGAACCTAGGGCCTTGCAAATGCGAGGCAACTGCTCACTTGCCTAACATGTGACATCCCCAGCCCTTATCCTCATTTTTTAAGAGAAATGCAAAGTTCTTTCTAAATAAAACACTATGAAGGGCAACTTATATATATGATATATATACATAATATATAATATATGACATATATATTATGTATATATGTGTGTGTATTTTTTTTTAAAGAGAGAGTGAGTGAGAGAATTTTAATATTTATTTTTTAGTTATTGGCGGACACAACATGTTTGTTTTGTATGTGGTGCTGGGGATCGAACCCGGGCCGCACGCATGCCAGGCGAGCGCACTACCGCTTGAGCCACATCCCCAGCCCATTATATATATATAATATGTATATATAGTTGATAAAGTGGAACTGCCTAGTTGAACCTGTAAGCTTACCTACTTGGTCTCCCCCATCCCCTGTCCCAGACAACGAAACTACCAGCATCCCTGTCAACTTTACAAAGCATTGTTTAGCTTACTGAATTCTTTTCATACCTTTTCCTCTTTGTTGGCACAAACCATTTTCATCACACATTTAGTTTTCCTTGTGGTCACTGCGTGATACATTGGGGTAAACGTGGTTGAATAGATCTTCACATTATCTTTTCCATATTTATTAACAGCCTCATCTATAATGCACATTAAAAAAAGCATTTATCAAAAAAGAAAAAAACCTAAATAATTACACTGAGCTATCAAAAAGAAAGTTGGGCAGAAATACTTAGCCTAAGTTAAATCACAAGATGTATCAAACAATACCAAAATAAAGGACATTCTACAAAATAAATGTCGATGGCACTAAAAAAAAAAAAAAAAAGACAGGCTCAAGAATTTTGTCTCTTGATTAAAGGATACTCTAGAGGTATAAAAGCTACTGGTAATACATCATCTGGACTAAATTCTGGACTTGAGGGAAAAAATGTGGAAAATGACATTAGATAATTGGCAAAATTTGCGTAAGATTTAAAGTTTAGGTAATATTGTATCAATTGAAGTTTTCTCATTTTGAAAACTGTATTGTGTTTATATAAGAGAACAACCTTGTTTTTAACAAATAGATACTTAAATGTGTATGTATATAGCGTGAAAAAAATGATAAAAAACAAAATCATTAAAGATATATAGGAATCCTTTATACTCTTTTTGCAATTTTTGTTTAAATTTAAAATTAGTTCAAATAAGTAAGCTAAGAACCATCAGAAAGACAAACAGGGTAGTGTGGAGAAAAGAAACCATACTTTCAAAATATTAGTAGCTGAGGAATAAATTGGAGCTGTACTTAGAGACTAACCAAAAAAGGAGTGTAATTTGGGGGCTGAGAAAGATTTAGTGGGCCAATAAGAGAACAGAAGGAATAAAATGACCTTGTTTTAAATACCTACCTTCTGTGAGTCCAACCGTCCCAATAGGGGGATGACTGAAGACCACAGTGGGGATGTTGTCATAGTCTAATTTGGAATCTTCTTTGCATTCAAAAAGCCTATGGGCAAGTTTCCGGCCAGCAGCTATTGCAACTACAAAGACATTTTAAAATCAGTGTTTATCTTACTGTTCATTTTTTTTTAAACATTTATTTTTTAGTTGTGAGTAGACATAATACCTTTGTTTTGTTTTATTTTATTTTACATGGGATCGAACCCAATGCCTCACACATGCTAGGCAAGCGCTCTTCCTCTGAGCCCCAGCCCCAGCCCCTTACTGTTCATTTTAACAGCAGAATTGTTCTACTAACTATTTATCTATCTGGCATGATATAATAAAGTTTTCTCGGTTTTGAAAACTGTATTGTGTTTACATAAGGGAACAACCTTGTTTTTAACAAATAGATACTTAAATGTGTATGTATATAGATTGAAAAAAATGATAAAGCAAAGAAAACGTATCAAGCTTTAGTTAACAATTCAAAACACTGATATATAAGAATTCTTTACCATTTACTATCAAAACAAAAACAGAAAAACAAGCTACATTGGTAAGTTTCCAAACATCTGGCAGTAAATCTATTTAGTGATGATATTAGCTTTCTGATACAATATTTTTTTAAAGTATCTATTTTATTATTTTTAAATACCTTTATTTATTTATTTTTATGTGGTGCTGAGGATTGAACTCAGAACCTTACAATTCCTAGGCGAGCACTCTACCAATGATGAGCCACAATCCCAGCCCCCTGATACATATTAATGGAACAAATTAGTTTTGCACATCTCTGATTCTATTCATAACCATATTCATTTCACAGTAAGATATTTTAACATAAGAGGTTACTCTTGCCAGGTGAGTAAGCCCAGCTACTCAGGAGGTTGAGGTAAGGAGGATCACAAATTTGAGGCCAGCCTAAGTAACTTAGCAAGACCCTGCCTCAAAATAAAATTTTAAAAAGGGCTGGGGAAGTAACTCAGTGATTGAGGGCTTGCCTAGTACGCCCAACACCCTGGGTTTAATCCCTAGCACTGAAAAAAAAACAAAACAAAAACCCAGAAGTTTATTCTCCTTAGCCCTTTTTATTCCTAACAGTCTTACATTTGGGGGTTTGGGGGGTATAACAGTATCACAGAGCTTGCCTAATATGTGCAAGGACCTAAATTTGATCCCCAACACTAGAAACTTTTTTTTTTTAAGTCAGCACAACTAAGTCTTTTTTTTTTTTTTTAAAGAGAGAGAGAATTTTTTTAATATTTATTTTTTAGTTTTTGGTGGATATAACATCTTTATTTTATTTTTTATGTGGTGCTAAGGATCAAACCCAGCGCCCCACACATGCCAGGCGAGCACTTGAGCCACATCCCCAGCCCACAACTAAGTCTTAAGAGATCTATTGTAAAATGTTGACTATTGTTAATAACAATATATTATATACTTGAAAATTGCTAATGGAGTAGATTAAAGTGTTCTCACCAAAACAAAACAGAAAGATACATGTGAGGTAATACATATCTTACCTAGCTTGACTTAGACATCCACAATGTATAAATACTTCAAATCATGTTATATATACACACACTCTCTCTCTCTCTCTTTAAATTTAATTAAAAAATAAATTAGAGCCAGGCATGGTGACACTTGCTTATAATCCTAGGAATTTGGGAGGCTGAGGCAGGAGGATTGCAAATTCGAGGCCAGGCTTAGCAATTTAGCCATGCCCTAAGCACACTAGCAAGGCTCAAAATAAAAAGGGCTGGGGATGTGGCTCAGTGTTTAAGCACCCCTGGGTTCAATCTCTATTACCAAAAATAAAAAGTTATAAATAAATAATAAATTAGGAGCCAGGCACTGTGACATATGCCTGTAATCCCAGCAATGCCAGCTACTTGGGAGGCTTACCTTAGGAGGATCACATATACTTGGGCAACTTAGTGAGACCCTGCCTTAAAAAAAAAGCTGGGTGCAGTGACACATGCCTGTAATCCCAGTGGCTTGGAAGGCTAAGACAGGAGGATCGTGAATTCAAAGCCAGCCTCAGCAATGGCAAGGCACTAGGCAATTCAGTGATATCCTGTCGCTAAATAAAATACAAAATAGGGCTGGGGATGTGGCTCAGTAGTTGAGTGCCCCTGTGTTCAATCCCTAGTACCAAAAAATAAACAAACAAAAAATAAAGAAATTACCACCAACAATACAAAACAAAATAAAAAATAAATACAGGTGATGGTGGGGGAAGAGAGCTTCTAAAGCAAATAAAAGGATTGGGGTGTGGAACAGGATAGGTTTCCATCCTGAAGCAACATCCCCAGGGCACTTTAGAAAATCTGATGAAGTCCTTCAGAAAGATGGATCAAAAGCTGAAGGAATGACATCATTAACTAGATAAAGGTGTAGGACAAAGAACTTGGAAAGTGATCCTAAACTCAGGACATGGGTTGAGGTCCTGGATGGGGGAATGAAGGAGAATCAGTTACAAGGCTAATCTAAATGACTTCTTCCAAAAGCCATTTCCACTGTCACAACACAAAACTGTGACTCAAAGACTTCAGAGGGTGACCATATCATTTACACAAAACCTTTGGTCACTGCTAAGCATTTTCTTTTTAATATATATATTTTTTAGTTGTTGATAGATCTTTATTTTATTTATTTATATGTGGTGCTGAGAATCAAACCCAGTGCCTCACACTTGCCAGGCAAGTGTGCTACCACTGAGCCACAGCCCCAGTCCCTACTGCAAAGCATTTTCTTAAGTCTTTTAAGGAAAATTGAATATGGTTCAGAAAATGTCAGGCCTCCAAATCAACATCCATGTCAATACATTTTTACCATTTTGATGATATGAAGATACTTTGCTGAAGTGGATGTGACTGTGAAAAGCTTAACAGTTTTATGTAGCACACAGGGGAAGCAGCATTACCTGGAGTAAGAAGAGCTTTCCCACACACGTCCCCGACAGCGTAGACACCTTTGACATTGGTATTCTGGAATTCGTCTACTATAATATGACCTTTCTCATCAGTTTGAATTCCCTAAAATTATGAAGGGATATCACATGAATACTAATTTGTCTACTAAAAATCAAAGAGCCAAGCTCTACATCTGCCTCAATATGCATGACACCCCTTTACCTGAGCATCCAGGAACCAACCACAAGACTTAACACAACTTGAAAGTGTGTGAAGTTGGCAAGTTTGTATCTTTGTTTAATGTAACAGGTGAAATATTTTATCCAATTTTAAGATGTTTGACACAGTAATGTGCAATTCAACTGGTACTGGAAACAAAGAAAGGAATCACTCAGCTACCTGCTAAACCTGAGTGCTTTTCAACTTTGTTCACCAACGGGCTCCTCCTAAGGCAAGCTAACACATCCCATACAGGGACACAACCTGAAGCAGTCACCAAAAGCATTTGCAGTTTACTATTTTTTATTTTTAAAAATTTAAGCAAACTTCACATTCTACTCTAAAATATACTGATATTTCCCATAACCAATTTTCCTTCTCTGCTGAGACATATATTTGCTTATCTTATGGCTCTGCAGATAAGATACACTCCAGTGTGAGTAATAAATGTACAGCAAAAGAAGAAGCATAATGGATTATACAGGGCAGCATGATGGTTAAGAGTAGACTCTTCAGAGCCAGGTGTGGTGGCACATGCTTAAGATCCCAGAGATTGGGAGACTGAGGCAGGAAGATCACAAGCTCAAGACCAGTTTAGGAAACTTGGTGAGATCCTGTCTCAAAAAACAAGAAGGGTGAGGTATAGCTTAGGGGCAAAGCATTTGCTTAGCATGCACAAAGCCCTGAATTAATCACCAGCACCACCAAAGAGAAAAAAAAGAAGGGTAAAACCTTTGGACTTTATGGGGTTTATGGGTCTACCTGGGGTTCAAACCCCATAATTAAGATGCAAGATACATTATACAGCTATATCTTAACATTGCGATAAAACTGAACTCAAAACTGCCTCATTCTTAAAAATTCTTAAAAAATTCGGCAAACAGAATTTAATACTGGACCCACCAATGCCCACACTGTACAAAGGCAAAGTTGCTCTTGAAGGGTGAAAGAGCTGGATGATTAGTTTCATTAATATAAAAACAGACAACTACTTTGACTAAATTTCACAGAACAATAAGATTAAAAACAAGCCAAGGGGCTGGGTTTGTGGCTCAGTGATAGAGTGCTTCCTGAGCATGTGTGAGGTACTGGGTTCAAATCTCAGCACCACATAAAAATGAATAAATAAAATTATGATATTGTGTCCATCAACAACTAAAAGAAAAAAACAAAACAAATATCTCCCTGGGAATTTTATTCTTTGTAAATAGGTAGCTGGGCACGGTGGCACACACCTGCAATCCCAGCAATTTGGGAGGCTGAAGCAGGAGGATTATGGGTTCAAAGTCAGCCTCAGCAATTTAGTGAGACCCTAAGCAACTCAGTGAGACCCTATCTCTAATAAAATATATAAAAAAGGGGGACTGGGATTGTGGCTCAGCGGTAGAGCGCTCACCTAGCACGGGCGGGACCTGGGTTAGATCCTTAGCACCAAATAAAAATAAAGGTATTGTGTTGTGTCCATCTACACCTAAAAAAATAAATATTTTTAAAAATATATATATATTATATATATATATAAAAGACTGGGGATGTGGCTCAGTGGTTAAGGACCCCTGGGTTCAATCCCTGGTACAAAAAAAAAAAAAAAAAAAAGAAAAAGAAAATAAACCTGGCTTGGTAGTGCATGCCTATAATCCCAGCAGCTCAGAAGGCTGAGGCAGGAGGGTCAGAAGTTCAAATCCAGCCTCAGTGATTTATTGAGGCCCTAAGAAACTCAGCAAGACTCTATCCCTAAATACAATATTTAAAAAGGGCTGGGGGTAGTAATCCCAGGGGCTCGGGAGACTGAGACAGAGGACTGCAAGTTCAAAGCCAGCCTCAGCAAAAGTGAGGTGCTAAGCAACTCAATGAGACCCTGGCTCTAAATAAAGTTTAAAAAAAAAAACCTGAAAAATAAGATTGGGGGTGTAGTTCTGTGGTAGAGCATGTGCTGAGCATAGACAAACCCCTGGGTTCAATCCCTAGCATCAAAAAAATGATGATGATGATGATGATGAAGAAATAACCTTTTATAGAGATGAAAAAGAAATCCACATTATAACAGAATTTAATATTAGCACATAAATGAAAATGTTACATACTGCTCCAGAGACTCCATCAACACTATAAACCTCCAACATAAAATATTCTATTATTGCAATTGAATAAGATAGCCCATTACAAAAAACATCATAAGTATCAGAAACAACAGATTAACATATACTGCATTGGTAACTAAGTCAGGGGCTACTATAAGTCAGGAGCTAAGCTAATTATTTTGCAGGTACTTTCTTATTTACTGTTCTCTATAACACAATGAGACAAAGTAATATTTTTATTTCCATCCTGTATGTGAAACAATTGAAACAGAAAACTTAAATTGCTTGTTCAGGGCCATGCAACTGGTAAATGATAGAAGTGAGGTTCCAGTTTGGTTTGAACTCTGGGAACTATACCCCAAATCACTGTTAGACTTTACTTCAAAATTTAAGAGAAGAATATTTTCTCTGTGTGAAGTACTGGCAGATCCCAGAGAGAGATAGCTTCACATCTGTTTCCTCTGCTGAATAACACAATGTTCAGGATGAGGTATACACTCAGCTATCTGAATTAGATGCTGGGGACAATCTGGGATCAGTATAGGACTTTCAATATTCACATAGCAAAAAGGAAGACTGCAAGAAGGAAGCCAGCAGGAAACCACTGGACCATCTAGACATAATATAATTGGGGACTGATCCAAAGTGATGGCACTAGAAAGGGAAAATATTTCAAAGGAAAAGTGATTGGATTTGATGACAAACTGAATATATGAAATAAAAAGAATCCAATGAATCCCACTCAAGTTTTGGATGGGTGAGATAGGGACAGATTCAAGATTGCTCAGGACAGACTAAGTCAGCTTACCAGATTGTTTAAATTCAAGCCCCTGGAATTTGGGTCCCGCCCAATGGCCCAGAGCAGGCAGTCAACATCTGGAATAGTGGTCAAGGTCGGCTTGCTTCCAGGAACTTCAGTAATCACGGAAACTTCCAGGCCTGATGAAGTCCTTTTAACTTCCTTGACCTATTGGCAAATAAAATGTTAAATGTGAGTGGCAAGGCAAGGGGAGAAGTTGGAAGGAAAGCAAATGAAGATGAAACTTAAATCCCACCTGAAACCTATAGCTGACAAAGACAATTTACTTTCAGCCACAGGCCATCAGCATCAGAAGTCCCTGGAGCCAGGCTTGTTTCCTGTGTTGCCCCAAAGCTCCCAGCCAATGACTGGAAATGTCAACTAATGTTATCATTATAATGCTTTGGCTTAAAAACAAATTATTAAATGCACTTCTTCAAATCTGTGATAATATTTTAAGTCATAAATCTAAGCACAGTGGCTTGAAAGAAAGGATGTAGCAGCATCACCAAGAAACTTTTCTAAAGCATGGTCAATGCTTCCTCCTGGACATTCGGAATCAGAATGGGGGAAAGGAATAACCTACTCAGGACAGCTGAGTTTATACACAGCTACCCCTCCATTCCTGCAGGGAACTGGTTCCAGGAACCTCCACAGACATAAAACCTGTAAATGTTCAAGTCTTTTATATAAAATGGCATAGTATTTGCATATAACCTAGATACCTCCTTCTGTGTACTTTAAATCAACTTTGTTTTACTTAAAATTCAAAACACAAGGTAAACAGGTGTTAGATTGTATTATTTAGAGAAAAAGTTTGTACATGTTCAGTATACATGCCACTGTTTTCCCCAAAATATTTTTGATCCACAAGTAGTTGACTCTGCAGATGCAGAACCCATTGATAAAAGAGGGCTGACTATGCAGCTTAGTGAAGGTCCTAAGGTGATTTGGATGGTAAGCCTTTCTACTAGTTCAGCATATTTATAATTACAAAGCATGTTCTCATTAATTATTTTACTTAATAGAGTTGATGTTAAAAGGATGAAGTTGTGGGGGTGGAAAAAACATTTTTACAAGATTATTCTCCAAGAAAATTGGCTGAAATTCAAGAATTCCCTGAGGAGTTAGGCCTTAAAAATAGGTTCCACACTATCCTGTCACAGATATCTTAAAAAGAAAAAAAAGAGAGAAAGAAAAAGGCTTCAAGCAGCAATTAAAAATCAAAAAATTATAAAAGTTGATCAAAATAAACCATAAAGTACTTGTATTAAAAATATGTTCCAGGGGCTGGGGATGTGGCTCAAGCAGTAGCGCGCTCGCCTGGCATGCGTGCGGCCCGGGTTCGATACCCAGCACCACATACCAACAAAGATGTTGTGTCCGCCGAGAACTAAAAAATAAATATTAAAAAAAATTCTCTCTCTCTCTCTCCTCTCTCACTCTCTTTTAAAAAAAAAAATATGTTCCATTTTAGTTTGCACTACGATGCAAAAGAAAACAATTTCGGTGCTTTCTCTCTTTGTAGTGCACCAAACTGAATGGGGAATATACTTATAGGATGAAGAAGACAAAAAAAAAAAAAAAAAAAGATTCCAAGGGTTGGGAATGGGGCTTAGTGGTACTTGCCTGGCATGTGAAAGGCCCTGGTTTTGACTCTTAGCACTGAAAAAAAAATCCCATACTATTTTCTGGAAAACAAATGTAAATATAAAAAGTAAGGATATGCAAAAAGGTATATGGGCACAAACATCAAAGCTTCTAACTGTCGGGTTTCTAATCTTTTACATATTTGGCTTTGTTAACACCTTCATGTGAAAAGTAGCTTTCTTAAAAAAAGGAAATAAAAGAAATAATTGGCAGTACTCTAGGAGTAGAATAAATTTTGACTGAGGAGTTTGTGTTTATAAAATTGAGGGCTGGGGTGTAGCTCAGTGGTAGAGTACTTGACTTGTGTAAGGCCCTGGGTTTGATGCAAACAAAGCATGACAACCAGGAACAAAATTCAAAACCTAAATGGGTGAGGTTAAACGCAAAAAGTGTTATTCCCCAGAGACAGATGACAAGAGGCTATGAGAGGGCCTTGAGGACACACCTGTGAGTACTTCAAGACCTCCACGCCAGAATTCTCCAGCTC
This sequence comes from Urocitellus parryii, assembly GCF_045843805.1. Lineage (NCBI taxonomy): Eukaryota > Metazoa > Chordata > Mammalia > Rodentia > Sciuridae > Urocitellus > Urocitellus parryii. The sequence goes on from NC_135544.1 coordinate 2,400,071, forward strand.
TTCAGTGCAGTTGGAACTGATTAGTGAATCAAAATTCCTAAGTACCTGTGTACAGATATAGGCAACAGAGGGATGGGGGTTGTGGGGAAAAAAATGTGATTAAAGACATGCTACAAACTTGGGAAGGAAATTTCAGTGCTGTATTATCCTTTTCCCTATCTCCTTCATTCATGGTCATATTGAGAGTAGGGTTTTTTTGGTTTTTGTTTTGGTACTGGTGACCCAACCAAGGGGCACTTTAGTACCAGGCTACATCCTCAATCCCTTTTATTTTTTGAGACAGGGTCTCACACTAAGTTGCGCTAGCTAGCTTCAAATTTGAAAACCTCCTGTCTCATACTCCCAGGTCACTGGGATCACAGGTACAAGCCATCCTGGGAGACGGAAGTGAAGTTTTAATAAATCCTCTCTTCTCCTACTAGTGTCTATATTATATTTGACTTAATTCCTGTTTTAGAGTAAAAATAAAATGGATAGTCAGCTGGGCACAATAATATATGCTTTTAATCCCAATTACTAAGGAGGCTGATGTCAAAGGACCATAAGTTCTAGGCCAGGCTCTACAACTTAGCAAGCCCGTGTTTGAAAAAAAATAAAAAGGGCTGGAGATGTCATCAGTGCTTACCAACTTTCCAAATGGACCCATGTACTGATAAGACTATAAAAATTTACTTATTTATTAAATACTCTGCCTTTCCTCTTCCTTCCAATTTACTGGATATTCCAATCATGCAAAATCATGTTTATGAAAAGCACTTTTCAGGACATAAATCTCCTTGGGGTTGAATTATATGACATATTTCAAAGCCAAAGAGAAAGTTTTAGGAGTATGCACTGTCCAGGATTGTAAGCAAACCTCTGGTCCCTCCATTTGTTCAAGTTAAGAAGTATAACCAGCCTGGTACAGTGGCGCATGCCTGGAATCCTAGCAGCTCAGAGGCTGAGACAGGAGGATTGTGAGTTCAAAGTCAGCCTTAGCAAAGGTGAGGGGCTAGGCAAATCAGTGAGACCCTGTCTCTAAATAAAATACAAAATAGGGCTGGGATATGGCTCAGTGATTTAGTGTCCCCCTGAGTTCAATCCCTGGTACCTTCCCTCCAACCAAAAAAGAAAAGGAAAACACAGGGAATGAGAAGGAAAAGGCTAAGATTTACCTTATCATGCCGTATCATTAATGATGTCTTAGAGCCCAGGGCTGAGAGGATCCCAGCTATTTCCACAGCAATATAACCTGCGCCCACAATGACACTGCGGCTTAAATGAGAGCAGAATGTTAATGTTTTATAATTTTAGATTTATAGACAAGTTATACAGATACTATGACATTTCTTTAATGACACAAAAACCTTCCAAACTAGAGATGGTTTCTTTCTTTCTTTCTTTCTTTCTTTTTTTATGAAAAAGGAAAAAGCAGTTTTACTGCTTTGCAAGCAAAGGAGAAACACAGGAGACTTCTGTCCCAGAGGCTGTGGTTCTGCCCATCAGCAGGAACAGGGGGCTTTTCAAGAGGTTATTCAAAGGCTACATTCCACATGCTCTGTGTTGGAGTCATACTTCACTTGTTAATTTGGACCATTTCTGAGATCTTCTGCTTCCATCCCCAAAGTCTGGATTACTTCGTTTTTATAGTGGGTGTACACTCTAGAGATGGCCTCTTCCGTGTCTAAAACTAACAGCAGGGCCACAATTCTTAGCACCATTACTCTTCTGTGTTGGGTGTTTCTCCTTGATCATGACTCAGTTTTATCAATTCTTGCAATATGGTCAAGGGCCAATTTAAGAAAGCTACTTTAACTTCTAGGATAATTCTGCAAACTAAACTTCCTGAATACATTTTGGTTTAAAAAGAATCTTCAGTCCTGGTTAAAAGTTTGAATGAAGGTCTAAACCAATAGTGAAGAAGCTCTGATCCTGGACCCAGCTCCAGGTTTACTTTCATGCTGCAGTCTGCAGAATAAGACCTCTTTTTTGGATATCCCCTTTGGGACTGGTGTCCTCTAAAGCTTCATACAACCTTTCCCAAAGTTGCAATGCATCATGGGTAATAAGCACTCAAGGGGAGAACAAAGGAAATCTTGCTCCAATATTTCCCTTAGGCAAAGTACCTACACTGTAAGTCCCAGACTTCACAGGGCTTACAATCTGGATGGAAAAAAGTAAAAACCCAAATGGTTCACCACTGCACAGAGCAGGAGTAGGAGGAGTAGGAGGAGTAGGAGGAGGAGCAGGAAGAGATGATTACACCTGCTCAGGGAGGAGAGCCACACCACTGTGGCCCCCAATTACCAACATGTGGCTCTCCTGGCCTGCTTTCAACTAGAGACAATAGCCAGGACCTGGAAGATCATCACCAAAGGCCCTGCAGGTCTGATTACACCAGAGGTATCCCTGCTAGCCTACTTTTCTTGATTCCTTTTTCACTCTTCCTATGATCTAATACCTCTATATGCTCTCCTCCTACCTCATAAACCTCACATCCCACACCTCCCACACTCTTTGTTCACCATTAGAAACCACAGACATTTATGCAAACCTACTATTTATATTGTAGATATTAATCTCACACATCATTTCTCATTATTGTGACAAAACTGTAATTGTCTAAATAGGAGCTATTTGGTTTCCGGTTGCATATTGTTTGCACTGGGTACTGTAAATATGGATCTCCCCTTTAAAGGTGAGGTATTAGTAACCTCCAGGAACACTACAAGAAAGAAAAACAAATGGCTATAAGAGGTAATGACCCTCTTATCCTATAATCCAGAGTATGAAAAGAAAAATCTCTGTATGGTTCAAACCTATGAAATAGCTCTTCTTCCATCTTCACCATTGTTTCTGACCTCTTTGCCTTTCTACAGTTCTTCCTTCCTATTGCTCTCCTTTCTCCTATCCACCTTCTTTTTATCCCCAGACATGTATTATTGAAGTTCTATGCTGTTTTAGGTATCACACTAGACAGGATGGATAATGATTCCTGCTCTTAAGGAATTTTGGAAGAGAGAAACATGCTCTAGAGTCGGTCAAGGATCACATCCAGTCAGTTCTTGCAGATTAGAGAGTTTAGAAAATGCTGCAGATTCCTGAAACACAACTAACTCTTGCAGGGCCCCCAGAAGCAGTCCATGCAAGAAACAGGCATGTACTGGGTACAGTGTCACATGCCTATAATTCCAGTACTCAGGAGATTGAAGCAGAAGGCCTGCAAGTTCAAGAACAGTGATTTTTGGCTGGGAATGTGGCTCAGGCGGTAGCGCACTTGTCTGGCATGCCTGCGGCCCGGGTTCGATCCTCAGCACCACATACCAACAAAGATGTTGTACCCGCCGAGAACTAAGAAATAAATATTAAAAATTCTCTCTCTCTCTCTTTAAAAAAAAATCCATAAAATTAAAAAAAAAAAACAACACAGTGATTTAGTGAGACCTTGTCTCATAATAATAAATAAAAAGGGTTAAGATGTAGTTTGGTGGTAGAGTACCACTAGGTTTAATCCCCAGTTTAAAAAAAAACAAAAAACAAAAAACGATGGGGGAGAGGTGCTGGAGATATAGCTCAGCTGGTAAAGTGCTTGCCTTGCATGCACAAAGCCCTGGGTTCAATCCCCAGTAACACACACACACACACACACACCAAAAAAAAAAAAAAAAAAAGGAAAGAAAAATAGGCATGGGAAAAAAATTGGTTTCTTCAGAGACCTGCAAGGAGCTCAGTGCGTCCCTTCAGCTCCCATTAGTACCCTAATGCTAACACTTGCCACTGTCATCTTCACTGGAAGAAATCTTTCAAGCCGCCAAATCCCCAAAGCACTTCTTTTTCCTCCTTCTGGCCTTCAGGACCACTTATGCTACAACCTTCCATGGGATTCATGTTCCCAACTCCATCCAACCAGAGGATAAAATGGAACTACACAGTGCACATAGTATTTTGTCTACAGAATTCATTCTTTCCCTGATTCTTTCCTTATTTACCATGATTATAACAAGGGTTTCCCTGGGTTACCTAGACTGTTCTCAAACTTCTAGGTTTAAGCAATCCTTCTGCCTCAGCCTCCCAAAGCAGCTAGGACCATAGGTGCATGCTACCATGCTCTGCTCAACAGTTAATTCATTTTCCTGTGTTCTTAAAAGTCTTTTGTTTATAACATGTATAAATGCATTCATTAAACTTTTATTCATGTCAATAAAAGCTTAATAAATGACTTCAAAATACCTAATGAACAGATATTTATAATAAAACTTGTTTCAGGTTGAGTCTAGATCAAATTTTATTATCTAAACATGATGACTCATGACCACACTTCTGGAAGCATGCTCACATGTGTCATGTCATTCAACACTAACACTAAGTAGTACAGGGAGGATCGTGAGGGATGAAAGGCTGTTATCCAATACATTTCCATGCACTGACAGTAAACCTAAAAAGACTATAGGCTTTTCTGAAACCTCATCTAAGTCAGAAGATGGCTTGGTCTATATATCCATTTTCACTGGTGCCATGGAACTGTAGAGTAGTCCTCATCCTTTATGAACTGTGGCTATGGGTGACTTAAGGTAAAGATGGATTATTAGTCACTGATGATCTCTGAAAGCATTTGTAACAAGTGAGGCTTAAGACCTCAAACTGGACTGGCAACAGCCACTGAGGGAGCAGCAGATTAAGCACCATCAACTAGAGAGTGACTCAGATGGAGACAGAGGCCAGGCTCTGGGCCACAGGTTCTTTCTTCTATTCACCTCTTACCATGAGTAAAAGGAGAACCACTCCAAAAAGCCTGCAACATGCAGGGCCTTTAAATGAGAGAAATGTTTGCCCTTGTTACCTTCTTTTCCTCTATGAATCAAATTCATGTCAGAAATTTACTAAAGTTACTCAGACAAACCTACTTCAAGAACAATGCCAGGGAATGAAGATGTAACTCAGTGGTACAGTGTTTGCCTAGCATGTGCAAACCCTGGGTTCAATCCCTAGTACAAGAAAAAATAACAACAGTAACCAAAAAACGCCAATGTCAGCTGGTCACTTTGGCACATGCCTATAGTCACCAGCTACTTGAGAGGCTGAAGCAGGATGGCAATTTAAGCCCAGGATTTCAAGTTCAGCCTGGGCAACATCGTGAGACCCCCATCTCAAAAAAAAAAAAAAAAAAAAAAAGAACAAGAAAAGAACAATGTCAGAAAATACATTTTTGTGAGACCAACAGAGCCTTCTTTTATGGAGACCCCTCTGTACTAACTTTGAAAAATCCAGAGTCAATTACTTTAGAGATGTTATGACTTGATGCCATATCAAGCTGAAGAGAGTTTTAGGTCTTTTTTTTTTTTTAAATATTTTTTTAGTTAATTTTTTTTTAGTTGTTATTTTATTTATTTGTATGCAGTGCTGAGAATCAAACCCAGTGCCTCACGCATGCTAGGTAAGTGCTCTACTACAGAGCTACAACCTCTGACCAGAGTTTTCGGTCTTATATTATTGAGTCTTCAATACTATCCTGTATCTGATTTGAGTTCTTAACATTCTACAACGGCCTCTGCCTGAAAGCATATAAGATTTCAAGGATCTACTGAGGAGTACTAGTGGATGAGGTACCCAAGGACAGAAAAGGAGAAAAGGTAGAAAAATTGAACTTAGAAAACACTATAAATGGTTGGGAAGGGGAAGAAGAGGAAAAGTTCCCAGGCAAGACTGTGGAAGAAGGGACCATTGAGGTGAAGTCCACTTACCGAGGCAATTCTTCCAACTGAAAAAATCCATCACTGGTTATTCCTAGGCTGGCACCTATGTAGAAAATACAATATTGATCATACAAGACTGCACTTTCTCTTGTACGCAGCATTTTATGCAAGAACCAAACAGTTTTTCAGTTAACACACAGTTCTGTCAAGTTTAGAAAATGGTCCACTAAGTCTTCTGTGCATCAACACTTAATTTCTTTCTAGAACTAGAAGCAACGGCAGCTAACTAACTTTAAATTTACTTTAGCCAGGGCTGGGGTTGTGGCTCAGTGGTAGAATGCTCACCTAGCACATGTGAGGCACTAGGTTCGATCCTCATTACAACATAAAAATGAAATAATGATATTGTATCCACCTACAACTAAAAAATAAATATTAAAAAAATACTTTAGCCAGATGCTAAAGTCTCTGGGACCCTGTCTCAAAATAAAATCAAAAGGGCTGGGTATGTAGCTCAGTGATAAAGTGTCCTTGGATTCAATGACCTAATTCCCAATATTGCAAAAAGTAATTATAGGGCTGGGGATATAGCTCAGTTGGTAGAGTGCTTGCCTTGCATGCACAAGGCCTTGAGTTCAATCCCAAGCATCACAAACAAACAAAAAATAATTATAATATATAAAAGCAAATACACATACACAGAGATACATACACACAGAACCCAAGCATCATGATTATAAGATACATCTTTTCAGAGGTGATAAATATTTTTAAAAACGTGTCTTGAAATCAATAGATACAGTGCCTGATTCTGTTTCTGCTGTGTCTTTTATGCCTATTCTCTTCTCCTATCCCTGGCATTGCAGCAGGGGAATAGTAACTGTCTTAAAAGACAGTTACTTGAAGTAAGATTGAAATATTTCCATCACATTTCTGGTAGAAACCATACCCAATCTTCTGCACTGGGAATTACAAGTTTTCTAGCTGATCTACATCCTTCTCTGTCCCTTTCAAGTCACTGTCCCATTTGTTTCTAAAATTATCACTGAGCTGGGTGTGGTGGTGCACACTTGTAATCAGTGACTTGGGAGAGGATCACAAGTTTGAGGCCAGTCCCAGCAACTTAGTGAGACCCTTGACAACTTAGTGAGACCCATCTAAAAATAAAAAATAAAAAGGACTGAGGATATAGCTCAGTAGTAAAGTACCCCTGGGTTCAATATCTGGTACCCCAAAATAAATAATCACTGAGATCTTATTACTATAATATTTATAAATTAACATTTGTCAGTTATCATAAATTTAGAGATTCCACTATTTGGCTTAATAAGTTCCCATAAATTGGCCCCAACCCAATTCCAGTCTCAGGTCACAGTATTTGCCTCAAGAATATCAGTGCTAGAAAAACTGGCTGAATTGTTTCAATGTCCACCAAAGACACCTTTATTACCCACTGATTCTTTTCTTCCTGAGCACATACATTCAGTTTGTGTGCACATTCCCTAGAAGTCTTCCTGGTTCATCCCAGCCCATAGTAATCTGGCCTGCCTCTGAGTACTTAAAACCTCATTATCTGGCAATCATGTATTAGAACATTTCATTTAGTGTTTGTATTTGCTTTGTTTTATTTTATTTTTTTTATTTATTACTTTTTATTTTTATTTTTTGGGGTACCAGTGATTGAACTCATCCGCACTCAACCACTGAGCCACATCCCCAGCCCTATTTTGTATTTTATTTAGAGACAGGTTCTCACCGAGTTGCTTAGTGCCTTGCTGTTGCTGAGGCTGGCTTTGAACTTGCGATCCTCCTGTCTCAGCCTGAGCTGCTGGGATTACAGGTGTACACTTGGCTTACTTTTTATATTTTAAATAAATTGATAAATATTTAAAATTTTTTTTTGAATAAGAGATTATTTTATTAATACTTTGAGGTTCTAAGGAAAGAGTAAGCCATACAGTATTGGGAGTGAGAAATGCCTGGATTTCTTATGTTCTAAATTATTTGTTTTCTTTTAGGGTTAAATAAATTATTTATTTATTTATTTTTAATTGAATTATTTATTCTAATTTGTTATACATGATAGCAGAATGCAATTCATTTCATATTACACATATATAGCCAAATTTCTCAAGTCACTAATTGTATACAATGTATTTTCACACCATTCTTATCTTCATACACTTTGTTTGCATTTGCTTTTATTTTACTTTTAAATTTTTTTTTTGCAGGCTAGGCATGGTGTGTATGCCTATAACCCTAGCAACTCAGGAGGCTGAGGCAGGAAGATCGCAAGTTCAAGATCAACTTTAGCACCTTAGCAAGGCTCTAAACAACTTGTCTCAAAATAAAAAATAAAAGGCCAGGAACATAGCTCAGTGGTAAAGTGCCCTGGGTTGAATCCTCAGTACCACACACACATATAGACCAAAAAAAAAAAAAAAAAAAAAAAATCACACACACACATATATATGTATATAGATATATATATATGTATATATTTCTATATTTTAGAAACTATACCTATCAAGGATACTTATGTCTAATATTCTAATTCTATTTAACATATGTCTAACTATTTCATGTCTAATATATTCATTTGTGATTATTTGAATGTTCTATGTCTAATATATTTTATGTTTAATATTCCCAACTAAATTTTAATCTACTTGAAAATGGTATCTTCGTATCTTTTACAGTTAATGTCTTTACTTTTTGGGGTCAAACACTTTGTTTTGTTTTGGGTACTGGGGATAGTACCCAGGAGTGTTTTGAGTTACATCCCCAGCCCTATTTTTATTTTATTTTGAGACAGCATCTAAGTTGTCTTGAAACTGTGACCCTCTTGTAGGTGAGATTACAAGTGTGTGCCACTTGGCCTGGCATGAACACTTTAAAGTTGGTGACAATTTATGGATCCTCTCTTCAGAATGATCCATATAAAATTCAGGATGGTAATGAGTCTTATGGCACCAATCCATGGAACATAAAAAAGACGCATAAACTATGCTCACCATCCAAAAGACCTGCAAAGGTAGATAGGGCCATCTCTGAGACTCCTAATTTAATCTTCTTTTATAATCTCCATATTATAGACAAAAAGATGTATATAAGGCTTACTTATGGGCTGGGGATGTGGCTCAATTGGTAGTGCGCTCGCCTGGCATGCGTGCGGCCCGAGTTCGATCCTCAGCACCACATACAAACAAAGATGTTGTGTCCGCCAAAACTAAAAAAATAAATATTAAAAAAATTCTCTCTCTCTTAAAAAAAAAGTTGCTTTAAATTTGAAAAGAGAGACTGCAATATTAAAAAAAAAAAAAAAAGGCTTACTTAACTAGTTAAACTACATCCTTACAATATCTCTCTCCCTTCAGTCAATATATTTGTACCTTATAAATAGCAACACTTCTAACAGAGACTAGAAACAATCTATACATGCTAAGATTGAGGCTACAATAGTTTGAAATGGATGAAATCTCTTTCCTCTTCACTAACTACCACTTAGCCAATTAATTTAGGTTCTACAGAGACTTTTTTCACAGTCTTTCTCTTTTTTTGGCAGGGGTTGAGGGTATAGGGATTGAATTCAGGGGCACTGGATCACTGAGCCACATCCCAGCCCTATTTTATATTTTATTTAGAGACAGGGTCTCACTGAGTTGTTTAGTGCCACATTCTTGCCAAAGCTGGCTTTGAGCTTGTGATCCTCCTGCCTCAACCTCCCTAGCCATTGGGATTACAGGTCTGCACCACCATGCCTGGCTTCACAGCCTTTCTTAAGAGAAAACTGGGGTCTGGGGATGCGGCTCAAGCGGTAACGTGCTTTCCTGGCATGCACGGGGCGCTGGGTTCGGTCCTCAGCACCACATAAAAATAAAATAAAGATGTTGTGTCCACCGAAAACTGAAAAATAAATATTAAAAAATTCTCTCTCTCTCTCTTAAAAAAAAAAAAAAAAGAGAGAGAGAAAACCGATATAGGCATATCCATGGCCTGGTTTGTAATTCTGAATGCAATGGAAAACCCCTCCAAATAGTTAATAACTATTTGCCTTTGAACTCACCAGGGATCTGGCTCTCATGAGGATATGAGGGGACACCACCTGTGGCAATCAGAATGTGAGGAGCTGTGTATTTTTTCCCATTAACCTCCACTGTGGGCTGGGGATCACATGTGAATGCTGCATGGCCATGGATGATTTCTATATGGGACTGAAGAAGAAATAATAACATTAGACTGTTCTTAAGATAAAGCAAAAACACCTGATGCAACATATCAGCTCTTCCGTATCTCCAGTAAAACTTGTGATTTTTGGTTTGAAATGCCAAGACAATTCTGTTTCTTGCATTTCTGTAGAGTTCTTGACTGGTAACTGATACTCAAGTAAAGGGATTGCTGTTACATACTGAAAGCATAAAATAAGAAATGCAAGAAGAAATGGAAGAGGAGGAGAAAGGAAGCACTGAGGGAGAAAGTCTTCCTTACAGTGAGAAGAGATTGAAGAATGATGTGTCTGGAGGAAGGGAATAAGAAAGAGGAAAACAAAAAAATAAAGGTTAAGGGGCTAGTGTTGTGGACTCAGCAGTAGAACGCTCGCCTAACACATGCAAGGCGCTGGGTTTGATTCTCAGCACCAAATAGAAATAAATAAATAAAATGAAGGAACTGTGTTCAACTACAACTAAAAAAATATTTAAAATAACAATAATAATAATAATAATAATAATAATAATAATAATAATAAAGGTTAAAAGAGTGAAGGCAAAAGCAAAATTCTCTGGCCAAGGGAAAAAGATGCAGTCATTGTTTTCCCAAATAAAATGGGAAGAATATCACAAAACTATATGACAGCAAAACTCTTTGTTAGAAATGTTGAAAACTAAAAGCTGATTTGCTCTTACTAACATCATCTATGCCAAGGCATCAATTTGAGAAGGCTGGCAAGCTTCTGCCAGTCGAGATACAGGTATTGGCCTGTGAATACAGGTGACTAAATAAGGATAATGGAGGCATGCAAGTATGATCACACAATGGAATGTATCAACATTCTGGAACATGTCTAGTTCTGAACTGAGCTATTTCCTCTTTTCCAATCACCCCTCCAGGTCTATTCCTGCAGGTGCCTTGCTTAATCAAGCTGAATTAAAATCAATGCCAAAACCCACAAGCCTCCAGAACACCCTTTCTTCAGGAATAAAAAGTTCCTATGAGGTGCTAGAGAAAAAGGAGTGTGAGCTGAGTAGTAATAATTCAGACAACACAGTTTGGAGGAATTTTCATTTCCTAAGATATTGGACAGCAAGTTTCCTTTTCTATGAGGGAAAGCTATAAAAAATTCCTTGATCATAAAGTCACAGTAAGTTCTATTACATATCAAGATTTATAAGTATTTAAAAATGCTGGATTTCTTGGTAATTTTCCTATCTCTTGCAAAAGTACTTTAGCTAGCTCTACTTAAAAATTTTGATGTGTGGGGATGGGAAGGATGGTGGAATGAGATGGACAATATTGGGCTGGGGATGTGGCTCAAGCGGTAGCGCGCTCGCCTGGCATGCGTGTGGCCCGGGTTCGATCCTCAGCACCACATACCAACAAAGATGTTGTGTCCGCCGAGTTCTAAAAAATAAATATTAAAATTTCTCTCTCTCTCTCTCTCCTCTCTCACTCTCTCTTTAAAAAAAAAAAAAAAAGAGATGGACATTATTACCCTATGTACATGTATGATTGCACGAATGAGTCATAACCCCGCAGCGTGTCCAGCAAGAGAAATAAGAAGTTGTGTTCCATCTGTATACAATAAGTTGAATGTATTCTGCTGTCATGTATACTATTTAGAACAAATTTTAAAAATTAAAATTTTAATGTGGGTGCTTTAGTAATAGAATGTTGTATCTCTAATAAATATAAGTCTGAGAGCCTTAAAATCCTTTGGAGTTAGTAAATACAGAACTGTACTCAAGTATCTTTCCTTCTAAATTGGGGGTTAAGGTCAGAAAATATATTCTGGGAATGGGGATATAGCTCAGTGGTAAAGCAATTGCCTAGTTTGCTTAATGCCCTAGGTTCAATCCTCAGGACCACTTGGGGGGGAAAAATGCTACAAGAAAATATCTAAATATCCTCCTCCAAAAAATAAATACAGGGCTGGGGTTGTGGCTCAGTGGTAGAGCACTTGCCTAGTAAGTGTGAGGCACTGGGTTTCATACTCAGCACCACATAAAAAATAAATAAATAAAGGCATTGTGTACATCTCAACTAAAAAATATTTTTAAAATAAATAAATAAATAATCAAATACAACGAATGATAAGAACCAACATAAAAGTATTTGAGATTAGCCATCTGTAGAAATAATTCACCTTAAAAACTGGTTTAGAGCCAGGTGTAGTCATGCACACCTATAATCCCAGCAACTCAAAAGGTTGAGGCAGGAGGATTCCAAGTTTAAGGCTAATCTCAGCAATTAAGCAGGGTCCTAAGCAATTCAATGAGAACCCTGTCTCAAAAAATAAAAAGAACTGGGGATGTAGCTCAGTGGTAGAGTCCCCTGGCTTCAATGCCTAGTAGCAAAAGACAAAAAACATTGGTTTATAAACATGTCACTATTGAGATTAGGGCAGCTCAAACAGCAACAAGAATTTACTGTTTGATGCTATATGATTTTCTTGGAATAAACCCAACTACTAGGTATAATACTCAAAAAAAAAAAAAAAAAACCCAGAATCTACTGTCACCTGAATACAAATTAAGCTATATAAATATGTAAATCTCCTAGAAACTGCAAAGTGAAACCACAAAGACAAAGGAAGGATGATGGGACATATGCTGTACAGTAAAAGGATGTGGGAGGAGAGAAGTGAAGCAGGTAGAAGGTAGAATTGAGGACTGAAATGGAGAAAACTATGTTACATGCATTTATGAATATGCCAAAATGAACTCTACAATTAGGCATAACTATAATACATTTTAAAAAGAAAAAAGAAAAAGGAGAGCTGGTGTTTGCTTTGGTAGCATATGTACTAAAATAGGAACAGAAAAGATTAATGTAACCCCTGTGCAAAGATGACATATGAATCTGTGAAGCATTCCATACTAAAAAGAAAAAAGAAAATGGAAGGCTGGATGACCTGTGATTTACCAATGTCACTAGTATGGCATGGCATGGAGGAGGTATAACATCTAAGCACTAAGGCAGAAAAAGCCTCAGAAAGGTAAAGGACAACATATACTTGCCAGAGGCAAACACACTATACGAAGATACATTTTTGCCTGGCCACACATACTTGCCTACTCCAGCAAAAAAACGGCTCCTTCCTTTTCTAAGTTCAAAACCCAGCATACAGGGCTGGAGATATAGCTCAGTTGGTAGAGTGCTTGCCTCGCATACACAAGACCCTGGGTTTGATTCTCAACAACAACAACAAAAAGCATACACACCTTGGTTAGATTGTTTCGATAGATGGTGTTCAGGCGGCTCACATAGGCATCCCGCTTTTCTTTTATAACACTGCAACAAAACCTGAGTCAGTACTGAGAAACAGGATTTTCCTCTTTCAGTAGCCAGAGAGCTGTCCCAACACCCGTAAGCAGAAAATCATAGACTGTCAATAAAAATGAAGTGAATAAATATCTCTGAAGACAGCTGTCCTTTCCCTGTGACCACCTGCCTTCCTCTATGATGAGAATCCTTACTCCACTCCATGGAGAACGCTCAGTTGGCATCCACTTATGTGGGCTTCTTTCTGCATATAATCAAGGATAGTTGCTTTGGCATAGCACATAGAACATGGTGGCCACTCAAAAATGTTTATTGAAACATAAATAGCGAATAGATTTGCTAAAACTTTGTGAAAATTCAATGATTTCAAAAGTTTATGGCAATTTAGATGCAAAAGCGCACGCCTATAATCCCAGTGGCTCAGGAAGCTGAGGCAGGAGGATTGCAAGCTCGAGGTCAGCCTCAGCAATTAAGAGAGGCCCTAAGCAACTTAGGACCTATCTCAAAATAAAAAAATAAAAAGGGCTGGGGATGTGGTTAAGCTCAGTGGTTAAGTTCCCCTGGGATAAATCCACAGTATCTTCCTCCACCAAAAAAAAAATTTTTGGTGATTCCTTAAAAAGTTAAATATAGAATTGCCATATCATCCAGCAATTCCACTTCTAGGTATAGACCCAGAAGAATTAAAAACAGGGACTCAAACAGATACTTGTACACCAACATTTGCAGCAGCATTATTCTTAACAGCCATAAAGTAGAAATAACCCAATAGTCCATGGACAGGTAACTGAATAAAATATAGAAGGGATACTACTGCACAGTAAAGAGCATGAATTATTTATACAGGTTACAACATGAATAAACCTTGAAAATGTTATGCTAAGCAAAATAAACCAGACATAAAAGCAAATACATTATATGATTCTATGAAGAACCTAGCATAGGTTCAGCCATAAAGACAGAAAGTAGACTAGAGGTAGCAGTGGCTAGGGCATGGGGAATGAGGAGTTACATTTAATGGGTAAAGAATTCTGTTTGGGATGGTAGAAACGTACTGGAAATGCAGAGTGATCATGGCTGCACAACACTGGAATGTACTTAATGGTAAATTTTACATTGTACATATTTTACCACAATAATATCTCCCCAAGTTTAGGCTTAGTTACTAGAAATCTACATTTGCAAATTGAACCCCTTGAGCATTAATACTTACCGCCAATTGAATTTACTCTCACAGCTTTGAAAGCCATAATCAACATGATCATGCATGAATTCAGAGTGGACAGCTGTGTTCCACATTACCTATAAAGAAAAGTACCCAAAATAGTAGTACATGAGTCCTGAAGAAAGAAAGATGTTATGAATGAATGGTAACTATGTGACAGCAGGTAAGAACTAACCTTGAAATTAAAAACAAAACTAAACACACTAAGAATGAAAGTTCAGAAGCATGACCAGATGGACTGGACAGTGAGGCTTCTGAAATATTGGGCAAATTATAACCAATATAACCAATATTGTTAAGTAATAGAGTTTATAATAAATAATACGAAAGCAGAATATTACAAGCCTAATAGTTTTTTCAAAAAATTTTTAAACTTATCATTGCCTATATTCCTATTTTTTTTATATTTATTTTTTTCATTGTAGTTGGACACAATACCTTTATTTATTTATGTGGTGTTAAGGATCAAACCCAGGGTCTCACACATGCTAGGCGAGCACTCTACTGCTGAGCCACAACCCCAGCCCCCTATATTACTATTTTAAGTTTTTTTTTTTTTAGATTTCTGTACTCCTTGTCCTTTTGATTCAATTCCAGGAAATGGAATGCATGTGTAACTTTACAGGATAGTAATTCAGAAGAAAAGCTATGAAATAAAGTTTTTGTTGTTCCTTTTTTTTTTTTTTTTTTTTGCTTTGGGCAGGGGGCACTGATGATTGAACCCAAGGGCACTTAACCACTAAGCCACATTCCCAGCCTTTTTTGAGAAAGGTCTTGCTGAGTTGCTTTGAGCCTCATTAGAATGTTGAGGCTGGCTCTGAGTTACAATACTTCTGCCGAATCCTCCCAAGTCGCTAATATTACAGGCATGCGCCACCGCATCCAGCAAGGACTAAAAATTCTAAGAGAACAAATTTCTATTATGTAGTCAGTAACTACAAACATGCCCTTAGAAGGATGTACATAATCACACATCTGGAATACAAATGTTGACTGCACCTGCTGTGGAATGCAGTCAGTCATTTGTAAAGGTCTTTTATGACAAATGAACATCAATTTAATGAGATTCAAACTGGCATCAAGAACCCTAGATAACAAACTACCATTTTTCTCTGCAAGACAAGCTTTAGACTACATCTTTGGCCAGCCTAAAATGCCTTCTTTGTACCTTTGTCCCTCTGCACTTAATATGATTAAAATGAGAACCGGGCACTGGGCCTGGTATACATGACTATAATCTCAGGGATTCAGGAGGCTGAGACAGGAGGATATGAAGTTTAAGGCCAGCCTCAACAATTTAGTGAAACCCTGTCTCAAAATAAAAATAAAAAGTAAGGGGGACTGGGGTGGTGGCTCAGCGGTAGAACACTTGCCTAGCTTGTGTGAAGCCCTGGGTTCGATTCTCAGCACCCCATGTAAATTAATAAAATAAAGGTCCATTGACAACTAAAAAATATTTTTAAAAAGGGGGTAGTGCATTAGGGACAAAGTTCAATGCTAAAGCACCCCCAGGTTTAATCCCCAGTACCACACAAAATACAGTCAATCAGTAAAGAAATATTTTAAAAGATTGTCAATGTTCATAAAAATAAGGACTGTTTGATTTTTTTTTAAAACTCAGGTGAAATTCATGTAACATAGAATTAACCATTTTATCTGCTTTATTCTTGATCTTAATGCACATGAAAGAGTCACTAACACCACAAATATTTTGCTTCCAGTTTGTATTATGTACTATGTGATAGCATCATGCACCTTCTGGAGAGGGTGCCTCTGTATGAACCACTTTAGGCCTTTTGGTTCAGATCTAATCATAGCAGTAGGGGCCACCGACCTCCGGTTGCTCCTCTACTGCTGATTCACTCTGCCCTTCCGATACAGGGGAGTTACTCTAGACTTCAGGCTGTTGTACAAAATAAGAGGCAACTACCAACTGATGCTCAAGAATGCAAAGCACTGAAATCAGTAGAGCCCAACAGAAATAAAAAACAAAAATCTACCAGATATGATCAGAAGGGATAAGTGAAATAAAATATGGGAACAAGACATTACAAATTCAAATTCCTATGCAGTATTTGTCCAGTGGTATTTTTAAAAATAATGAGGTAGCACTAGCCAACACCGAACTTATTGCCATAATTAGGTTTAAATTACATAAAATCACTGTACAACTTAATTTATGTAATTCATATATCCATGACCCCAAGTAGAACAGACTCCAAAGTCTGGAATTAAGGGCTGGAGGTGAAACTCAGTGGTAGAGTGCTTGCCTAGAATACACAGGCCATTGGTTTGATGTCTATTACCATAATTTTTTTTTAAATTTTAAATCTACAATTAAAAGGAAAGAAAATAATGGAAACAGTGTCCCAAATAAAAGAGCAAATTTCCTAAAAACCTACCTTACCAAAGGAATGGATTTCAGAAAATCTTTCTGAAATGAAATTTCAGTGGAGTGCATGTCATTTGCTTACAAGACATCAGAAAGCTGCCAATTTAAAGTTGAAGACCAGGCCAGGCATGATGGCTCATACCTACAATCCCAGTGGCTCAGGAAGCTAAGGCAGGAGGATTGCAAGTTCAAAGCCAGTCTCAGCAACTCAGCAAGGCCCTAAGCAACTTAGTGAGACCCTGTCTCAAATTTAAAAAGTTAAAAAAAAAAAAAAAAAAAGGGTTGGGAATATGGGTCAGTAGCTAATTGCCCTGGATTCAATCCCTGGTACCCAATAAACAAATAGCTGGCCCTCTGTATCCAGTTACACATCTGTGGACTCAGACAACCTAAGATGGAAAATATTAAAAGAAAATTGTGTCTGTACTGAAATTTACAGAATTTTCTTGTCATTTTTTAGGGAATAATGATAAGAAAATTTTAACAACTATTAACAAAGCATTTACACTTTATTAGGTATTATAAGTAATCTAGTGACGATTAAAAGTATACAGAGGGAGCCAGGCATGCTGGCACACACCTGCAATCCCAGTGACTTGGGAGGCTCAAGCAGGAGGACTGTAAGTTCAAAGCAAGTTCTCAGCAACTTAGTGAGACCTCATCTCAAAATAAAATTTAAAAAATGGGCTGGGGATGTGGCTCAGTGGTTAAGGGCCCCTGGGTTCAATCTCTGGTACCAAAAAAAAAAAAAAAAAAAAAAGTATACAGAAGAGTGGTTTATAGAGGATACGCAAATACTACACCATTTTAATATAAGGGACTAGTGCACCCATGGATTTTGGTACACTCAGGGGTCCTAGAACCAATCCTGCATTAATATTGAGGGACAACTGTGCGTTCAAATGTATCATAAAATTATTTGCAACCATAAGCAAGAGGCAACTTTGGGAATAAAAGATGCAATTTTTCCTCTATGTGAAACAGAGAAATGAGTTCAATGAAAACTACACCACAGATATCAGGACCAAAAAATCATGAACATGGTATTTTTTTTAAGCCACTTTTAGTTGGTTTCTCAGTTACGTTTCACAGAAATAATTTTAAATGATATATTTGAAAATGTCCTTGTTCTGATCATGATTTACCAAGCATGAAAAAGGAGTACAGAAAAGAATTTTTACCTTTTTGGGTACACATCCAACATTCACCTAAGGGGGAAAAAAGAAACATACTTTAAGAAAATGAAACTCAAACCATTAAATGCACCTGCAAGAAAGGAACTGTAAACATCAAATAAGACTTTCTTGAGTTCTTTTTCTTTATTTAAATTAGGTATATATGACAGTAGAGTGCATTTTGATTCATTGTACACAACTGCAGTACAACTTTCATTTCTCTGATTATAGACAATGTAGTGTCCCACCATATATGTACAGTCATACATGTACCTAGGGTAATAATGTCCATCACATTACAACATCTTTCCTGTCCCATACCCTCTCTCCTTACCCCCCTCCCCTTTGCCCAAAGTTCCTCCATTTTTTTCCATGCCCTCCCCCATTATGGATCAGCATTCACTTTCCAGAGAAAACATTTGGCCTTTGGATTTTGGGGATTGGCTTACTTAGCATGATATGCTCCAACTCCATCCATTTACCTGCAAATGCCATAATTTTATTCTTTCTTAATGCTGAGTAATATTCCATTGTGTATATATAACACAGTTTCTTTAGCCATTCATCTATTGAAGGGCATCTAGGTTTCTTCCACAGTTTAGCTACTGTGAATTAAGCTGCTATAAACATTGATGTGACTGTGTTACTATAGTATGCTGATTTTAAGTCCTTTGGGTATAGACCAAGGAGTGGGATAGCTGGGTCAAATGGGGTTCCATTCCAAGTTTTCTAAGGAACCTCCATACTGCTTTCCAGATTGATTGCACCAATTTGCAGTGTCACCAGCAATGTGTGAGAGTGTGCCTTTCCCCCCACATCCTCACCAACACTTATTGTTGTTTGTATTCTTGATAACTGCCATTCTGACTGGCGTGAGATTTGCATTTCTCTAATTGCTAGAGATGTTGTTGTTGATCGATTGTATATCTTCTTCTAAGTGTGCTTAGCTCCTTAGCCCATTTATTGATTGGGTTGTTTGGGGTTTTTCGGTGTTTAGTTTTTGAGTTCTTTATATTTCCTGGAGATTAGTGTTCTATCTGATGTGGATGTGGTAAAAATTTGCTCCCAAAATGTAGGCTCTCTTTTCATCTCATTGATTGTTTCCTTTGCTGAGAAGAAACTTTTTAGTTTGAATCCATCTCATTTATTAATTCCTGATTTTATTTCTTCACTTTAGGAGTTTTGTTAAGGAAGTTGGGGCCTAATCTGACGTGATGAAGATTTCAGCCTACTTTTTCCTCTATTAGGTGCAGGGTCTCTGGTCTAATTCCTAGGTCCTTGATCCACTTCGAGTTTAATTTTTGTGCATGATGAGAGAGAGGGCTTAGTTTCATTTTGTTGCATATGGATTTCCAGTTTTCCCAGCATCATTTGTTGAAGAGGCTATCTTTTCTCCAATGTATGTTTTCGGCTCATTTGTCTAGTTTGAGATATCTGTATTTATGTGGATTTGCCTCTGTGTCTTCTATTTTGTACCATTGGTCTACATGTCTATTTTGGTGCGAATACCATGCCATTTTTGTTACTATAAGCTTTGTAGTATAGTTTAAGGTCTGGTATTGTGATGCTTCCTGCTTCACTCTTCTTTCTAAGGACTGCTTTGGCTATTCTGGGTCTCTTGTTTTTCCAAATAATTTTTTCCTTGAGTTCTAAGTCACTAGATTGTACGGCTACTTCCTTTTTTCTATCATAGAGTAGGAAAAGATAAGAATATTATTTTCCTCATGTAATGAAGTAGAAAATCTTTACTTAGCATTTTCTCAAGAGAAGGGGTCAGCAAGAAAGGAAAGAACATCAATCAGATCATTTGAGCAGCTATCTTAGAGGATTTCTGGAAATCTTATTCTGGAGTATATGGATAAAACACCTAGAATGGCCTCTGCTAAAACCACAAGTAGAGAATGACATTTTATTCCTTAGGGCCAAAATAACGAGATTCATCCCTACTATGAAGCCTTGATTCTTAGTATTCTAATAGTCAACACACAAAGGAAAACAGTTCTAAGAGTTTATCCACCAGATATTTAGGAAGGTAACTATTTAGATAAGGAGGCTACAGAAAAATATCTTCTAGATGGGTTTAGTGGCACATACCTGTAACTCCCGTGACTCAGGAGGCTGAGGTAGAAGGATCTCAAGTTCAAGGCCAGCCTCAGCAACTTAGAAGACCCCATCTCAAAATAAAAAGTATGGGGATATAGCTTAGTGGTAAAGTACCCCTGGGTTCAATACCTAGTACTAAAAAAAGAAAAAAAAAATGCCTCAGAAGGATCTTTATATTTTTAGGTACTGGAGACTGAATGAATCCAAGGGTGCTTTACCACTGAGCTACATCCCCAGTCCTTTTTTTTTTTAATATTTTTTAATTGTAGATGGATACAATACCTTTATTTATTTTTATGTGGTGCTGAGGATCGAACCCAGTGCCTCACACGCGCAAGTCTTGCGCTTTACCACTAAGCCACAACCCCAGCCCTTCCCCAGTCTTTTTTGAGACAGGGTCTTGCTAAGTCGCTGAGGCTGGCCTCAAACTTTCAATCATCCTGCCCCAGTCTTCAAAATAGCTGGGATTTCAGGCCTGAACATCACACTCAACACAAGGATCTTTATAAACAAGATGCAGTGTTCATCCTTATACACACATTTTTGTGCTTATCAGTTAATTTTCTTTTGATTACTTCCTAAATTTTTTTAAACTGAGCTAATTAGGACTTTGATTACAAGGCCTTAAGTTAGAAATATGGGCTTAACTAAATGATTAACTACTCTGTGTACCCTAGGGGAGGAGCTGCTTGTAAAAGGAAAACTATGCTGATCTCACTTTTTTGAAGGACAAATTATAAACTCCGTATAGACTGGCTATCTGATGTGTATTTCACATAACCTTTAACCTTATGAGTACTGACTGGAAAGCCCTGGATTCAATCCCCAGTGTTGGGAAATAGGGTGGAAATAACCCAAATGATATTTCTCATCAGATTGGTAAAAATGTAAGATTGCTGGGCACTGAGGCACATGCCTGTAATCCCAGTGGCTCTAGAGGCTGAGTAAGGAGGATCATGAGTTAAAGCCAGCCTTAGCAATGGCAAGGAGCTAAGCAATTCAGTGAGACCCTGTCTCTAAATAAAATACAAAATAGGGCTGGGGATATGGTTCAGTGGTCAAATGCCCCTGAGTTCAATCCCTGGTACCACACCCCCCAAGAAATATAAAAGATTGACTATAACTAATGTTAGCAAGCACATCACATTTGGTCCAGATATTCTATTTTGGGGAATGTAACCTAGAGAAATGGTAACATATTTTGTTCATGTGCCCCAAAAGATAAATGTATAAGGATGTTCCCTGAAACATAGTCATAATGTATAACTGGGAAGAGTTAACTATCCATCAGAAGAGAAGTAGTAAATAAATTACCGTACACCGAGCCTACGGAATACTCTGCAGTCGTTCAAAATGATAAAGTAGATTTCTACATACTGTTATGGAATACTGAATTCTAAGACACAATAGCTCCCCCTATCAGTAGTGGGCACATTCCAAGACCTACAGAATACCTCAAACTGTAGCTGGTACCAAACAAACCCCATATATGCTGTTTTTCCTTATACATAAGATAAAGTTTTAATTTATAAATTGGCCACAATAAGAAAACAACTGATAATAAAATAGAACAATTTTGATAATGTGATAAAAGTTATGTGAATGTGGTCTTTCTCTTACTCTCAAAATATCTCCTGTATTGTACTTATCCTTTCTTGTTGACTATGAGTAACTCAACTGTGGATGATGGGGGACTACTCTATAATATAATGTGGCAAAAAGAAAGAAAACAATAGCTGTTCCATGGCATAATTTGTATTTATAATTATATGTACATATAGCCACACATCATGTAACGGTGTTTTGTCTTTTTTTTTTTTTTTGGGGGGGGGTGGGTAACCAGGAATTGAACTCGGGAGCACTTGACCACTGAGCCACATCCTTAGCCCTAATTTTGTATTTTAGAGATAGGGTTCGAGTTGTTTAGCGCCTCGCTTTTGCTGAGGCTGGCTTTGAATTTGCAATCCTCCTCAGCCTGCCAAGTCGCTGGGATTACAGGCCTGCACCACCAGTCCAGCAACTGTGTATACACTAGTGTCTCTTATATCCTAGTGATATTATTGCCATCTTAGTTTGTATAAGTACACTCTATGATATCTACACAGTGATGAAACTAAATAACACATTCCTCAAAACATATTGGTATTGAGCATAAATGACTGTATATATGTACAAACACAGTTTGGCTACATTCCAAGCAGTCAATGGGGCTATCTCTAGGAAGGAAGAAAAATTCCATATTTCACTCTGTATGCTTTTTATAATAGTAAATAGTCATTCATTACTTGCATAATTACTTTAGATAAATAAACCAAAATAATTTTATTTGGGAAGTAGCATTTAGGTTAAGTGATTCTTTGTTCCCTCTTGTTCATTATATAATTTTTAATATGAAAATGAATACTTTCTAGATAAATTATATCAGGTGTTGATATAATGATGATGGTCATAAGGAACTACATTGGCTTTCTGTATGCTCCAAGGATACAGGCCCAGCTCTTGTAACAAAAGCTTTCCAGGTATGCTTCTGTTGTGAAGGCTGAACCACACTGTATGCACCAGGGCAATTGTTATGACATGTTAGATTCAAAGACAGCACCCAAATCTCATTAAGATCTCTTACTTTTGAAAGAAGTAGTCTTTTTGAAAAGTAATCCATTCTTCTATTCCAAATTCTATTTGCTATCAGCATATTTGGTACAAATCTATTATAATTCCATTATTCATTATTATATGATGTAAAATTATAAATGAGTGAGTTATGCTTCTATATGGTCTCCTACCATTATTTGGCCTCCCCACCCAAAGGGATATGAGAGGTCATATTAAAAAAGCAACAAAGGCAGGAAACCATGTGACTAGAGAAGGATGCAGAATTCAAACCTACTAAAGAATCAAGACCCATACCAATATGCAGAACACTATTCAGAAAATATTTTATATTAGCAGTTAGCACCATTTATGACTATACACCCATCTGACTAAGCTGAGGATATGCTATTTCTCATCCTCCAAGTAACTGACAATTTATGGGGACAAACAGAATGAGCCATTCTTAAGGAGGATGACAGGACTTTCTTAAATGCTAACAACAGAGAAAGGCAGCTGAAACCCTTTGGGAAAAATAATCCCAATTCCTTAACAGGGGTGATTTCATCATCAGACTTAACTTTCCTAGTTCATTTGGTGGACAAAGTACTCCCTGGACCTTTGATCCATACCTTTATGCCCTGCAGTTTTTGGTTTACTTTTATTTGCATTTATTTTATGCTGAATTTACTTCTGTGCTATAAGTTTTTGTTTCTTCTGGGATATCTTTGTATTCTGTGCAAACTACTCTTCTGGTTTATGAACAATTTGTTCCTTTTCAGTGAGTATCATCTCAATGTAGCAGGGGGAACTCATGTATGGGTTAATCAAACCATGAGCTCTGTAAGTATGGTGGTGCATCTGGGGTGCTATGTTCACCTGGATATGTTCAATGACCAGAGAATCTACATCTAAACCCTTTAGTTCAGCACTATTCTCTGCATTTTTAAGCAAGTGCAGCAAAAATTCAGCACTCTTTTTGGGCCACCGATCCTGTGTCTAGCCCCACTGTTTGGCGGGGACACATCTCTCAACTCCTCCATTATAATGCCAGAATGGAACACATTGTTTCTTTAAAGTGACATCTTTCAAATACTTGGTGGTTTTTTTGGATATGCACACCCTTAATGGCCTGCACAGTTTCACCGGTGTTCTTAAAGTGAATTCCACGATTTGAACCTTTTGATTTGCATGATTTTGTGGCGTTTTCCAGGTCAAAGAGAGTATCAGACCATTTTCACAGATCACCTCAGGCCACTTACAGAAAGAGGAAGAGCGGTGGCTATTACCTGCGGTTTATAGCTTACATACACCAAAGTCTTGAACAGACTCCAAAACCAGTTTCCCCCAAAGCAGAGATGATTTGGTATACTAAAGAAATGCACACTACTTGCCCTTTTCCAGCTTCCCAGGAATCTTCATAAAAGCAATCAAGGCACGGTGTGGTAGTGCATACCTATAATCACAGCAATTTGGGAAGCTGAGGCAAAAGGATCAAACGTTCAAGATCAGTCTAGGCAACTTAGCAAGACCCTGTCTCAAAAAGTAATCAGGAAGCTAAGGCAGGAGGACTGTAAGTTCAAGGCCAGCTTCAGCCACTTAGCAAGGCCATAAGCAACTTAGTGAAAGCCTGTTTTAAAATAAAAAGATGCAGGGCTGGGGATATAGCTCAGTTGGTAGAGTGCTTGCCTCACATGCACAAGTCCCTGGGTTCAATCCCCAGCACCACAAAAAAGAAAAGAAAAGAAAAAGGGGCTGGGGATGTGGTTCAGTGATCAAACCCCTCTGGGTTCAAACCCCAGTAACAGATAAAATAGGCTGGGAATGTCACTCAGTTGTAGAGCACTCCAGGAGGGTTCTGTTCCCCAGTATTAAAAGGAAAAAAAAAATAAAATAAAATAAAAAGGCAATTCAAGGAGTCACAGAGTACTAAACTACTAAGATATTCTTAAATACTCTGACCAATCATCAGTTTCTGCCTTGCTTAAAGCAATTTTTTTTAAAGTTTGTAATATGCTTCTTCTAAGGGTCAAGATGGCCTGACTTGGGTGGCTGACTAGATGACAGATTTATTGTTTTAGAAGTTTTTGCCTTTTTGGTTTCTAATTTTTTGAAATTATTATTATTTTTTAGTTGTTGATAGACCTTTATTTATTTATATGCAGTGATGAGAACCAAACACAGTGCTTCACACATGCCAGGCAAGTATGCTACCGATGAGCCCCAGCCCCAGCCCTCTAAATGCTTTTTAACTTTCAGCCACTCATTCATTTCAAAGTTTGGATAAAGCACCCACTTCTGCCAGGCATTATGCATGGAAAAGCACTGCTCCCCTGTAGTCTACAGTTCTAACCAGAAAGACCCTGAGCTTACCCAAGATACTAACTCCAGGGTCAGCAGAAGAATCACTCCATCCCCTGAAACCACAGAGCACTGGGTCAGAAATCTGAAAAGGGTAGTGGAAAACCATGACCTTGCTGGGTCACACAATCTGTGCTCCAGCTTGGCTGAAAGGAAGGCCAAGACCATGAAATGCCACTGGTCCTACTTTGGCAACTCCTGGAAATAGGGTTTCTGCTGGCTTTAGAGACCAAGTTAAACTCCCATGGCAACAGGACATAAGCTGCCTCTTTAACTTAAAGAAATTAAAAGCATGTTTTTTGTAGGGGTAGGTACTGGGGATTGAACCCTGGGGCACTCAACCACTGAGCCACATCCCAAACCCTATTTTGTACTTTTTTAAAAATTTAAAGACAGGGTTTCACGAAGTTGCTTAGTGCCTTGCAGTTGTGAGACTGGCTTAAACTCCAGATCCTCCTGCCTCAACCTCCCAAGCCGCTGGGATTACAGGCATGTACAGGCATGTGCCTGGCTGAAATGTATTTTTCTTTTGAGGTGCTGGGGATTGAACCCAGGGTTGTGTGATGATGCAAGGCAACCAACTAAGCTATATCCCCAACCCTGAAAAGCACATTTAATTACCTTCACAGCAGGGAAGCCAGGATAAAGAGCTATGTCCAGTCATGTTCATTCCTTCCCAATACGCCTCCCTATTCCTTTCCCCCTTCTCTAGTTGATGTGTGCATGAGGTTGTCAGAAAGCAAGGCCTTGAATTCATCAGGTAATCTGACTCTGAGCTCTCCCACTCAATGACTGTAGGTAGATAAGTTTCTAAATCTGAGTGGCTTCCTATTCCATAAAATGGGAATGGCAACACTTATATTACAAAAGTTTTGAGTGTAGAGATTATGTAAAGCATTGATCTCTAATTTATGATATATCTGATGATGACAATGAAACTGAATTATACTTGTTGCAGCCTGCTGACTTCCCACATTGCACACAAGACATATGGAAGAGAGGCAATAAAGAGTTCTAACTATCTGATACAGACCAACTTTTGCCAGGAGTTTACCTCCCAGACTGGGGAACTGGGTTTTCAGGGCCCTGGCTTCCCAGCGGTGCACAAAGCTGATAAACCCCCTCCCCAGGCATATAGCACCTCATGAAACCTCCATTCACCAGGCATTAACCAACAAAAAGCTATAGGAAGATCCCAGAATCCTTCTGTGCAATGGACACACCAGCACTGAATCCCAGTGAGGACACAGACCTTCCAAGTAGGAATAGAACATGCACAAGTAGCAAAATCCAGGGAATTCACTCTCTTTCCTAGGCTGGCATGCTGACCTTCAATTTTGCCTAGATAGGGAAATTTTCACATCGCTCACTCTGGTGCAAAGAATAATAAATTAATTTATAATCACACCTGCCACACATGTTTCCTGTGCTCAGAAGTGAATTTCCTTCCTGCTTTCTATTTTCCAAACCTTATCAGAGTTGCCTCTAGTTTTCTCCTGTCTTCCTTCTTTACAACCTAAAATCTAGTTGCAGGCTACTATTAGAAAATTGCTCATTTCAGTGATGCATACCTATAAACTCAGCAACCAGGGAGGCTGAAACAGGAAGCTCATGGATTTGAGACCAGCCTGAGTAACTTATAAAGACCTTGTCTCAAACTAAAAAAAAAAGAAGGGTTGGGATATAGCTCAATTATAAAGTGCTCCTGGGTTCAACCCCCAGTACCTAAAAAGAAGGACCAGTTATCAATTATGAAGCAAAGTACGAGTGATCCATCAACTCATTTTTTTCTACAACTACATATTGAGTACCTATTATGTGCAAGAATGTTCTAAGGGCTTGGGATATACTGGTGATCAAAAGGGATGATCCCTAGCTGGGCTGGGGATATGGCTCAGTGGTAGAGCATTTCCCTAGCATGAGGCCCTGGGTTCAATCCCCAGCAATGATTAAAAAAAAAAAAAAAAAAGATGGAAAATGAACTGATTCATTAACAAAGGTAGGAGCTAAAATTGGTTTTGCTCAATATTTCATTCACTAGCAAAACATGATATTAAACTGAACCTCCCAGGAATCATCAAATTTAAAAGAACTGCAACTCTGGGGCATCCAGGAGGACCCAGAAAGAAATTGGTGAAACCAAACTCTTCTGGAATGTCTGATACCCACTATAATGATATCTGTCCTGTTATCTCTTGCCCCCATCTCCCAAAAAAGAAAGAATCTGGGATCCCACATCCTAATTAATGTCTTATGTTGCAATAAATGGTGAATAAATGGTTATTAATATAGTGACTGACTGGAGCTGGGCACAGTGGTGCACACCTATAATGCCTGCAATTCAGGAGGCTGAGGCAGGAGAATCACAAGTATAGTCAGCCTCAGCCAACTTAGCAAAATCCTAAGCACTTTACCTGTCTCAAAGTTAAAAAAAAAAAAAAAGGGCTGGGGATGTGACTCAGTGTTTAAGAGCCCCTGTAGTCCATCTCTGGTACCAAAAAGAACAAAACATAAATAAATAAATAAGGGCTAAGGTAGAGCACTAATGGGTGCAGTTCCCACTACCATCAAAAAAAAAAAAAAAAAAAGAAAGAAAAATAATGATGACTGGATCCACTTCTGAATGAAAACAGTTACTAGTATTTCCATATCATTTCTTCAATTTCACTCTTTTCCAAACATGTTTGATGAAAGACATAGACAGTGAGAGATTCAGAGGTAATCTTTCTTTTTCTGGACCTGCAGAGTTTTAAGAGGGTTCTGAGGCAGACTGCAAAGAAATATTTCACTAAATCTGTGCAAAAAAGTAAACAGTACGGTAAATCAGCCAAAGTTTAACAACAGGTGTTGCCTACTCCAACTTCTCCACCCTTTATGATCACTCCTTTACTTAACACTTATGAATACAGCTGGATTCCACTTATGGAATTCTAAACCCACAAAACAAATTAGGGTAACTTTCAGATTTTAAGGGACACCTGTCAATCCTGAAGGAACTGATGGACAGCATTACTTTAAACTGAGGTCTAGCAGGGCACAGTGAAGAAGGATGACTGCAAGTTTGAGGCCAGCCTCAGCAAGGCCTAAGCAATTTAGATAGACCCTGCCTCAAAAAGGCGTGGGTGTGGTCACACATGCCTGTAATCCCAGTGGCTAGGGAGGCTGAGGCAGGAGGACTGTGAGTTCAAAGCCAACCTCAGCAATTTGGTGAGGCCCTAAGCAACTCAGTGAGACCCTGTCTCTAAATAAAATACAAAAAAGGGCTGGAGATGTGGCTCAGTGGCAAAGTTCCTCTGGATTCAATCCCTAGTACCAAAGAAATAAAAATAAAAATAAATAAACTGAGGTCCTTTTATATTCAGCCTTATGGAGGGGAGATGTCACAATAACAAAGTAGACACTACCACCTTCAAGTTCAATTATGCCTTGCATATTGCTAAGGAATTGCTTACAGCCTAAATGAACCATAATCCAATGAGCAGCTCATTTCTCAGCCCTCTTTGATGCCCCCACCCCCATTCTGTAGTCTTCTCTAGTAGGAGCTGCACAGCGCAGTTCACAACAACTTAGTGATCAGAAGGCTCTGTGCCATCAACCCTTACTCTCACAGATGAGAACTACTGGCCGTCCTACAGGAATCCAGCTATTCTTTATCTCAAAATCAGTATACTTAGCAAGAATACAGAAGCATGTGCTCCCATGGCCCTGCAGCAAAGGAGCAATAAATCAGGGCTTTTCCCCAAGCTGACTCTCCCAAAGTCTGCGTGGGCAGAGAACAACCTCAAAGATAAGCTCCCAGAGGTTCTACTTCACCTTTGGGCAAGCTCTGCATTGCTCTTTGGTCTTCATGTGATCACAAGAGAAGCATTAGGTTTCACTTTTTGGAAACTTGAAAACTGAATTCAGGGGCTGGGGATGTGGCTCAAGCAGTGGCACGCTTGCCTGGCATGTGTGAGGCCCGGGTTCGATCCTCAGCACCGCATACAAACAAGGATGTTGTGTCCACCGAGAACTAAAAAATAAATAAAAATTCTCTCTCCTTCAAAAAAAAAAAAAAAAGAAAGAAAAGAAAAGAAAACTGAATTCATAGATCATCTCACATATTTTTTTCCTGTCCTCAAAAATAAGTTAATTGGTAGTGGAATTCTAGAAAAAAAAAAAGATGATATCTTTCAGTTTCCCATATTTAACATGTATCCTAATACATATAACCATACTCTTTTTTGGGAGGGTGGGGGGATTGTTTTTTGAGCCAGGGTCTAAGTTGCTGAGGTCTTGCTAAATTGCTGAGGCTTGCCTCAAATTTGTGATCCTCCTGACTCAGTCTCTTGAGTTGCTTGGATTACAGGTGTGTGCCACTGTGCCCCGCCAGCCACATTTTGTGTGTATGTGAGTGTGTGTGTTGGGGGGTACTGGGAATTGAATCCAGGGGTGTTCTACCACTGAGCTACACATCCCCAGCCCTTTTAATTTTTTAACATGGGATCTTGCTAAATTACCCAGGCTGGACTTGAACTTGCATTCCCCCCATCTCAGTCTCCCAAAACTGCTAAGATTACATGTGTGTGCCACTATACCCATAACAACCACACTTTTTGCTTGATCCAGAAAAATAAGGACAGCCAGGTGTAGTGGCATACACCTGTAATCCCAGCCACTCCAGAGGCTGAGGCGCAGGAGGATACTAAGTTTGAAGCCAGCCTCAGCAACTTATCAAGGTCCTAAACAACTTAGGGAGACCCTGTCTCAAAAAAGAAAAAAAATGTAGCCAGGCATAATGGCACATACCAGCAATCCCAACAGCATAGAAGGCTGAGACAGGAGGATAGTGAGTTCAAAAAAGCCAGACGTGGCAACTTAGTAAGTCCCTAGGCAACTCAGTGAGACCCTGTTTCTAAATAAAATATAAAATTTTTTAAAAAATGAAAATGGTCCTGTGCACTGTACTAACACATGTATTTTTAGACAATTTAATGGAGCCAACATCAAAGATCCTGAGCACTGACTGATCACCATGAACTGTCTTATAATGACCAGCCTGATGGCATTTCCACCTATCTTCCCATACCTACCCCTCACAAAGTTTCCTTTCAAAGCTTCTGAAGGGGCTGAGGATATGGCTCAGTTTGCCTCACATGCACAAGGCCCGGGCTCAATCCCCAGCACCAAAAAAAAAAAAAAAAAAAAAAAAAAAAAAAAGCATCTGAGACCCCAAAAAGTGCATTCTACTCTTGAGATAGGCTGCATTCTCCCTTGAATGTAAATTTGCTTCCAAAATAAATAAATAAATTTGTACTTGGGCTAAATAGAAATAATCACTGCTAGAGAAAGTCTTAAATAAATCTCTACTTGTGCTTCTGACACATCTTGAAATTCTTTTCTGCAACATCTGTCAAGCACCCTCTCTGGTGACAAAACTAATTTTTATTTTCAACCACATTTTAGTTTATATCTGTTCCTTAGCAAAGTGAAGATGTTGGACAAAACAATACCTCTCACATTTCAATTAGGGTATATGTAAATCCAATCTTTAATGAAGCAAAAATAGGGGGTATGGTGTTTCATAAAGCTAGATGTATTCAAAGACCTATCCTTACTTGCATTATACGATTTCTATGTTTTATTAAAATATTGTTCTTGGGTGTGATGGTGCACACCTATAACCCCAGTGACTTAGGAGGCTGAGGCAGGAGGATTTCAACTTTGACCAGCCTCAGCAACACTGCAAGGCCCTCAGCAACTTAAGCGAGAGACCCTGTCTCAAAATTAAAAATAAGAAAGACTGAGGATGTAGTTCAATGGGAAATTATCTGTGGGTTCAATCCCCAGTACCATTAAAAAACTAAAAATGTTGGCTAAATGAATGATCAAGAATAAAAAAGAAACAATTCTGATAAATAGAAATAACCACTGTTGGGCTGGGGATGTGGCTCAAGCGGTAGCGCGCTCGCCTGGCATGCGTGCGGCCTGGGTTCGATCCTCAGCACCACATACAAACAAAGATGTTGTGTCCGCCAATAACTAATAAATTAAAAAAAAAAAAAAAAGAAATAACCACTGCTTGGGGGTGGGGGGTGTTGCTTAGTGGTAGAGCCAAGGACCTGTGTTTATTCCCTAGCATTGTAAAAACAATTTAAAAATAAAAATTTACCAAGCTTTAAAATTATAGTAATGAATTTTACTTAGGAAGGAACTAGCTGGAGAATCAATCTTAAAAAACTTCTATCTGGGATATTTCTTAATAATATCATTTACCACAAGACCATTTGTGCCACTCTCTTGTTCAAACCCTTTCACCGTTGACTACTCCCAGAAAATCCACCTTTTAAAAATTAATACCTATCCATAAGCTCCCATCTCTTGGATCTATTAGAATAAAAGACAGCATTTGCTCCAAATTCAATTACACAACATACCCTGCTATATGTCTTTGCCCCAGACCCTTCCAAGTCCAAGAATAATACTCATTCTTGAATCTTCAGAAAGATACTGTCTCCTTCCAGAAATCTTCCCAGGCGGAAGTGAGAATTCCATCTCCTTTCTTAACTACTTTAATTGGTTATAACTTGCAGCAGTTAAGACAAGGCCACCCACTTTGCAGTTGACTGTCTATATTTGGTGTTCCCCACCATATGGTAAATTCCCTGAAGGGATCTTTGTCTTATATCTATCTTTTTTCTTTGTCTTCATCAATCCAAGAAATGAATACATGAACAAATACATGAACAGAAAATCTCAATTCTCCCTACACCTGATTGGAAATCACTCTAACTGTGTATAGCCCATATAACTGTAATGCTTGAAGGAAACTAAACCCATATCTACCTATTGGTTCTACCTTCTCAAATATTCACTACCACCTACACCCTTCCTTTTAATTCAAAACCAAAAGTTAGTCTGAGAAAAGCTCTAGTCAGGCATGGTGGCACACACCTGTAATGCCTGTGGCTCAGGAGGCTGAAGCAGGAGGATCACGAGTTCAAAGTCTGCCTCAGCAAAAGTGAGGATCTGAACAACTCAGTGAGACACTGTCTCTAAATAAAATACAAAATAGAGCTGGGGATGTGACTCAGCGGTTAAATGCCCCTGAGTTCAATTCCCATTACCAAAAAAAAAAGAAAAAGAAAAAAAAAAGCCCTAATGTGACATCATTAAAAATTACTAACTAGATGACTTCCCAAAGATGTCAACGGTCAGATGGAAATATAAGCTGCTATAGGAGGATGAGTTGAGCAAGGTCAGGCATTCAACAAGGCAGAAAATAGAAGGCTGATGGTCCTTTGCTTTCCTCCAAAGTGGTTATCTCTCAGTGTATTCACATTCCTAACAAATCTAAAAATGGGTCAGCCCCTTCTTGATTAATACCAGAAGAACCAGCAATGACAGCACATGCCACAATGATATGGATATAAACAAGGAAGAAGGAAAACAGAAAAATGTAAGGCGGTGCATAAAGTGAGAGAGATCAGGTGAGAGGGATCAAGTACTATTACTAGTTGAAATGAAAACTGGGGAACTTCAAGTGACATCCCTCAATCGGCCTTCTCCACAGAGTTCTAGTCTTTCTGCACTAAAGTGTCAAAGTGCATGGCAATAATTAACAGAGATTTTTCCTTTCTCCTAATCCCCTTTTTCACTTTGAACTTGAGCACTTAACAATACAGTCAGCCTTTCATAGCTACTCACCACAAGTTCCATTCATTTCACAAATGGTTATTGAGCAAGGTACTTTGTTAAGATAATGAAAGGTATACAAACACAGGAACCCATCCCTGCCCCTAAGGAATTTCCAATTTAGTATAATTTAAACATCAGTCTTAAAAGGAATTTAGAGAACTATTCCCAAATCCCAACTTAGTCTTGGATTCATCATTTTAAAAGTCAAAAGTAAGTACCTCACCCAAACATTTTGATTAAAAAAAGGTCATACTAATAGCATGGGTACAAAACTCACGTTCAAAATTTACAAGTAGGTTTTCAATCTCAGAATTTATAACCACGGGGGCGGGGGTTATGGCTCAGCGGTAGAGCATTCGCCTAGCACGTGCAAGGCCCTGGGTTAGATCCTCAGTCCCACATTTAAAAAATAAATAAAATAAAGGTATTGTGTAAAAAAAAAAAAAAAAAAAAAAGGAATATACAACCACTGGAGTGGGGGGTTTAAATCTACCCCAAATAAACAAGAAAATCTGAGAGATCACCTATCAATGACTTCAAAGCCTTTTATCAAGGTAGTCGGTAGTTCTCGGCATTGGCTAAAACTCAAATGACCTGCAGAGCTTCTGAAACTCCCCAAACCGAGGCTACACTTCAGAACAATTAAGCCACAAGTCCTGGGATGGGAATCCACGCAGAACTCTGAACATTTTAGGTGATTTGAATGCGCAACCAAGGTTAAACTGCTGCTATAAATCATTATGCCTTTGAAATAGATGGGAAAGGATCAGGATCAACATTCCTCGAGGTTACCCGCCTCCACAATCCACTTTCAATTTTCCCAGATGCAGTCTTGGGTTTCATGAATCCTTTCAGGCACATAAGCATGGAACGCAATACTCTCCCACCTGGAGGAGGGAGGATGCAAATAAGTTATATTCGATTTAATAAGCTACGAGTTTCGTTAATATTGCGCCTGTGCGGAAGCACTCGCTGACCCAGCATTAGGGGCCGAAGAGAAGCTCCTTTACACTTTTCTCCACCTGCTAGGGTCTGGCCTTAGAAACAGTGTGCGAAAGCGCGGCGCTGGGGGCCGCCCTCCGGGCCGGGACAAAGGGGTTCCCAGTAAGCAAGGTCACAGTTGGCTCCTGTAGGTGCTAGGACTAAGAGGAGTAGCGAATACAACGCTGCAAGCCCAAGGCACTAGGAGCAGCGCCCAAAAGGCCGCGATACTCACGCAAGTGCCGCCCAGTTTGTGGCTCTCCACCACCGCGGCCCTGGCGCCGAGTTCGGCTGCCCGGCGCGCGCTGGCCAGCCCGCCGGAGCCGCCCCCGATCACCAGGTAGTCGTAGCAGGCCACCGCAGCGGGCGGCGGACACTGCAGCTGAGGCTCCTGCTTACACGCCATAGCTTGGGAGAGGGTGCGCAGGGCGCCGGCGGGCCCGGGCGGAGGCAGCGGGAAGCCGTGGAAGGCGCACGCCACCCGCAGCCAGCTCGGCCCCACGCTCGCGCTCAGCGTGCGGGGCAGCAGGGCCATCCACACGGAAGTGGCACGGGGAGGGAGAGCAACCCAGAGGCGGGCCCCGGGGGGAGGGGGCTTGGGCCGCCGGCAAGCGCAGCCTCATCGTGACTAAGCAGCCGGCCGCTGCGCGGGAGCGGGCGGAGGAGGGGCAGGCGCTGGGAGTTGGGGCTCGCCGCCGCGTCCGGGACAGCCTCTCGGTCCCCCTGCAGTGACGGCGAATGGCGCCTGCCCCTGCGAGGAGCCCCGGGCTTTGTCCTGGCCCTTCACCCGAACGCCTGAGCTCCTGGCTCCCGGGCGGCACTGGCCGGAGGCAGGCATTTGAAGGCGCCTGGGGTGAGGCGGAGAAGCATCACGACGTCTCCTGTTTCACCCATCTTCTGGAGCTAGAGAAATTTGCCCTCTTATTGCAGAGGTTAAGTTTTCCCGGAGACCACCTGGGTTGACGACTTCTGGGCCCTGACCAAGGGTTGGGAATTTACATTTTAAACCGTGGTCTCCTCCTTCCGGTGTGATTCTATTCTTTTTTGGTACTGGGGATTGAATCCAGGGAGTCTTGACTACATCTCCAACCCCTAATAAATAAATAAATAAATAAATAAATAAATAAATAAATAAAATTCTTTTTTGATACAGGGTCTCGCTGAATTACTGAAAGTATCCTCTGATTTGCCATCCACCTAACTCAGCCTCCTGAGTCGCTGGGATTGCAGGCCTGTATCACCGTACCCAGCTCAGTGATAATTCAAAGCCAGCCTAATCTTCAAGTAATTCTTAAGCACATTTAATTTGAGAAATTTGAAATAATGGATTGAATCACAGTAACAATGTTCTTCCACGGAAGAATAAAGATGGAATCAAGATGGAAGACACAATACCTCCCAAGCTATAGAGACTGGGGTATTCTTTTGGAATATCTGGAAGTACTAACTGCCCCAAAGAGTTGTAACCCGGGTTGAATTTGTGTCATAATAAGCCAAGATCCAGACCAGTCGCCCGTAAGGACACTATACAGGTCAAGGCTGAAAGCTCTGGCGGCAAAAAAAATGAAGGTCTGAGGTTCAAACACCTAGGCCAAGATAATAGGGGTATTGGGAATCAACTGCACCCCATTACAATGATTCCAAATTTTTAAAGCATTTTTCCCCCTAATTAAAAAGTAATATAGAGCACACTCCTGTAATCCTAGTAAATTCAAGGTCAGCCTTGGCAACTTTGCAGGACACTGTCTCAATAGAAAGGGCTGGGGAGATAGTTCAGTGGTAAAACACCCTATTTTCAATCTCCAGTACCAAATAAATAATGACATAACTCAACGGCAAATGTCCTGGATTCAATCCCCAGTACCAAAACCAACAACAACAACAACAAAACCTGGAGAAAAGGGAAAACTTTATCACATTTAAAAAAAAAAATGTAGAATGGCCTTGAGGTGGCACACTCCTGTAATCCCAGAGGCTCCTGTAATCCCAGAGGCTCAAGAGGCTAAAACAGGAGGATTGTAAATTCAAAGCCAGCATTAGCAAAAAGTGAGGCACTAAGCAACTCAGCAAGGCCCTGTCTCTAAATAAAAAAATACTAAAAGGTCTAGGGATGTGGCTCAGTGAATAAGTGTCCCTGAATTCAATCCCTGGTACAACAACAACAAAAAAAGAACAAATGTAGAAGGAAGTTGGGGCATGCCTGTTAGGAAAGTTGAGGCAGGAGGATAGAAAGTTAAGTCACCCTTGGCAGCTTGGAGGGACCCTGTCTCAAAAAGGACTTGAGGATGTGGCTCTGTGGTACCATGAGGTGAAAGTTTGGTAGGGAAAATATTATATAATTTCAGAATATACCCCTACAAATTGATTGTTGGTCACAAAGAGAAAAAAGGCAACTTTACGGGGGGCTGGGGATACAGCTCAGTGGTAGAGTGCTTGCCTAGTATGTGTGAGGCTCTTGTTTCAATCAACAGTAACACCAAAAACAAAACAGGCAGGCACCACACCACAATTGTCCAAATGGTTAAAATTCAGTTTTGCTAAAAATGAGTTATCATTGTATGCCTCATAATGTGCTTCAATAAAAGTATACATTTGGGACTGGGGATATAGCTCAGTTGTAGAGTGCTTGCCTCCCATGCACAAGGCCCTGGGTTCACACCCCAGCACCACACACACACAAAAAAAATATGTAGTAATTTTCCTAAAAATTCCATAATCTATCTGCCAGTTGAAGTGGCACAGGCCTGCAATTCCAGTGACTTTGGGAAGTTGTGGCAGGAGGATCACAAGTTCAAAGCCAGTCTGGGCAATTCAGTGACAAAAAATAAAAAATTTAAGAAGGGCTCAGTGGTATAGCAGTTATCTAGCATGCTTGAGGCCCTGGGTTCAATCCATAGTACCACACAAAAAAATAAATTTTAAAATAAAATAAAAAGGGGTGGGGATGGAGCTCGCTGATTGAAAGCAGTTGCCTATTTTATGAGATCCTGAGTGCAGCCTCCATTACTGGGGAGTAAAATTTAAAAGTCCACAACTTGAATCTAATCATGAGGCAACATTTGAAAAACCCAATTTGAGAGGAATTTTACAATTAGCCATTATTCTTCAGCACTCTTTAAAAATGATTAATGTTCTGAAAACAAAGCAAGATTAAGGAATAATTCCAGATTTTAAAAATCGAAGAAATAGAAATAAAGGCAAGGATTGATCTTGGATGGGATTCTCCATTGGGAGAGATTTGCTATAAAGGGCAATTGGTGAAATATGAATGTGGTATATAATAACATAAAAGGGTGCTGTATCAATGTTGAAACCTCCTGAGTTCACGGGGGTGCGGTGACACACCCCTGTAATCCCCAGGATTAGGGAGGCTAAGGCAGGAGGATCATGAGTTCAAAGCCAGCCTCAGCAACTTAGTAAGACCTTGTCTCTCTCTCTCTCTCTTTTTTTTTTTTTAAATATTTATTATTAAGTTTTAGGTGGATACAACATCTCCATTTTACATTTATGTGGTGCTGAGGATTGAACCCAGTGCCTTGTGCATGCTAGGCAAGTGCTCCACCACTGAGCCACAATCCCAGCCCAAGACCTTGTCTCTTAAAAAAATATATTAAAAAGGGCTGGGGATGTGACTCAGGTTTAAATGTCCCTGAGTTCACTAGCTGGTACTAAAAGAAAAAACAAACAAACAAAACTGAGTTTGATAACTGTACTGTAGTTACATGAGAGAATATTATTGTTCATAAGAGATATACTGAAGTATTTAGGAATAGATTCTGAGTCAGAGAAATTTAGATTCACCTCCCATCACAGGTACTCTTAGCCCCTTAACCTAAGAGTCAGTTTCTTCATGAAATCGGGAGGCTGTTTTGTTCTCTTTTGCTGAACTGGGGATTGAACCCAGGGGCATTGTAACACTGAGGTTCATCTCCAAACCTTTTATTTATTTTTAATTTTTGGTACTGGGCATTGAACCTAGGGTCACTTTACCTCTGAGCTGGATCCCCAGCCCTTGTAAATTTTTAATTTTGAGATGGGGTCTGACCAAGTTGCTTAAAGTCTCACTAATTTGCTGAGGCTGGCCTAGAACTTGTGATCCTCCAGCCTCAGCCTCCTAAATTACTGTGATTACAGACATGCACCACCAAGCCCAGATGTGAGCCTATTTTTATTGTACCCAGAAATCACTTCAGAAAATTTTAAGAATCAGCTTGAGTTAATTAGCCTGGTAATCTTCACATCACTAGTATTCGAATATAAAAAACTGAGGCTGACAAAAAGGAGATAAGCAAGCCAAAGAGAATGATAATTTAAAGGATGAGGAAATGAGCCAGCAGGAATTGGAAATAGTAAGCAGTGTAGTGTAGATTGAGTGGACAGTAGGCAGCTGAAAGGGAGTAATAAGAGATAGAGTACTGGAAAGCCTTGGTTGTAACCAGAATGTGGTGTTTATATTTTAATCCACAGGTAATAAGGAACACTGGAGATTTCTCAAAGATGTTTTTCCTTGGGAATCTGAAGTGAACTGCAGAAGGTG
Source organism: Urocitellus parryii (assembly GCF_045843805.1). NCBI lineage: Eukaryota > Metazoa > Chordata > Mammalia > Rodentia > Sciuridae > Urocitellus > Urocitellus parryii. The sequence continues at coordinate 2,438,283 of NC_135544.1, forward strand.
AAACTGGAAGTATAGGAGGCAAAGGTAATTCATGGCAGTATGGAGAACAGATAAGAAAGAATAGATCCTAGAGTTAAGGAGTGAAATTGGGTCAGACATAGTGATGCACACTTGTAATCTCAGCTATTCATCTACTTAGGATATATATATCCATTCATTCAAAAATATCTACTGCAAAAAAATTTTTTTATACTGGGGATTGGGCTCAGGGGTGCTTAGCCACCCCAACCCATTTTAAAGTTTTTTATTTTGAGACAGGGCTTTCATAATTGCTGAAGCTGGCTTTCAACTTACAATCCTCCTGCCTCAGCCTCCTGAGTCACTGAGGTTACAGGTGTGCACCACTGTGCCAGTCTACTTAACTATTTTTTGCAAATGACTCTATAAGGTACTAAAAATACAGTAGTAACTGAACAAACATATCCCTGCCTTCATGAGCCTAACAGTGTAGTAGAGAAGAACAATATTTAAGTAAAAACTGCATAATTGTTATGTAAAATTGCTGAGCTGTGGTTATAGCTCAGTGGTAGAGTGTTTGCCTAGCATGTCAAGGCAATAGGTTCGATCCTCAGTACCACATAAAAATAAATAAAATAAAGGTATTGTGTTCATCTTTAAATTAAAGACTGTGGTAAGTCCTCTAAAGGAGAAGTATAGGGGACTATGAAAGAGCAAACCCAAATATAGTCAGGCTTTTAAATGTCTCCTGTATAGTCTCCTTTATAGACACCTCTGTTTTCCCTTTTCCAATAAATCTCAGATCTTTTCTGAGAATCAGGAGAAGCAGTCTTACAGAAATAGTTAAGGGGTTTCTGGGTACTGCATTTTAAATGGACTTTCTTTAACTATTTGTCTTTGGGTTAGCTCCCTCTTTACCTGTACTCATTTTCAGAGATGCTTCCAATTCCTTGGTATTCTGAAGATTTTGTATGTAATCATTTTAGTGTATAGCATTTACCTATGGCTAATTTGGGTTCTATTTTCATGAGTCTGATAAGTCTTTGCCACTTTTCCATGTTATCCTCCAAGTTTTTTTTTTTTGCCTTTGTAGTTTTAGTTTCTGTTTTTTTTAAAAATATTTTTTTTTTAGTTTTAGATGGACACAATACCTTTATTTTATTTTGTTTTATTTTTATGTGGTGCTGGGGATCAAACCCAGTGCCCCATGCATGCTAGACAAGTGCTGTATCACTGAGCCACAACCCCAGCCCTCAGTTTCTGTTCTCTTCTTCCTTGTATTCTTGTGGGCTTGGACCTTTTAACATCTTTTTTTTTGGTACTGGGGATTGAACCCAGGGGTGCTTTATCACTGAGCTACATATCTCAGCCTCTTTAAAATTTTATTTTATCTTGTTAAGTTGATTAGGGCCTTGCTTAAATAGCTGAGGCTGGCCTCAAACTTTTGGTCCTTCTTCTGCAGTATGATCAGAAGGCACATTCGATTAAATTGTTTAAGGAATTGTCTTTGGGTGATTAAAAAAATCCATGCACATTCTAAAAAGAATGATGAGAACTTACTTCAACCACAGAGTTGCTGGAATTACAGGTGTGTACCACCATACCTGGCTTAACATCTTTTTGTGGTCATGTTAGTGAGTTTTTCAAAGGAAGCAAAAGTTGCCTCAGGTCTTTGTCCCTTCAAGTGAAAATAAGCTGGGCACAGTCCAAAGCAGGAGAATCACTAAGTTGAGGCTAACATGGACAACATAGCCAGACCTTGCCTCAAAAAAGAAAACACATGGCGCTGGGGATATATCTCAGCTGGTAGAGTGCTTAACTTGAATGGGTCCCATCCCCAGCACCGCCAAACAAAACAAAACAAAACAAAACAACAACAACAACAAAAAAAAAAACCCACATTCTTTGTAGGAAACTTAATATTTGGTCAAAAAGGGAATACATAAATTATAAAAACAGTGTCAGTTGCCAGCACCACAAAAACAAATACTGTGATAAAATTCCCAGCATAAGCCAGAGTTCTAAGTCATTGAGTATACTATCCACACTAATAAACTTCATACTTCTCTTGTTAGTTTGTCTTGTATGATAGGTATATCAACTAAGAACTAAGATGGGCAGAGGTGACCTTTAGCCTCCCATACATATGCATGTGATATATGCATACTGAAGTATTTTTGGGAAATTGTACTAATGTTTTCAACTTTGAAATGCTTCAAAAATAAGATTGAGGAAAAGATGGAGGGTTTGAGAGATGCTAAGGTTTTGATATGGCTTGAGTGTGTTCCTCCAAAGGTTCATGTGTTAGAAACTTGATCCCTAGCATGGTGGTCCTGAGTGGTGGTCTAATGGGAGGTGGTGTTAGTCAAATTTTCTATGAGAAAATATCTGAGGGGCTAGGGATGTAGCTCAGTGGTAGAGCACTTGCCTAGCATGCTTGAGGTCCTGGGTTCAATCCCAATACCACAAAAAAACCTGATAGGCAGGTGTGGTGGCTCACAACTGTAATCCCAGGGACTGAGGAGACTGAGGCAGGATGATTGCAAATTAAAGCCAGTCTCAGCAATTTAGCCAGACCCTGTCTTAGAATAAAAAGGGATGGGTTTGGGGCTTCAGCAATTTATGGAGACTGTCTCAAATAAAATTAAAATAAAATAAAAAAAAGGGTTGGGATGTAGTTTAGTGGTAGAGCACCCCTTGGTTAAATCCTTACAAAAACAAACAAAACAAAACACACTTTTTACCTATCCTCTGAGATACTACTCAAAATTACATCAAAGTAGCATTCTCCCTTAATTGCACTTAAGAAACTCAGTTTAAGTATTGATCAGGTTCTCTGGTAGTCTTTTTGTTGTGGTGGTTACATTGTAAGAGTCAAAGCAAATCTGGAGTAGTTGTAAACTTCCACCTTTTGGTCCAGATAAAAATTCTATGTCATCATCAATAGAAGATGGAAGTTAACAAGGAAGAAAAAAATATCTGAAGGAGGAAATCATACCAAATGAAGCTGGTAAGAACCATAGAACTCACCCCTTTCCCTGGCCTCATGTATAATGGACATTGGATAGAAACAGACAGCAATGGGAACATCTGAGTGAGTCAGTATGGTTTCTTGGTAAGCCATGTTGTAATTCCTTATTAGTTTCAGACTGTGCTTACATACTTACTATATATACATTTTTTTCATTGTAGGGGACTAAAACCAGTGCCTTGTGCATGCTAGGGAAGGGTTCTACCACTGAGCCACATCCCTAGCCCTGCTTTGCACCTTTTTGCAGACTAAGTTCTTGGCCTATACACAAAGTAGTTTTGGGGCTGGGGTTGTGGCTTAGTGGTAGAGCATGCGCCTTGCGTGTGTGAGGCACTGGGTTCGATCCTCAGCACCACATAAAAATAAATAAAGGTATTGTGTCCATCTACAACTAAAAAAAATATTTAAAAAAAAATCTGGCCCTCTCACACAAAGCAGTTTTTGTGATCCTTGCTCCAACCTACCTCTAAGCACTTCTATTCAATCTTTAAACTGCAGCAACAGGGGGTTGGGGGTATTGCTCAGTGGTAGAGTACTTGCTTAAACTGCACAATATTTTAATTACTGGTGGTTCATCTGCACTGTTTCCTAAATTTGAAATCCCATGCTTTCTCTTAAGATCCTGCTGCCCAAATTCCTAACTTCTATTTTTTTTTTTTTTTTTTTTTGTGGTGCTGGGGTTTGAACCCAGGGTCTTGTGCATGCTAGGCAAGCACTCTACCAACTGAGCTACATCCCCAGCCCGCTAATTTCTAACCTTTAAAGCACACTTTAGGTATATCTGCTTATGAACTGCTTCCCCAGTCTACAGCATATGGTTCTGTAGTACATAACCTGTCAGAGCACACAGGTACTATATTGTATTTATGTGTTTACAGGGATATATTTCCCACCAAATCAAGTTTCTGTGTTTGTTTTTCTTTTTTGCAGTACTGGGGATGGGCACCACCACACCTAACTAAGCTGTTTCTTGAGGACATTAAATAACTCACATATTTGAACTTCCTTGAGTTATATAGTAGTAGGCAAGGCATGGCATTCAATGTTACTTGAACTAAATCAAAGGGTGAGGCCAGGTGTGGTGGCTAGGCCTGTAATCCCAGCCACTACAAAGGCTGAGGCAGTAAAGTTACAAATTTGAGGACATCCTTGGATATTTAGCAAGACCCTATCTCAAGATGAGCTTTTGAAAAGTTTGGGGATATAGCTCAGAGGTAGAGCATCCCTGGGTTCAATCTGGGTACTACAAAACAAATAGAAAGGTGAGTGGGAGGTTGATGAATTGGTCATAAAAGGGAAATTATGTTGTTGCTGTGGGATTAAACCTGGGGCACCCTACAAGTGAGCTAATTAAAAGCTCTTTCAAAATTTCACTTGAGACAGGGTTTTGCTATTGTCCAGGCTGGCCTAGAACTTGCTATCCTTTTGCCTCCCATTGGGATTACAGCCATTCACCCCAGGCCCGGCTGGAAAAGGGAATTTTGAATATGAAATCTTGTTGTTTGGGAGGACCTCCATAGCCTAACTGAGCTGTAGGTTCAGAGTTGCACCAGAGGTGAGTCATAGGATGGCAATGAGGTCATAAAATGAGGCTAAGGTTCACTCATTAACAGTAAGGCAAAACTGAAAAGGAGAGGAAAGGGTGGCAGGTATACAGTATCAGGCATTAGGGTGTGTGGGAATGGGCAGGTATTTGGTGCCAGGGCCCACTTCAAAAGAAGCCGCAGGAACTGTTGGGGAGATAAGCTGCTTAGTAAGCTAGGATCTGAAAGCTCACAATCACCTCCTACTACCAAAAGGTGAGGGGCCAGGCCACTTCCTCACAAGGTCAACTGCTCGTGCACTTTCCCTTCATCTTATTTCACTCTCGAGAGCTCTTTTTAGACGACACAGTCAAGACAGACCGACAGCTTGCTCAGCCTCCAGAAGGCCACCACCCTAAGAACCCTGGACATCATGTGATGGGGCGCTGACCTGGATTTTCTTCTGAGACCAGAACTATGAGTTCAAAACCAGAGGGGCTTAGCTCAGCCTGACGAAGGAGCCAGCCTCGGGGTCCGGTCCCCAGCAAGTTCCCGGGGTAGGAAGGACTCCGCTCCGCCCTCCGAGAAGGCGCCTCCGGAAGGGGCGGGCTCTGTCCGAGTCGCGGGGCGGCCGCCGCTATGGCTGCTCGAGGGGTCGTGGGCATTTTCTTGCTCTCTGCGCTCCCCCTTTTGTGTCTGGAGCTCCGGCGTGGGATCCCGGACTTAGGTAAGGTCGGCTTCTCCCGCTGGGCGCTCACAGCTGGGACGTTTTCACGTGAATGTCGTGTAGAATCACCTGGTTCCTGGCGGCGGCGCCTCCGGGCGGCGGGGACTACGATTCCCAGAGTGCCCCGCGCCCGGCCCCGTCCGCCTGAGCCGACTCCGATCCGGGTTCCCTGCAGACCGGGCCAAGTTTTGTGGGGGTGGGAGGGGACTAGAGGCGAGGCCTGAGGGGACAGAGCACTGTACACCCAAAAGTATGACGAGTGCTGGGAAGGACCCCAGCAGGTTGATAGGATGAAAGCTTTCTGAGGAATTTAAGTAGAGCTTTATTTATGTGGTGGAGAACCGTGCCCAGGAAAAGCCAGTGGGGGGGGGGGAGGATATTCCAGGCCAAAGGAGTATGGTAGATTGGAGGAAAAAAGATGAAGGTCGTTGTGGCAAGATCGAGGACTGGGGTTGGCTGTGGGAGTCTCAAGATAAAAATATTTGTTCAACCCCAATGATCAGCCAATCACGAAGTGCAGTCTGTTATCTCGTTGATTGCTCTAGTACCCTGAGCGTCTAAGCCCCCAGGGCACTGAGACGGGGAAGAGAAGTGACTTCTTAGAGATTTTGAAAAGGTCATTGTGGACTCTCGGTGGAGAATGTTTTGAAAGGAACCTGCAGTTGAAAGCCGTGAGGCAGATTATCCTTGTATATCCCGTGATGATCTAAGTCGTGATGATGGTCTGGACCAGGGTAACAGATTTGGAAAGATTTGATATATTGACAAAGTAGAATCAACAGCTCTGTCGATGGATTGATGTTTGGAGTGAGGGAAAGGAAGAATTCAAGCATGACTCCTGCCTAGGGGATTTGTAACGGGGATTTGTAATTTCTGAAAGTTGTCCTAGCAGGATTACTTTCACCTTCCCTAAACTCCAAGGAGAGGCCTTATTGTAATAATCCAAATTCTGAGGAGAGGCCTCACCTGAATACTTTATTTAGATTCAGAGAACTTTGATGGTCTTTGTAACACTCTTCCTTGGTAACTAACTGCAAGAGGTCAAAAATCCATTGTGATAAGGCTTTGACCCTTATTGAGGAAGGACCCACACAGCCTGTAGCCTCCCTGCTTCCTTATCTCACCATAACAACCCTTCACCCTCCTGAGCCCAGCATGTTAGAGATTGAAGGAGTTACCCCCTGTATCTTCTTTAGGGCTGGCTTTGAATAAACCTGATTTCTTTCCTGCCAATGCTGGGCTACAGAACATGGGTCCAGACATTTGAATTTTGTTAGTAGTGCTGTTGGTGAAGAGAAAACTGGAAGGAAAATTGTAGAGGTGTGGAGGGTCAGGAATTGTTTTTTGGGTATAATTAGTTCACATGTCAGCCTCTCTTCTTATCATTATCCTTGTATATCTCCATTCTTTTTCAACACTTCCTCCTCTCCTCTGGAAGTCAGGGCCCAAAAAGTGCTTGAAATAAGAAGTGAAATAAAACACTTTTAAAAAATTTACAAGACTCTCCTTACTCAAGCTGTATTGAAAGATATCAAGACCTTTACACAGATGATATGCAGAGAAGTGAAATTTACACTCATCTTTTATTACAAAATTCACCTGCTTCCTCGCCTTTACAGCAGTCATTCCTCTATTCCTTCAGCATTTAGTTTTACTACTGAGCCATGTCCTGAGTTCTTTTAGTGTTTTATTTTAAGGAAGCTTATTAAATTGCCAAGGTTGGCCTCAAACTTGAGATCCTTCTGCCTTGGCCTCCTGAGTCACTGGGATTACAGGCATATGCTACCATGCCCGGCTCCTTTAGAATCTTTCTACTTTTCCCTGATATTTAAGTCACTAGTCAATGAGAAGGACACTGCTTAGCTTATCAAAGGAGACCTGTTCCCCCATCAGCTCTGATCTCTGGGAAATGTACTTCTTGAGGGTAGCAACCACATCTAATTTGTTTTGTATTCTCAGAATTTATTGTCTAAATTAAAGCTAGGTTAAGAGTTCCAGAAATTGCAAGTGGGCTCCTGGTGGAGCTCATAGTTCCTGAAATTTTTATTTGACTAACTTAATTAACACTTTTTCCTAGAATCCTTTGTTGTGAACTGGTAATTTCCTTTGGATTCTTTTTTAAAATTTTCTTTTACAGTGCTGGGGATTGAACCCTAGGATGCTCTACCACTGAGTTATATCCCCAACTTTCTACCAAAACATTTTACTTAAGCTAAATATTTTGAGACTGCTTCCTCAAATTTATTATCTTTCAAAGTGCCCTGCTTTTGGTTTCTAGAGTTTAGGTACCAAATAAACCTTTATTTAAACATTTTTAACTTGAAAGTAGTACACACAAATCTATTTTTTTTTTTCATGTTCCTATGTGATATATCCATTTTGCTTCCATATTATGAAACATCCCACAACTCAATGATTTTTCTATGTAATAGTACTCTAGGTATTATATTGCTTTTGTAATGGCCAGAGATAACCCAGATTTATTTATGTGTTCCATCAAACATCTGAATCAATAGTTACTACCCTCAAAAGTTGGAGGAGCTGTGATGTGAAAAGAAAAAAAGATCTCTAAACAATTTTAAATTGCAGTTTATAAAAGAAGGAATAACATCTGTTTTCTGTTAAAAATAAAACATTTAAGGGGCTGGAGATGTGGCTCAGCGGTAGCGCGCTCGCCCGGCGTGCGTGCGGCCCGGGTTCGATCCTCAGCACCACATACCAACAAAGATGTTGTGTCCGCCGAGAACTAAAAAATAAATATTAAAAATTCTCTCTCTCTCTCTCTCTCTCTCTCTCTCTCCCCCTCTCCCCTCTCTCACTCTCTCTTTAAAAAAAAATAATAAAAAAAATAAAACATTTAAGTCTATATCTATACATTTTTGTAATTCCTTCTTTAATCTTTAGTTAAGACAAACTATGAGCCCTGATCATGTTGGTATCATGGTTCATTCAAATCTCTACCAAGTAACTTTTTTTTTTTTTTTTTTTTTGGTGTCAGGGATTGAGCCTAGGGGTGCTTACCCACTGAGCCATATCCCCAGCCCTCATTTATTTATTTATTAATATTTATTTAGTTGTAGATGAATATAAAGTATATTTATTTTCATGTGGTGCTGAGAATCCAACCTGGTGCCTTACACATGCAAGGCAAGCGCTTTACCACTGAGCTAAAGCCCCAGCCCTCCCTTTTTATTTTTTATTTGAAATGGTCTTGCTAAGTTACATAGGGCCTTTCTAAATTACTGAGGATGGCCTTGAATTTGCAATCTTCCTTCCTTAGCCTCCTGAGCTGCTGGGATTACATGTGTGTGAGACCATGTCCTAAAAGAATAACTATATTTAATAGAATTAGAATTGGATGAGATGATACTCTCATAGTTTGATTTCCAGTTATGTAAACGAATTTTTCCTCTTCTCTGGGTAGAAAGGAAAGTACGACTTATACATTATTGATTATTATGATATTTATAATATAGCTGATCACCATAATTATACCAGAAGACGTTTATCTAGAATTAGTTTCTGAAAACTTATTCTGGTGATGACAACCATGATTAATTTTAGTGCACAAAGGAGAATATTTGGAAGAAATCCTAAGACAGTTGCATAACTTAATTTTATTTTTATACAAATAATCTTCTGTTATTCTTACCAAGAAAAGTGTGTTTAATTTTAATTTTTGTTTCTTTAAAAGGAATTAAAGATCTCTTCATGCTGTGTGGCCGAGTTTTCTTGCTGCTTGCTCTCCTTACTTTAATTATTTCCATGGCTAACTCATTGATTAACTCATTTAAATCTTCCCAACCTTATCTGAAAGGTAAGTTTATTTATGCTACCCTTTAAACTTTTCTATTCAGCTTTCTTTACTTATTCTACAATATTACACAATAATAGCCAGTTTGCCATTAATTTGAATAATGTATAACTATATTGACGATTATTTTGTTTTGTTATTATTTTTTTGTTTTTTATTTATTTGAGAGAGCATCTCACTAAGTTGCTGAGGACTTTGCTGAGTTACTGAAGCTTGGCCTCCTGAGTTGGTGAGATTACAGATGTATGCCATGGCATATGACCTTGATGATTATTTTGAATGGATTATAAATTCCAACATTTTAATGAGAAACTACATTTTCCTTATATATATTTTTGAAGCTCTGTCATTTTTAAGTTTGTTACATTCTAAATTCTCTAATTTTAAATTGTACATGTGTGTTACTTAATTATTTGATACATACAATTTGTAAAACATTATACAATGAGTAGGTATATCTGCCATTAATCTCTAACACCCTTTCATCCTAATTTTTTATTGCAATTACAGCAGTTTTTCTTCAGGCACCTAGGTCCTGTATATAGTTGGGTGCCTAGGAAATCATGTTCATTCTATTTTTGTTTCTGTTTGGGCAAGTGAGAGTTATGATTCTTTAAAAAATATTTATTTATTTATTTATTTTAGTTGTAGTTGGATACAACACCTTTATTTCACTTATTTATTTTTGTATGTGGTGCTGAGGATTGAACCTAGGGTCTCGCATGTGTGAGGTGAGTGCTCTACCACTGAGCCACAACCCCAGCCCGAGAGTTTATGATTTTTTAAAAAAAATTGTTCTAATTAGTTAAAAATACATGACAGCAGAACACATTTCAACTCATCGTACACAAATGGAGCACAACTTCTCATTTCGCTGTTAGGAGTCACACTGTTTGTACAATCATACATGTACATAGGGTAATAATGTCCCTCTCATTCCACCATGCTTCCCACCCCCACACCTCCTTCCCTCCCCTCATTCCCCTCTGCCCAATCCAAAGTTCCTCCATTCTTCCTTAGCCACTCCTACCCCACCCCCTCCTCCTCTATGGATCAGAATCTGCATGTCAGAGAAAACATTTGGCCTTTGGTGTTTTGAGATTGGCTTATTTCGTTTAACACGGGTAGTCTTCAGCTCTATCCATTTACCTGCAAATGCCATAATTTCATTCTTCTTTAAGGCTCAGTATTCCCTTGTGTATATTTACCACATTTTAAGAATTAATGATTTTCTATAGAAGCCTTTTAAAATCATATTGTGCCTGGCGTGGTGGTGCATGCCCATAATCTCAGCGGCTCAGGAGGCTGAGGCAGAAGGATCTAGAGTTCAAAGCCAGCCTCAGCAACAGGCACTAAGCAACTCAATGAGACCTTGTCTCTAAATAAAATACAAAAAATGGCTGGGGATGTGGCTCAGTGGTTGAGTGCCCCTGAGTTCAATCCCCCGTACCCCGCTGTCTCGAGGAGGCAAAATTGCGATGTATGTAGTCGAGGGGAGAAATAAAGAATGTCCATATGCTTCTGCTCCTTTCAATGCTTTATTCACTCAAATTCCTCAATACAATTTCACTCTATAGGTTCTTAATCAAGAAAACGACAATCCTTAATGCTAGGCACTGTTATCAATTGACAATTCACAGCAAACAATTCTAGATTAATTCTAAGCACTGCAAAACACACTTAATCATTACAGGCTAATGACAGACATTCCCTTTGCAGGCTAAGTTCAAATGTCAGATCAGAAGTCTTAAGCCTTAAGCTTTATGTCCAATAGATGCACACTCACTCAGACCGCAGTGATCAGGTCCAGAACCAAGGCCAGCTTTTTGTGGCGTGGAGTGGACCACTGGTTGAGGAGAGGGTCTGGGGAGAAATTGCGGCTCTCACCAAGTCCAGACAGGTGGTAGAATTTGAGAGCAGTGAGGATCATGCACGCAGAGGATCAGGATCGATGACAAGTGATGGGAATGTCAGGTCCTCATCAGGCTCTCCAGCTCGAGTATGTCCTTGTTTGGGCTGGCTGAATCCCTGTTCATTTGCTTTGTTTTTGACCCCCTTTTAAATCCTTATTAGCTACCACCGGATTTCTCAGTGACATCATTTACCCTGGGGTCAGAAACATCTGGTCTAGTGGTCTCCACCCTGATCTTCTTGCCTTTCCCTCTTATCAGGCAAGGACAGCCTTCCTGGGGCTTCACTCTATTTATCAGGGTGAGGGGAAGTAACTTGTTTGAGGCCTTACTGGAGGGCTCTGTAGGTGAGCCTGGTGAGACTGCAGGTTTCAAACCACAGTTTTTAAAATGGAGTTGCTTAGACTCAGGCCGAAGGCCATCCTCACACCTCCTCCCCCCAAAAAACACTCCAATATTGTACTTGGCCTTAGAACAGATGAATCTTAAATTTTTTTAAATATTTTATCTTTTGGGGGGTGGTACTGGGGATTGAACCCAGGGCCTTGCACATGCTAGGTAAGTGCTCTACTACTGAGCTACATTTTATATGCAATTAGGAAAAAGGTCACCAGTAATGAATTTGGTACATTATTAAAAGTTGTTTATTTAAATGTAAATAAATAAGAAAATGAGCAGTGCTTAATTCAAAGCCTTTTGCATTATTCATGAAAAAATCCAGGAGTGGTGCATACCTATAATCCCAGGGGCTTGGGAAGCTGAGGCAGAAGATCGAAAGTTTAAAACCAGTGTCAGCAATTTAGTGAAGCCTGGAGCAACTTGGTAAGAGCCTGTCTCTAAATAAAATGTAAAAAGTGCTGGAGATGTGGCTCAGTGCTTAAGGACTTCTGGGTTCAATACCCGCTACCAAACAAGCATCCATTTGGTAATCCTTTTCAATCCAAACATAAGTGACAACACAGATGTTTCAGGGTTTCCCAGTCATAACCCCGCCCCCCCCTTTTTGGAAGTTGTTTGGCTTCTTAAACTTAAAATGACTCAGTTGGATTTAAAAATTTATTTATTTATAGATTTTGAGAGTCTCACTAATTTGCCCAGGCTGGTCTCGAACTTCAGATGCTCCCATCTGAGATTCCTAAGTGGTAGAGTGCTTGCCTTGCGTGTGTTGAGGCCCTGAGTTTAATTCCCAGTACTGAAAAAAAAAGAAAAAAAAAAAGAAAAGACAAACAAAAGAATCAAGCTACATACTTAAAAGGGAATTGGGAGTAGTGGCACATGCCTGTAATTCCAGCAACTCAGGAGGGTGAGGCAGGAAAATTGCAAGTTCAAGGCTATCCAGGCAATTTAACAAGACTTTGTCTCAAAATAAAAATTAAAAGCACTGGGGATGTAGCTCAGAGGTAGAGTGTCCCTGGATTCAATCCCTAGTACCAGAAGAAAAAAAAAGAGGAGCAAAAATATTTTTTCTTCTCATTCAGTGGATAGTAACCTAATATTGGATCAGTCATTTTAAGAGCTGACAAGCACACATACCTTTAAGGACTTTTACTGTCATGTTTAATGGCAACAGATGATACTTCATGCCTGAAGTGCAGCATTCTACACTTCACATTGCAGTAATGGGCTTCCATGCTGTGCCTCAGAGCTGCTGAAACCCTTTTGGGACCTGCAGAAGAAAACTCATGGAAATATTCTGGAAGCCTCTTTAGCAGAAACTATTACATACAATAATACATAGTGGAGAATTGTTTCAGAACAGAGCCTTTAAGATTTTATGTGCAGATTTCTATATTTCCAAGTGTTTGCATGTACTTCATTTTTATTACTTGAAAAAATATAATCTGTTTTTCAAAGGCTACTTGTCTCTTCAAAAATGTTAAAATCTACAGACTGTGCCATGTGACTTATTGATACTTGGGAATTAAAAAGCATGTTTATGATTTTGATGTTTTAGAAGAAGAAGAGAAGAATGAGGAAAGACAAAAACTTGTGAGGAAAAAACAACAAGAGGCACAGGGTGAAAAGGTAAAACAATTTCTAGAGAGTAAAACAACACTTATGCTTTGTTGTTAGTAGAAGTTTAAGAAAACACAAAAATTTGTGATAAAACGAGGCACATTGAAAAGGTAAAGTGTCATTTTTAGAGAGTAAAACATTTTAGAAAACAAAAACATCTGGGGCGTTTATAACTGAAGTCTGTTGCTTTCTGTGTTTTCTACTTAGATTTTTAAAAATAATATTCAGGGCAAATTCATGATTTTAAAGTTGATTTAAAAAATTTTTTTTAGTTATAGATGGACATTTATATATATATGTTAATACTATATATAATATAATATAATATTAATATATATATATATATATATATATATATACCTTTATTTGTTTATTTTTATGTGGTGCTGGGGATTGAACCTAGTGCCTCACACATACTAGACAACTACTCAAACACTGAGCCACAACTCCTGACCTTTCTTTTTAAATATGTATTTTTTAGTTTTAGGTGGACACTATATTTTATTTTTATGTGATCCTGAGGATCAAACCCAGTGCCTCATACATGATAAGTGAGTGCTCTAGCACTGAGCCACAACCCCAGCCCAAAGTTGATGATTTTTTTTTTTAATATTTATTTTTCAGTTTTCCACGGACTCAACATCTTTGTTTGTATGTGGTGCTGAGGATTGAACCCAGGCCGCATGCATGAGCGTGCTACCGCTTGAGCCACATCCCCAGTCCAAAATTGATGATTTTAAAGTGTACAGGTTCGTGATTTTAAGATTGATTATTTTAAAATGTACAATTTAGTAATCTTTTTTGGGGTACTGGAGATTGAACTCAGGGGCACTTGACTACTAAGCCACATCCCCAGCCATATTTTGTATTTTATTTAGAGACAGAGTCTCACTGAGTTGCTGAGTGCCTTCTGTTGCTGAGGTTGGCTTTGAACTTTCGATCCTCCTGTATCTTTAACCATTGGGGTTAAATACAGGCACTACCATGCCCAGCTCAGTAATGTTTAGTATATTTACAGGGTTGTGCAGCTACTTAGTACCTCTATCTAGTTCTAAAACAGTTTTATCACCTCAAAAGAAAACCCCTCAGCCCATTAAACACTTATACCCCATTACCCTCTCCTCCTATTCTCTAGCAACCACTAATCTGCTTTATGTTTGTATGGATTACCTGTTCTGGATATTTCCTATAATTATAACATGTTAACTTTTTCTGTGTGACTTCTTTAATTTAGCATAATATTTTATAGGTTCATTCATCCTGTAGCATCCTTTTTATGGTTGAATGGTATTCTGTTGTATTGATGTACCAAAATTTGTTTGTTCACTCATTTGTTGATGAACATTTGCATTGTTTCTACTTTTTGTATAGGGAAAATGTTTTCTTCTTTTTTTTTTTTAAGAAACATTTTGTTATTCATTTTTTTAGTTTTCAGTGGACACATCTTTATTTTTTTTATTTTTATGTGGTGCTGAGAATCGAACCCAGCACCCTGCACATGCCAGGCAAGCGTGCTACCTCTTGAGCCATATCTCCAGCCCTGTTTTATTCTTTTACCATTGAATATGATGTTAGCTATGCGTGTTTTTAATTTTATTTATTTATTTATTGCTATGCAAGAGAACTTTATCATAGGAGAAAGTAAAGTAAAACTCAAGCAGAGAGAACAACTTTGTGTTTTTTTTTTTAATGTTATTGTATTTTTTATACTTTTATTTATTTGTGTGGTGCTGAGAATTGAACTCAGTGCCTCACACATGCTAGGCAAGTGCTCGACCACTACACTACAGCCCCAGCCCTTGCTATGGGTTTTTGTAAATTCTCCGTATTATATTGAGCCGATTTCCTTCTGTTCTTCATTTTTGAAGATTGTGTGTTGGATTTTGTCAATTTTTTTTTTTTTTTTGTATTAGAGGTGGAACCTCTTATACAAACGATTTAAGCACATCTGTAGGCCTTAATTTTTTATTTTGAGACAGGGTTTCACTAAGTTGCTTAGGGCCTTGCTGAGGCTGGCTTTGCACTTGCAATCAACCTCCTAAACTGCTGGAATTACAGGTGTAATCGAGCCTGGCTTAAACCTTTTTTTTTTCCTTTAATTGAAATGAGCACTTGCTTTTCCTCTCTGATTCTATTAATTATTACTATCATTATTTTTGGTACTGGGATTAAACCCAGTGGTGCTGTTCCACTGAGCTATATCCCTGGTATTTTGTTTTGTTTTGTTTTAAATTTATTTTTGAAACAGTGTTTCTAAATTTCCCAGGCTTGCGTTAATTTTTGTAATACTCCCACCTCAGCCTCCCAAGTCACTGGTATCACAGGTGCGTGACACCACTAGTTTGTTCTTTTATGGAGTAGCATTAACGGATTGATTTGAGATCGCGCGCGCGCGATCTCAAATGTGTGTGTGTGTGTGTGTATAGCTGAGGATTTCGCGCGCGCGCGCGTGTGTGTGTGTGTGTGTGTGTGTGTGTGTGTATAGCTGAGGATTGAGCCCAGGGTTTTGTGCACGCTAGGCAAGTGCTGTACCACTGAGCTACATTGCCCAGCCTCTTTCTTTTTTTAAATTAGGTGTTTACAGCTAGCTTTTTTTTCTGGGCACTGCTTTTGTCTTTACATTCTGTTAGAGACTGGTTACCATAGCTTGAAATTGCATTTAGCATGTGATAAGTATCTTAAGTTATTTTTTTGACCTTGCTGTGTAAGGTAATCGCCAGTTTGATGACTGATTTTTGTGAAAGAAGATATGCCTGTGGACATTCACCTAAATATTAACCCTTTATAAGACCTTTGTATAAGGGTATTATTATTTTAAAATCTACAGAACAGATATCTTTTTCTGTTTTTAGACTTTTTCTGTGTGGTGCTGGGGATGGAACCCTCATCCTAGGCAGGTGCTCTACCACTGAACTATACTCCCAACCCCAGATACTCCTTTTTTTAATTTTTTTTTCAAACTTTAATTTTTTTTTTTTTTTTTTAGCTGTAGATGGACACAATACCTTTATTCTATTTGTTTTTATTTTTATGTGGTACCAGGGATTGAATCCCATGCTTCACACATGTTAGGCAAGTGCTCCCACTGAGCTACAACCCTGGCCCCCAGATACTCCTTTTTAAGTAAACAAAGGCTACAAATGGTTCCTCTTTACTTATTGAAGTGAGACCCTAGGAATTACTACATTTCTTACCATCCTGACCTGCATTATTAACAGTGAAAGAGTCTTCCCTAGATCTTTTCTAAGAAGTTCTGTTATAAATACATAGTCTGTGATGTTTGATATTTTGACTTTATGATGATGCGAAAGCATTACACATTCAGTAGAACATAACTTTGAGTACCAAGTAATCATTCTATATTTCACTTTCAACATGGTAGTCAATAAATCACATGACGTATTCAACCCTTTATTAAAAAATAGGCTCTGTGTTAAAGGATTTTGCCCAAATGCAGGCTAATGTAGGGTTCTGATTACATTTCCCCCCACCTAGTACTGAGGATTTAACCCAGGGCCTACCCCTGGGAGTGTTCTACTACTGAGCTATATACTTAGCCATTTTTTTAATTTTTTAATTTTATTTTTTTTTAGTTATAGCTACGCAATATCTTTATTTTGTTTATTTATTTTTATGTGGTGCTGAGGATGGAACCCAGTCTCTCACATTCAAGGCGAGCGCTCTACTGCTGAGTCAGAACCCCAGCCCTCCTTAGCTCTTTTTATTTTTGAGATAGGGTCTTCCTAAGTTGCTAAGGTTGTCTTTGAATTCTTGGCCTTGGAAGTAGCTACGATTACAGGTGTTACTGCTACACCTGGCCTGGTCATGTTTAATGTAGGCTAGGTCAAGCTATGATGTTCTGTGGGTTAGTTGTATTAAATACATTTCAACTTAAAATATTTTCAGGCTGGGCATGATGGTGCATGCCTGTAACCCCAGCAACTCAGGAGGCTGGGGCAGAAGGATCACAAGTTCAAGGCCAGCAATTATAAAGAATAAAAGTAACAATAAATGTTGGCGAGAATGTGGGGGGAAAAGGTACACTCATGCACTGCTTGTGGGACTGCTGATTGGTGCAACCACTTTGGAAAGCAGTATGGAGATTCTTTAGAAAACTTGGAATGGAACCATCATTTGATCCAGTTATCCCATTCCTTGGTTCATACCCAAAGGACTTACAATCAGCATATTACAGTGAGGCAACCACATCAATGTTCGTAGCAGCTCAATTCACAATAGCCAAGTTAATGGAACCAACTGTAGTGTACTTCAACAGATGATTGGATTAAAAATGTGGTATATATACACAATGGAATATTACTTGGCCAAAAAGAAGAATGAAATGGCATTTACCAGTAAATGGATGGAAGTGGAGAACATGATGCTGAGTGAAATAAGCCAACCCCCAAAAAACAAAGGCTAATGTTCTCTCTGATATGTGGATGCTTATCCACAACAAGGGAGGGTGGGCGGGGAAAGAATAGAAGTTCATTGGACTAGATAAAGGAGAATGAAGGGAAGGGAGGACGATGGGAATAGGGAAGACAGTAGAACTAATTGGACGTAGCTTTCCTATTCTTATATATAAATACAGGACTAGTGTAATCCCACATCATGTACAACCATAAGAATAGGATCCTAATTAGAATAAGTTATACTCCGTGTATGTATAATATGCCAAAATACAGCTACTGTCATGTATATCTCAAAAGAACAACAACAAAATAGTTCGAGGCCAGCTTCAGCAGCTCAGTGAGGCCCTAAACAACTTAGTGAGATCCTGACTCAAAATAAAAAGGACTTAGGATATGGCTCAGTGGTTAGGCCACACTGAATTCAGTCCTGAATACTAAACAAACAAACAAATAAATAAATGGATTATGGATTCAGCTCTGTGGTTAAAGCGCCTCCAGGTTCAATTCCCAATACCCAAACAAAAGTTTTTCAACCTAGCCTAGGATTTTTATCAGGATGTACTTCAGTTGTAAGTCCCGGAGCATATATATATTTGAATTTCTGAAGTTTAATGTTATCTCTTTTGGAAATAATGTTAATTTCAAAGCCTTGCATGCTAATTAGTAACCATAATTCCTTCTGTATGCTAGCTGCATGCTGATTCCTAAATGTATCTATAATTGACTATGTAAATTTGGATTCTACTGTTTGGCAAATGAGTCTAGAAACTTTATTCCTATGCTTTGTCTTTGGGCAGAGGAAGATTAATAAATCAGTGTCTCACAATGTTATCTATGTACATGGTAAATTGCCCAGCCTGTGCAGACATGTCCCTAATAATGAATTATTTTTAATATTTAATTTTTAGTTGTAGTCGGACACAGTACCTTTGTTTTATTTATTTATTTTTATGTGGTGCTGAGGATCGAACCCAGGGCCTTGCACATGCTAGTCGAGCACTCTACCCCGCTGAGCCACAACCCCAGCCCCTACAAGGAATTTTTTTAGATTTTTAAATTCTTAAATGTATGATTTTTTTCTTTTCTGATACTTGAACTTGGTATATGGATAGCTTGACTTATGATATATAAGATTATAGATTAAAAGTCATTGGTGTTTTGAAGTATTACATCATAATCCTCCAAATTCCAGAGTGGCTTTTGTAAAATCTGATTCCATCTTCATTTTTGAGCCAGTGTTTATGATCAGTTTTGTGTCCCTTTCTAGAAATTTTTAGAATCTTTACTTTTACTTTATCCTTGGGATTTTGAAATTTTACTGTGATACCATTTGTTTGTTTTATTTTGCATTTCAAATCCAGGAGGTCCTTACGTAGGTACACATGTCCTTTAGTTCTGTGAAATTTTCTTGTATTAGTTCCTGCATAATTTCCTTTATACTTTTTTTTTTTTTCCCTCTCTTTTTTCCTGAAGTTCCCATTAGGTAAAAGTGAAATTGAACCCAAGGTTGTTTTATCTTTTCTTCTTGATCTTTCTGGGAAATTCAGTTGATTATTTCAGCTGTCATAATGTTAATTTTCGGACTAATTATGTCCTGACCTTTCTTATTCTCTAATATCCTGTTTTTGTTACATATATGTAATATCTTGTCGTTTGATATGTATATTTTACAATGTTTTTCTTGCATACACTCTATTTCTCCAAGTTCCTTTTTTTCTATTTCAGTCTGTTTTTCAAGTTGGAGGCTTTACTTTAGTCATCTAGTAATCCTGGACTCAGCTCCTTCATGTTTAATAATGATACACTAAAAAGCTAACTGATGGGCTGGGGTTGTGGCTCAAGGGTAGAGCACTCACCTACCATGTGTGAGGCACTGGGTTTGATCCTCAGCACCACATAAAAATAAAGATACTGTGTCCATCTATAACTGAAAAATAAATATTTTTTAAAAAGCTAACTGATGATTACTTGGGTTTATGCATTTTTAAAAATTTATCAAGCTTTTCCTATAAGGTTTATGTTTTTTATGGTTTATAAGTTACACCTCAAAGGAAAAGGAAGAAATAAGTTATACCTCAATAAAAAAAGAAAATAAGGGGCTGGGGTTATGGCTCAGCTGCAGAGTGCTTGTCTAGCACTTGCGAGGTCCTAGAGTAAAGGTCGGGCGAGCGTTGGAGGAAGAGACCACCAAGAGACTGTCTCATGTAACAGCAAGGGGTTTATTGGGGGACCAGCATGCTGGGGCTCAGAGCTCACTTGAATAGAGCAGAGAGAGCCCCGAGAACAGCTTAAGCAGAGCTTATATACTTTTCTTGGAGAGGGCAGGGAGGGAAGTTCATTGACGGGTCAGGGCCAGTGGGCGGTTTGCCTGCAACCTAGTGAGGGAGTGCATTCTGCAGTTTGGCAGCTGGGGACAGCACATTCTGGGAACAAGATTAGCAAACAGTTCTCAAGATTTCAACAGTGTTTTGTTAAGCATACAGAAAAACAGTGATAAGTACCTATTTTATTAACCTTTCACTAGGTTTCAGCCTCACTAACACATAAAAATAAGTAAAATAAAGGTATTGTGTCCGACTACAACTAAAAAATAAATATTAAAAAGAAAAAGAAAATAGGGCTGGGGATATGGCTCAGTTGGTAGAGTGCTTCTCTTGCATGCACAAGGCCCCGAGTTCAATCCCCATCACCAAAAAAAAAAAAAAAAAAAAAAGCTTATTGGAAATTTTGTGTATATAGGCAGAGCTTGACAGAATATCCCTTGTCAGGCTTCACTGTAGGATGCTTGAGGAGGAATTTAGCTTCCTCAGCATCTCTTGTTACCTCCTTTGCAATTTACTTTCTCCAGAGAAGCCTCTTCCACTCTCCTGCCTCAGGGGTTAATGCCTGAGGGTCAACAGTTTTGAGTCCAGTGAGGAAGTTGACTCTCACCTTTCAGCATTTACGTTTTTTAGTTTATTCTCAGTTGTACTTTTCACCTATGCTGTCCATTACGGGCTGGGATCAGTGATTACTCTCTGGTTTATTTTCACAAAGATTAAACCTTCCATCCCTGGCTGTCTGTAGTAGGGAAGTGAGTCTGGGGATATAGGAGGACTTTATCTCTCCCCCTCTTTTGTCCCTATTGCCTCAGGTGCAGCAAGTTGTAATAGTCATAATCTTCAGTTCATTACAAATTCATCATTTCATGCATGGCTTCCCCATCCCTCCCTATTTTTAGCTGTGACCTCACCCTGGACCTCTGCCAAGGGATCTGACATCTCTTCTTCCTGAGCTATTCCAGGGTCTGTGGAGAACACTGGCTTGCTTTCTTATTGTTGTCCTCCTGCATAAGCTTTTCAGGTGTAGCTTTCTGACTCTTAAGTCAGTTACCTCTCCTCTACCTATCTTCGTAATAGTAGTGGTTTGGGGTTATGGTGTTTATTTGTTTTATCAGTGATGGAATTTGGATATTTCTTTATTATTTCCATGGTGGTATTGGGGTGATTTCCAAAAGTTTTCAGTTTTGTTTTCTTTAGGCTTTTTTTTTTTTTTTTTTTTTTTTTTTTTTTTTGTGGTGTGGTATTGGGCATCAAACCCAGGACCTTGAGTATGCTAGGCAAGTGCCCTACCACTGAGCTACATCCCCAGTCCTCTTTAGGATTTTGGTTTTGCTGTGATGCCCAGGCTGGTCTCAAACCAAGCTTAGCTTCCAGTTCTTTCCATCCCCAAAATATTTTGTTTTACCATATCAGGGTATACATTTAACACTCTTCTGAATGAGTTCATACCTTGTAGATCTGACAACATGAGAAGGCTTTGTGTCTTGAACAAACTGCTCAGACTTAGATCCTAGAAATTAGGGATAATGCTCTGTGTTCTTTAGTACCCCTAGCTCCATGTATTTTTTAAAAACAATTTTGGCATTGAAAACACAAAGACTTATATAAGTTCAATGTCACTTAAGTATAAAACATTTGTTTTTGCTTGCATTACGTACAAATTGGAATTTTTAGAAAATGATGCTAAAATGGAGGTAAAATTGAATTAGTGTGAAATTCAGTTTCCCCCTGGCTTTTATTTACAACTTTGTAGACAATATAAACTTTTAGGAACTTTTATGAATAGTAACAACATCTACTTTGTTTTCTCAAACAGGCCAGCAGATACATAGAGAATGTTTTAAAACCTCACCAGGAAATGAGATTGAAAAAACTGGAAGAGCACTTTTATCAAATGACGGGTGAAACCTGGAAGTTAAGTGGCGGTCACAAACTTGGGGTTAGAAAATATTCTCATTTTATATTAGAAGTCAATTATTATTATTTTTTTAAATAATTTTTTTTTAATATTTATTTTTTAGTTCTTGGCGGACACAACATCTTTGTTTGTATGTGGTGCTGAGGATCGAACCCGGGCCGCACGCATGCTAGGCGAGCGCGCTACCACTTGAGCCACATCCCCAGCCCAGAAGTCAATTATTGTTTTATTTTATATATTTTTTATAAATTGAAAATGTTAGGTTATTAGTACTATTTGTTTTTTCAAAGTCTTCATTAATAATGATTATATGTAGGTTTGTAGGTTGGTTTTTTTTGCGGGGGGGGGCATTGCTGAGGATGGAAGCCAGAGTTTCATGCATACCAGGCAGGTACTACATCCCCAGCCCTGTGTATCGCTTGTGTTTTTGTTTTATTGTGTAAAGAAGAGTTTATTTAGTTCATAGTTCTGGAGGTTTAAGAACCACATCTGGCGAGGCTTTCTTGCTGGAAGAACCCCAAGGTGATGCAGAGTATCACATGGCAAGAGATAGAACCTATTATTTTTGGTTCCAGGGATTAAATGCCCAGGGATGCTTTACCGCTGAGCACATTCCCATTCCTCTTATTTATTTAATTTTGAAATAGAGTCTTGTTAAGTTGCTGAGGCTGGCCTCAAACTTGTAATCCATCTGCTTCAGTTTACCAAGTTCCTGGGATTACAGGCGTGTGCATCACTAGGACTTGCTTTTTTATTTTGTTTTGGTACTAAGGATTGAATGTGAGTGGGGGGCACTTACCACTAAGCTATATCCCTAGCCCTTTTTTATTTTTTATTTTGAGACAGGGTCTCACTAAGTTGTTTAGAATTTTACTAAGTTGTTGAGGCTGGTCTTTTCTTCTTCTTTTTTTTTTAATATTTATTTTTTAGTTTTTGGCAGACACAACATCTTTGTTGGTATGTGGTGCTGAGGATTGAACCCGGTCCGCACACACTCCAGGCGAGCGCGCTACCGCTTGAGCCACATCCCCAGCCGAGGCTGGTCTTGAATTTGAAATCCTCCTGCCTCAACCTCCTGAGTTGCTAGGATTATAGGTGCAGCCACTAAGGTGGCTCTATATATATGAGTGTTTATTCATCATAATTGTGTATCAAGTGGTTAAGTGGTTTTGGTACCTAAAGAATGTAATCTTGGCAAAACTATTACAAGCTAGTCTTTGAGAAAAATATTGAATAAATTACTATTTTGAGGAAAGTCTCATCTTTCCTCAAGTAAGATCTCTAAAGTGTTAAGTTTACATTATATTCATTATGTTTGGCTCAGTTTTAAAAGTCTAATTATCCTTTGTTTATTTTTTCCTTTGTCATTAAGGGGAGATTTTGTTATTTGCTAATCCAAGTTTATAATTTTAAGCTGGAGAAAAAAGAATATTCATAAAGAAATTGTAGAGTATCTGACCACAGATCTTATATGTAAGGCCCATAATGTTTACCTCAGAGTCAACTGGGATGTTTTTATTCATTTCATAATGACAAATATGTCATAACATAACCAAGGGTAGATTAATGTGAAAAATGGGCAACATAAAATGCAACTGTTCTATGTAGTGATTTCACTTGAGTTTGTCTTTTCTTCAGTTTTGTGGTTGATAGACATTGATAGGTTGATTTTATATATACACATACAGATGCACAAACACACTCACACAGACGTATATTTATTTTTGAGATGGGGCCTGGCTATATTGCCTAGGCTGGTCTGGAACTCCTGTGCTCAAGCACTCCTCCTACCCCCGCTTCCCAAGTAGCTGGGACTACTGGAGTATACTATCATGTCCAGCTATCTGATAGGCTGATTTTAGCCTGATCTGTCTCTCAGAAATGGTCACAAGATGAATTAGACATTCTGCCCCTTGTTTTTAGACTCTGTCTTCATTGGTACCAATGGTGTATATTTTAACCTGATTAGTAGAGACATCAGAAAGCCCTGGGCAGGTTAAACTGTTGGTGTGGTTATGAGTAAGGCCCCGAGGACTATCAAAGAACATGACAATCACAATGTGAGAGGGTCAAAATCTGTCAATTTTTTAAAATTAATTATATATGACAGTACAATGATCTTGACATATCATACATTAAAATCTGTCAACTTTTAGCATTGTAGCTTGCAGTGAGGCAACCTGGGCTTGGCCATTTACTTGGCATTAAGATCCCTTGATTCTCTTTCCCCATGCTCCTTCCACCAAATTTTCTCTTTTTGTTTGCTTTGTTTTGGTACTGGAGATTGAGCTCAGGAGTGCTTTACCCAGCCCTTTTTATTTTTTATTTTGAGACAGGGTCTCATTAAGTTGCTGAGACTGGCCTTGAATTTGTCAGTTGCTGGGATTATAGGCATGCATCACCACACCCAGCTAACTTCCTTAGGAAGAAGGAAAGGGGATGAAACCCTACCAAATGATGAACATTTTAGACTGATAAAGAGAACTTTTTATCTTAGGTTAGTAGCTGTAGAAGGAAAGAATTATTGAACTAATAAGCATGTATTTGAGAACTCTACATTTATTTTGTTAAAAGAACATTTTAATAGATAATATTGAAGAATAGTTTTCTGGAATAAAATTCTTTGCCTCTTAGAGTGATTAATTAAAATGGAAAGTCAAAGTTTGAGTTTCAAAACTAGAATATGTTTATATATAACCAGATACCAAGGCCACATTTTGGGTATAGAAGTCTTGCATGGTCACTTACAAAGACATGTTTTATAGGGGCTGGGGTTGTGGCTCATGGGTAGAGCGTTCACCTCGAATGTGTGAGACCCTGGGTTTGATCCTCAGCACCACATAAAAATAAATAAATAAATAAATAAATAAAATAAAGGTATTGTGCCCATCTATGACTAAAAACTAATTTTTTTTAAAGGCATGTTTTTTATACATGTTTTTTTTTTTTTTTTTTTAAAGAGAGAGTGAGAGAGGAGAGAGAGAGAATTTTTAATATTTATTTTTTAGTTCTCGGCAGACACAACATCTTTGTTGGTATGTGGTGCTGAGGATCGAACCCGGGCCGCACGCATGCCAGGCGAGCGCGCTACCGCTGAGCCACATCCCCAGCCCTTATACATGTTCTATTTGCACAGTCTTTGAAGGCAAGTCCCTTGTACTGCCGTTTTCTTTTGCTGAAAAGGAGGAAAGGATATCATTCAGAATTTTTTCTTTTTTTCTATCCTACTGAGAAAGTTAGGGATCAGTCAGAGAAGGAAAGGGTCCCCATCAGCTTTTTGTCTATCAGGGAATCCCAGAACTTTGATGGATAAGGGTTGTTTCTGGAAGATGTTAAGCCCCATATTTTCTTGTTCAAGGACATATTGCTTTCATTTTCTGGGTGTAATAATATCTTAATATTTTTCTACTGAAATGCCATCAGAGTAAAAAAAATCATTGTGATTAGAATAGAATAAAATCAATACAAAGTCTCTTTAGAAATTGTATGTTGTTTTTTGAGCAGGGTGATGAAGAATTGGTGCTTGAAAACACAAGTCAGACATCTTTTGAAACAACCAACAGACAAACTGCAAAGAGGCGGAACTTGCCTAAGATTCTAACCGAAGCTGAAGATTCGACATCTGCTGAACAGCCCTCCCAGAAACAGGTTTTTCGATTAACACCACTTACTGAATTGTATCAGTGCATAGGAGGAACAGGGTTCTCTGGGTGAGGTGGTATATTGGGGAAAGGTGAAGAATGTCTTAACCCAAATGGTGTCTTACCACCTCCTTTTAAAGTCAATCAGCTTCATTACAAATCACTTATCGCCAAGCACATGTGAGGCCCTGGGTTCGATCCTCAGTACCACAAAAAAATAAAGATATTGTGTCCAACTAAAAAAATAAATATTAAAAAAAATCACTTCTCCTATTTAATATTAAGGTTCTGAACCAAACTTAGAAGAAAGCTATAGGATAAATGATAACAGATATAGAAAATACTTTTGTTCTCTTTGAGGAAGAAATTTGATTATGTAGAAAAGTAAAGTATAGCATTTACACTGGGCAGTGTTGGATGCCTGTCAGCTCCTTGGGAGGCTGAGCTAGGAGGATCACAAGTTCCGGGCTACTCTGGGGAACTTGGACCCTGCCTCAAAGTTAAACAAAACAAAACAAAAAATGGCTGGGGATATAGCTCAGTATGGGAGGGTCTGAGTTCAATACCTAGTACTGTTAAAAAAAAAAAAAAAAAAAAAAGGAAATAAGAAAGGACCTATGATGTAGTTCAGTGGTAGAGCACTGAACATGTTTGAGAGCATGGGTTAGATCCCTAGTACTGCAAAAAAAAAAAAGAAAACTAAATATATACAGCGTTTAAGTGAATCATTCCTGTTAGGTAGCTTAAGACATATTGTGCCATGTTTTGTGAGTGGCCAACACCTATTGAGTATGCTCTTTTCTGAAATGCTTAGGGGATGGTGTTTTCAGATTTTTTATTCTGGAGTATTTGCATATACATAATGAGATCCTATCTGGGGATAAGTTGATACAGAGTGTATATGAAACACAAAATTCAATTGTGTTTCATAAACACTCTATATCAACCTGTATTAACATGATAATATATAATTTTCCTGTCTGGCCCTTCTTGGGAATGGGTTAGCAATCAGTCACTTGGTCTAGTTTTATTAAGCTTAGATGTGTCATGTTGAAAGGAACTTTTTTTTTTTTTTTTTTTTTAAGTATTGGGGATTGAACTCGGGGACACTAAACCACTGAACCACATCCGCAGCCCTTTTCTGTATTTTATTTAGAGACAGGGTCTCACTGAGTTGCTTAGGACCTCGCTGAGTTTCTGAGGTTGCCTTTGAACTCTGGATCCTCCTGCCTCAGCCTCCCAAGCTGCTGGGATTATAGGCATGTGTCACTGTGCCTGGCAAAAGGAAACTTTCTCATTGCAATTATTTTTTGCTTCTTGAAAATGTTTACATTTCTCTCCCTAATTCTTTAGGTTCCTGATTTACCTGAAGAACCTTCTGAAACAACTGAAGAAGTAAGCTTCTTGGAAAATTAAGTATATTTTCTGGTTCCTGTTTAATACTAAGTAAACATGTATGACTTATCTAAACCTGGGTTTGGGGAGAAGACAGCAGAAGTGTTCATGGGATTGTACTGTAAAGAGGTCTTGTTCTGAGTTTGGGGTAATTTCAAATTCGGCAGCTGAATCCTGGTCTTGACGCCTGCTTTTTTTCTGAGTTGTTTTATGGAGACTACCCACTGCCTCAGGCAGGGAATAGATAGATGGCTCTTCTAGAACTTTAAGTCACCAAATAACCTGCTTACTAAAACAGTCGTGTTAGACAAATGGCTTCAAAGGTAGGTCTCCATTAAAGAAGAGCGGATGAAGACTACAGCAAGTTGTATGTTTTAAGAATGGTTCACTGTTATGGGATCTGGGGTGCAATTGACCCCCGCTGCACTGAGCGGCTTCTTCCCACCTGCTTTGTTACAGTGTGCACTGCCTTGCTGCCATTGGCCAGCATAGTTATAAGCACTTGTTCTAATACAGGGAGTGCATGTATCTTTGTTTTATTTTGGTACTGGGGATTGAAACTAGGGGTGCTTTACTACTGAGCCACCTCCCCAGCCACCCTTTAAAAAATTTTTTTTTTGAGTCAGGATCCTGCTGAGTTGCTTAGGGTTTTGAATTGCTGTAGCTGACCTCGAACTTGCAATCCTCCTGCCTCAGCCTCCCGAGTTTCTGGAATTACAGGTGTATATCACTGCTCTTGGCCAAGCATGTGTTATTTGGGCAATATGTTCAGAGAGAGAACTCTTCATAGCTTTCTATTTTTTTTAGTCTGGCAACTATTATATTCCTTAAAAATTATTAAGGACTTTTAATTCTGCCATTATGCCTGACAAATTCATGCTGTAAGTATGTTTGCCCTGATCTCTACTTCTCAAGCTTTGGGCTGGTATCCATGACAACCATTTAAAAACATAATAGTAATTAAATATAGTTTTGGGTTTTATAGGAAAGGCCTTTTTTGAATTTATCATGTCTTTCAAGCATGTGACATTATTCTTGTTGGATTATAGATATTGGTTGTCAGTGAAATCTCTTATAATTGTCCTTTTTATAGATACAAGGACAATGCTTTTCTTCAGATTCTCATGTTTGTAAGCCTTAAAAGGATTAAGAAGTATTAGAATATTTTTATTTTGTTAGAATCTTTTTTAGGGGAAGGGGGTACCAGGGATTGAACTCAGGAACACTCAACCACTGAGCCACATCCCTAGCCCTATTTTGTATTTTATTAGAGACAGGATCTCACTCAATTGCTTAGAGCCTTCTTGTTGTGAGACTGGCTTTGAACTTGTGACCCTCCTGCCTCAGCCTCCTGAGCTGCTGGGATTATAGGCGTGTACCACCATGCCTGGCTTTTCTTTTTCTTTCTTTCTCTCTCTCTCTCTCTTTTTTTTTTTTTTTTTTTTTGCTAATCTGGGGATTGAATCCTGAGGTGCTCTACCAATGAGCCACATCCCAAATGCTTTTTACTTTTTGAGACAGAGTGTTGGGAAGTTGTCCAGACTGACCTCAAACTTGGATCTTCCTGCCTCAGCCTTCCTGAGTGGCCATGATTACCGGCATGTACCACCGTGACCACCTTAGAATCATTGAGCCAGAGCATATAGTCTGTGCAGTTGCTACCTAGCATTTTTAAGAATTCAGTGCAAAAATCTTTATTTCCCCACTAACCATTTGCAATCTTGGTATCTTTAAATGTCCCTTCTCATCTTTTAGTAATTGTATTCTCATGAACCTATCTTTTTTGTTAGTTTTTTTTTTTTTGTGTGTGTGTGTGTGTGTGTGTTAGACCTAGATCTGACTCTACTTGAGATCAACTTGGTTGTTTCTGGGTTTACTGGTCCCTTCAAATTTTCTCTGCCTCTGTTTCTCTCTATTGTAGCATTCCTCCTGCTCCCTGCCACTAGAATAATGAAAACAGACTGTAAGCATTATCATAAAAGTTAAAAACAAGAGAAATAAAGCAATCTATTTTGGGGCTGTGCCTTTCTAACCTACCTTCCACCCTATCTCCCTAATAAAACATTTTTAAAGTAAAAAGGCACATGTAGAGTGAGGAATGGGTTATACTACACTTACTAAAGATTTGAGGATGTTTGTTTTTGTAAATCATGCAGTCATATTGTTTCTGACTTTCTTAAAATGCTGTTTCCTATTTTGTCAACAGTTTTGATCTGGTATCATAATCATTACATGTCATTGCATACCATCATACACATTAAGCTTGCTCCTACAATACATTGCTCCTGACCTACATACTTTTATGAGTATATATGTAAAAAATATTTTCACTTTAAAAAATTTTTTTTTTTAGTTTTCAATGGATCTTTTGTTCTATTTATTTATATGTGGTGCTGAGGATTGAACCCAGATCCTCACACAATCCAGGCAAATGCTCTACCACTGAGTCACAACTCTAGTCCCTTCAAAAATATTTTCACTTTTAAGAATACTAGAAATTATAAGTTTTAGGAAATTCTCTATTTCCTAATTAAAATTAGACTTACTAAATGACATTACTTGTAGAATAATCTTTATAATTCTGTATTGTTAGGAAATGAGACTAACATTCATTTTAAAGAATATCAGAACTAGCTGGGTACAGTGGTGCACGCCTGTAATCCAGCAGCTCTGGAAATTGAGGCAGGAGGATTTTGAGTTCAAAGCCAGCCCCAGCAATTTAGCGAGGCCCTAAGCAACTCAGTAAGACCCTGTCTCTAAATACAAAAGAAGGGCTGCGGATGTGGCTCAGTGGTTGAGTACTCCTGGGTTCATTCCCCAGTACCAAAAAACAAAAAATCAGAATTAGAGGAGGCTTTCTTTCTGTGTGTGTGTGTGTGTGTGTATTTGTTTTTTTCTGTATATGTTGTAGCTGACTTTATAATAATGAGCCACATGAGAAAATTCCTGTTATACTGGAAACCTGCTTGGATTTAGGAGCAGACCAATAGAAGACTAACATAGATTTCTGATAGGAGAGGGAGGGATCTGAAAAACAATGTAATTTTTATTTAATTAGTACACCCTGATTTGTTCAGTGCCTGTTATATATTTAGTATTATAGATATATCATTATAAAATACTAAGCTGGGTAGATTTTCAAAAAGGAGAAAATAATGGTGGTAGTTCATGATTCCCAATTGAAATATTTACCATGTTACTGTTCCACTTTTAAATTAAAAATAACCATAAAATTTGAAATAATTTGAAAATAATTTTGTAAATCATCATGTTATATTACCACATTTTTATAGCAACTAGTTTTATTGTATGCTATCTTATTTCATTTTAAGGAGTAGCAGGGAAACAATTTTAATTACTGCTGCTTTTCTTTTCAAGTACCAGGGATTAAACCCAGAGTCTCTCACATGCTAGGCAGGCGCTTTGACTGCTGAGCAACGTCCCCAGCTCAGTGGATGCATTTTCTAGCATGGGTCTCCTGAGATGGGGAGGTGTGCTGCTCTAAAACCACATTTATACATAACATGATGCCCAGTAGCTCTCAGAACAGTTAATGATGCTGGTTACAAGAAAGGGTTTCCTGGCAATTTTGAGAAACCGGCAGGTACATAATGAACTTCAGTATAAGTTACTAATCATTGTCTTCTCTTTTTATGATGGCCTTTAATATACTAGCAGTTTCCAAGCTCTTTTTAACTGCCTAAGTGCTTTATTAAAGGGATGATCACAGAGGGAATTCAGTAGATGAAGAAAAGCTGGAGCTGCTCAAACACTCTCACTTTTCTTGGGAGGATGGACAGACAGTGTGTGGCCTATAGTATCAGAGTGTGCAGGCAACTTTTTGTTTCCTTCCAGGTAGTGTTTTCTTGTCTGTACATTGAGAAAGTGGCACTAGGTCTTCTTGGTTTGTTCGGTTACTTTTCAAACAAGCTACAATCTTGATAGTATTTGGCCAGAAAAAAGCACTTGGTCTCTGGTGTCCTCTTGGAAGGCTTTCACTTCCTTATTAGTAGAAAGATGTTTATTTTTCAGTTTTAGAAGAATTATTTTCATGTTTGGGGGAAATTTATCTGGACCTTGATGTTGCAAGTTCCTGCAAATCTCCATGTGGATTTTTATAATAACATGTGTTTCTTAGTAGTAATTTTGGAATCTTAAAGAGCTATGGATTTGATTTTTTAAAAATTGGAATTCTTATCTGAACATTTTTATTTCTCAGGTAGTTACTGTTGCTCTCCGATGTCTAGGTGGGAAAGTCCTGAGGAGAAGGTTTTTTAAGTCTTGGAGTTCACAGGTGAGGATGTTTGCATTATGAGGAATATTTTTCTTGAATTTGGCAAATATCAGGGGAGTTATCACGCTGTCATCTGATATTCCCATCAGATAAGGATAAAGAACATTTGTAGGTACTCGACATTGGCAGATTTTGAGATATGTAGACATGGTAGGCTTCTTTGAATTGTGATCTCTGCATTCAATTTTTTTTATATTTGTTTTTTTAGTTGTAGTTGGACACAATACCTTAATTTTATTTATTTTTATGTGGTGCTGAGGATCAGACTTGCACATGCTAGGCAAGCGCTCTACCCCTGAAACAAAAGCCAGCCCCTCAATTTTTTTTTTTTTTGTTTAACAATTTTTTAGTTGTCGATGGCCCTTTATTTTTATTTACTTACTTATATGTGGTGCTGAGAATCAAACCCAGTGCTTCACACATACTAGGTAAGTGCTCTACCACTAAGCTACAACCCCAGCCCTCTGTATTAAAATTTTAAGTTATTCCCTTTACTATAACTTTATTTTTATTTTGTTTTTTTTGGAGGCCTTTTTGGCTGGGGATGAAACCCTGGGTTTCATGCTAGGCGTATGCTATACTAATAAGCTACATCCCTTTGGTTTTGTTTTAGTACTAAGAATTGAAACCAGGGGCACTCTACCACTGAGCCACTTCCCAGCCCTATTTTGTATTTTATTTAGAAACAGGGTCTCACTGAGTTGCTTAGTGCCTCACCTTTGCTGAGGCTGGCTCCTTATTTCAGCCTTCTGGCCTGTGGAATTACAGGCATGCGTCACTGCGCCCAGCTAGTGCTTTTTATTTTTGAGACAAGGACTCACTAAGGCTGGCTTTGAACTTGTGATCCTTCTGCCTCAGCTTCCAGAGTTGGTAGGATCACAGGCATGTGCCACTGTGCCTGGCTAATATTTTATTCTTAACCTATTTATTGAATCCTCTTTCCATTCTATATGTGTGAATGAGGCTTTCCTAACTTAAGTATCTCAGTTGTTAAATGCCATTAGTCCCTATACCTCTTCTGGAACAAAAGGTATTAGAAGTTATTCACATCTCAAAATTCATGAACTAAATTTCCTTTAAACTCTAGAAAGGAAATATCTTTGAAAGTTCTTTTTTTTTTTTAAGATTTATTTTTGTTTTTAATACTTTTTTTTTTTTTAAAGAGAGAGTGAGAGAGGAGAGAGAATTTTTTTTAATATTTATTTTTTAGTTCTCGGCGGACACAACATCTTTGTTGGTATGTGGTGCTGAGGATCGAACCCGGGCCGCATACATGCCAGGCGAGCGCGCTACCACTTGAGCCACATCCCCAGCCCCTGTTTTTAATACTTTTGTTTATTTATCTTTATGTGGTTCTGAGGATTGAACCCAGTGTCTCACACATTCGAGGGAAGCACTTCACCACTGAGCTACAACCCCAACCCTGAAAGTTCTGTATCATTACTCCTAAGGACATAATTTCACAGCGACATAACTATAAAATGTCATAGTGTTCTGGAGGACCATAAGTGTGTACAATATTCGATAATGTCTAAGCTTTTTATCTTCTAGGTCTTACTTGACTGGATGATGAAAACTGGGTACCATACATCCCTATATGGCCTTTCCACATCCTTTCCCAGAAGGCCACTAGAAGTGGAGCGAGATAGGTCACTGGCGGATATAGGAATAACCGTGGATACTGTACTTAATGTGGAAGAGAAAGAGCAGAGCAACTAGTAAAGAAATGAAAACTACCTGTTCTACTTAAAATCAGTTATGCCATGACCTTGACAGGACAATAAAGGATCCACATTAAAATCATGCCATACCTTGATTGAGCTCAAGGCAGTGAACACTAATGTTGTTATCCATGGAAAAATAATTGACATAAAATTTAAAAAAGAATTGTTCTCTTTATATCATGATTTGTAGAATGTGCCATCTATAATGTACTGAATAAGGTAAAAAATGTATATTATAAGGGACACAATAATTTATATTTTCCTACTTCATATCATTTCTCAGTATGTTAAAAACAGAGTTACGAAACATTGTGCTGTGAATGGATAATTATGAATGTAATGCATTCCACTATTGTCATGTATGTAAAGAAATTAAAAAAAAATCAATTAAAAACTTAAAAAAAACCAGTCAGGAAGCCGGATGTGGTGGTGCCTGCCTGTAATTCCAGCGACTCGGGAGGATGGGCAGGAAGATTGCAAATTCAAGACCAGCCTAGCAATTTAGTGAGGTGGTAAGCAACTTGGCGAGACCCTGTCTCTAAGTAAAAAATAAAAAGGCTAATAATGTGGCTTAGAGGTTAAGCACTCCTGGGGGTTCAATCCCTGGTACCAACCCCCCCCCCAAAAAAAAAAAAAAAAAACAAAACCCAAAGTCATAGGCCTTTAGTTTCTTTCTCTTCAATCCATTTTACCACACAATGAATATTTCTTTCTTTCTTTTTTTTTGTGCTGGGGATTGAACCCAGAGCCTTGTGCATGTGAGGCAAGCAATCCACCAACTGAGTTATACCCCCAGCCACAATGAATATATTTCACAATCCAATCAAACCTTTCAAAACCTTATAAGTTGGAATGTTTACTCTGTTGTATTTCTCAAAATTAAAAATGTCAAAACTTCAAAGTCCAATTTTTCCTTGTATTAAACTGTAACAACAGTGGCACTCTCTAATGCCAGTGGCTTAGGAAGCTGAGGAGAATCAAAACTCTGCTATACCCTGCCCCCAGGGCCTAGAATAATCCTCCCCTCCCCCCACACTGGAGATTGAACCCAGGGATGCTTTATTACTGTTACTTCTTCAGTCCCTTTTATTATTTTTGGTACTGGGGATTAAACCCAGGGGCACTTAACCACTGAGCTATGTCCCCAGCCCTTTTTATTTTTTGTTTTGAGAAGGATCTCACTAAATTGCTGAGGCTGGTCTCCAACTTGTAATTCTTCTGCGTCTCCCAAGTTGGAGGGATTGCAGGCATGAACTATCACACCCAACCCTCAGTCCCTTTTGAGACAGGGTCTTGCTAGGTTGCTGAGGCTGCCATTGAATTTGCTATCTATCCTGCCTTAGCCTTATCTTCCATGTCACTATTGTTACTGGCATGAACCACTGTGCCTGGCTTCATTGACCCAATTTCTTTTTTTGGTACTGGGGGTTGAACTTGGGCACTCCACCACTGAGTTACATGCCCAGCCCTATTATGTATTTTATTTAGAGTCAAGGTCCCACCAAGTTGTCTTTGTTAAGTTGTTTGAATTCCAAATCCTCCTGCTTTAGCTTTTGGAACAGCTGGGATTATAGGTGTGCACCACCATGCCAGGCCATCACCCCAATCTCTAACACAAAAATCTTCAGGGCTATTTCTTGGCATGGTAATGCAGACATTCTTTTTCGGGGGAGGGGTAGTGATAAAGTGGAGCTGAACCCTGGCATATTCTATCACTGAGCTACACCCAGACCTTTTTATTTTTTAACAGGGTCTCATTGGGCTGCAACTGTGGCTCAGGGGTAGAGTGCTTGTCTAGCACGTGCGGGGCCCTGGGTTCAATCCTCAACAACACATAAAAATAAAGGTTATTGTGTCTAACTACAACTAAAAAATAAATATTAAAAAACAAAACAAAAAAAAAAAAACAGGGTCTCACTAAGTTGTTCAACACTTGGGATCCTCCTGCATTCTGCAGTGTTGCTGGGATTATATGCCCAACTGCCCAATTCAGACATTTTAACACAACATTTACAGTTTCGTGCAACACTAAAAGGCTAAAAATAGAGATACTTAATTGTTTCCTTGGTTACAAAAGCCATTTAAAAAAAAATTTTTAGTTGTAGATGGACACAATACTTCTATTCATTTTTATGTGGTACTGAGGATTGATTGAACCCAGTGCCTCACACAGGCTAGGCAGGCGTTCTACCAATGAGGTACAGCCCCAGCCCCAGCAGTATTCTTAATACAGGGAGATGGAACTACTGATGACCCATAGCCATCTAGCAATGAGGTGGAAAAAAATCATTAATTTCTTGTAGGTGTGACAAGAGTATGGGGAAGGAGGAGGAGGAAAGGTAAGTGGGAAGAGAGAATCCTTATTTCTAAAGGTATATACTAGCTAGTGGTACATGCCTGTAATCCCAACAACACAGGATCTAAATCAGGAGGATCAAAAGTTTGAGGCCAGGGCTGAGGTTGTGGCTCAGTGATAAGAACACTTGCCTAGCATGTGTGAGGTACTGAGTTCGATTCTCAGCACCACATATAAATAAATAAAATAAAGGTCTGTCAACAGAAATATTATAAAAAAAAAAAAGTAAAGTTCAAGGCCAGCCTCAGCAACTTGGTGAGGCCCTAAGGAACAGACCCTGCCTCAAAATGGACAAAAATGGGGGTGGGAGGGAGGATATGTGGCTCAGTGGCTAAGTACCTCTGGGATCAATCCCTGATACTAAAAAAATAAATATATATTCTAGAATATGATAGAAACTATGGGTAAAAAATGGCTTCAAAATAATCAGGAGTGGGGTGAATAGGTAGGGGTACAGATAATATTAAAACTAAAGTATATGGGATCCTTTTATACGTTCTATAAAATTTTCCATGATTTGAATGTTAAAAGGTCTTAATAGGCTTTAAGATTAAAAAAGGATCCCATGAATTTGTAAACTTGTCACGCGACCTATGAGAAACTGTGACTTACTAAAGCTTTGGTTTTTTTGAATGTCGAAAGGAAAATAACTCAAATCCTATTTTAACTTAGCCTGTCTTACTAAAGTTTTTAATAATATGCTTCAGTGAAGTAAAACAAAATGTAAAAGCTACATCTTAAGTACATTAAATATGCTTCTGAGTACTTCCAAAACAGTATACGAAGTGGTCAGGTGAGAGTGTATTGAGGTTAATAGTGAAAGCCCCTGGTAGTTGCTGAGACATTAACTATATGAACTCAAACTCAGCTTCTCTAATGTTGAGGCCAGAGATTCTTAGAAAATTTTGTCCTTTCATCATACATCATGCTTTATTTTGTAAACTTCCTCCTTCATTGTAATGATGTGGGTAGTCCTCGTCTAAGCTTAACTCAATAGTCATGTTATTAACATATAAAGTCATTTTAGGTTCTGACAGTGACACTACAATATAGTTTGTTGTGTGGCAAAGGGAAAATAAAAACCATAATACCTTTTCCTGAAGGAAATTTTTTTTAAATGTGAAATTCTTTAAAAGGTAGGAACTAAATTTTATCAGTTAATTGCTAGTTGAAACAGATCCTAAACACAATTTCTAAATCATACAGCATTTTGGATTTGTGCTTAGGACATGGGAAGCTATGAA
The DNA here is from genome assembly GCF_045843805.1 of Urocitellus parryii. Lineage (NCBI taxonomy): Eukaryota > Metazoa > Chordata > Mammalia > Rodentia > Sciuridae > Urocitellus > Urocitellus parryii. Next base: position 2,474,570 of record NC_135544.1, read on the forward strand.
GAATATTGCTCCTACTCTAAAATCAGGGAACAGCTGGATGATATACAAAGTCATAACGTTTTTGAGCTCTGAGCTGAGGCTGCAAAGCAATTGTGTAAACTACTTCCAAAGAATTCAAGGAAAGACAGGACACAGGAACTGTGTTCCTTTTGGAAAAGAACATGAGTAGCTACTATACAAGCTAAGATTTTTAACTTTTAAAAACATGCTTGTTTGGGGCTGGGATGTGGCTCAAGCAGTAGCGCGCTCACTTGGCATGCGTGTGGCCCGGGTTCGATCCTCAGCATCACATACAAAGATGTTGGGTCCACCGAAAACTAAAAAATAAAATATTAAAAAAAAAATGCTTGTTTATATGTTGCGATTAAGTTCTATGTTGCAGGTTGGTCTTGAATTTGTCCACTCAAGTGATTCTCCCACCTCAGCCTCCTGAGTAGTTGGGATTACAGGCGCATACTATCACATCCAGCAAGATTTTAGAATTTTTAAAGGCAAGCTTGGACTACTAGATCAGGTTGAAAAGAACTAGCTATTTAATTTGCAGGCCTTGGTACAAAATGAAAATGTGGAAACCCTTGCTCAAATATGAAGAGTTTCAAGATGGCAACAGCAGACATTAAACTGAATTTGAAGCCAGTCCTGGCTGTGGGCCCAAGATACAAAGGGAAATCCCACTCAGAAGGCTTTGCTCCATCAGATCAGGTTTCACCAAAGCTCCAGATTCCCCAGACCCTTCTCTCAACCTGCTGGGGAAGGTACTGCAAGCATTATGACCATCAGTGCACTGGCTGACTTACTGTTTCTGGAGAAATAGAATCGAAGTCCATCTGCCTCTTGAAGTACTCAGGCAACGATTTATTACTGCTGAGAGAAGGGGAGATGCAAGGATTCTCTATCCTGGAAAGAGGGTTAACCACGAACATCAAACATAGGTCTACCATTGCTGGAGGTGGGATAGAAAACTCGTCTCATACCAACTACAGAGCCAAAGCAGAGCTTGGCTGCCACAGGTAAGAGAAGCAAGAATGCTGACAAAAACTTCCCTTCAGAAGTCAAAAGCACAAAGGTCCACCTAAGACTGAATTTGGACAGTAGAGAATCTTATCTGCTCTTACAAGCAGCCTATGCAGTGTATGCTGCTGGGGCAACTGGATAAGAGACAGACACCTCTCTATGATGCAGGTGTGCGGGGGAAGCTAGAAGCTGAAGGGGGAGCAGTAGCACCAGAGAATAACCTAGGACTCCAATACCTGCCCTCAGCACAAGGGAACCATTTGAGGCTATGGGCTCTGATTCTACAATGACAACTTTATACCTGGTGAAAATGTTTCACAAATGAACATGAAATAAATATTTTAAAGACATTAAAAAAAATCCTAAGGAATCAATTGCCAGCAGATTATACTATTAAAAAACATTTTAAGTCCTATAGCAAAAGACAACAACCAGATAAAAGTAGATATCTACATTAAGGAATTAAAAGCATTGGAAAAAGTACATATTTTACATGAGCAAATATATGAAAGTTTTTATTTTTAATCTCTTCAAAAGATAATTTTCAGGGTTGGAGGGTGTATTTCAGGGTTTGAGGGTTTATTTAGTGGCATGCATGAGGCCCAGTATTCAATCCCTACACCACAAAAAAGGAAGAAAAAATACTGGTTTTTTTTTGTTTGTTTTGTGGTGCTGGGGATTAAACCCAGGGCCTTGTGCATGTGAGGCAAGCACTGTACCAACTGTACTATATCCCCAACCCCAAATATGGGTTTTAATATATGTAAATTCAAAATGTATGACAACAATGGCACTAAGTTGGGAGGTATACGATTAGAAGGTCTTGTGGACTGGTGTGATACCGCTTAAAGGTAGACTATATTGTTAAAAAATATATACTACAGAGCTGGGGCTGCAGCTCAGTGGTACAGTGCTTGCCTCACATGTGAGGCACTGGGTTTGATCAGCACCACATAGAAATAAAGATACTGTGTTCATCTACAACTAAATATTTTTTAAAACAAAATAATATGTGTGTGTGTGTGTGTGTGCCACATATTCAGACCCAGGAATGGAGAAATAAAATGTGACAGCAGTTTCTTCTTAAAATATGACCCAAACATACACATAACCCCCACTCACACCTCTCAGGCTAGTACTTACATATATAGCTACCACACCCACTCTCAAAAAGAAAAAAAACCAAGGCAGGAGGAATGTGAGTTCAAAGCCAGTCTAAGCAAAAGCGAGGTGCAACTCAGTGAGACTGTTTGTCTAAATAAAATACAAAACAGGACTGGGGATGTGGCTCAGTAGTCGAGTGCTCCTGAGTTCAATCCCTGGTATCCACCCCCCCAACCCCCCAACCCCCGCCACCAAAAAAAAAAAAAAAAAAAGTTAAAAAAAAAAAACACCTGTTTGCCATGAAGCTGAGCTTGGTGTGGCACATTATCTGGAACTCCATCAATGTGGGAGGCTGAGCCAGAGAAGACTGCAAGTTTGAGGCTAGCTTCAGCAACTTATTAAGACACTGTCCAAACCAAAAAAAAAAAGTAGCATGCCACAAATCATAAGGCAACTTCTTAAAAAAAACAAAAAAGCAAAACCACAGTGTTGGGAGTGGGGGCAGTGGTGCACAATTGTAATCTCAAGAAACTCAGGAGGCTGAGGCAGGAGAATTGCAAATTTGAGGCCAGCCTCAGCAATTTAGCAAGTGAGGCCCTAACCAACTTAAGACTCAGTCTCAAATTTAAAAAAAGGGCTGGAAATGGAGCTCAGGAGTAAAGTGCCTCTGGGTTCAATACTCAGTATCACAACAAAAACAATAAAAACCAAAGAGGTATACTTAGCCCAAAAGGAGATAAACAGAATAAAAAAATATTAAATTAATCCAAAAAGTTCAGAAGAATGGGATAAAGAGAAAACATCAAAATGACAGGTTAAAACCTTACCATACAAATAATCATATTAAATGCAAATATAATCTACATATCCTCAGTTAAAAGCAAAGAGTACTGGATCAAAAAAAAAAATAAAAAAAACAAACAAACAAAACAAACAAAACACCGAAACATGCTGCCTATAAGAAACAATAGTAAAGGACATCTCAAAATCACACTCCAAGAAGGCAAGCACACAGCTCCTTTAATCATTTTGTTTAGAAATTCCTTCCAGATATCCTAGTTCATTGTTCTTGAATTCTGTCTTCTATGAAGACCTTGAGCAGAGAGACAATTTGGCCACGTTATTAGCAAATTTATATTAAAAATAGACTTTATTCAAATTTCCAATAGCTTGCTCTTCATTTTAATCAGAAACCTCATCAGAATGGCTTTACTTTCCATAATTTTACCAATATTCTATGATCACTTAAGTAATTGAAGTTTCAGACTCTCCCCACATTTTTTCTTCTGAGCTCTTACCAGAGTCACTTTTTAATTTTTTTTAGTTGTAGATGGACACAGTACCTTTTTTTTTTTTATGTGGTACTGAGGATTGAACCCAGCCTATATCAGAGCTTTAAGAGTGATTCTGGGTGTTGGGGTTGTGGCTCAGTGGGTAGAGTGCTTGCCTAGCATGTGTGAGGCACTGGGTTCCATTCTCAGCACCACATATAAATAAATAAAAATTAAAGGTCCAACAACAACTAAAAACATTTATTTAAAAAAGCTTTGATTATAACAATCTAGCCTTTTTCTAGGATGCCCCTCAAAATCTTTCAGACTTTTTTTTTTTAACACTGGGAATTGAACCCAGGGGCACTTAAATCATATCCTCAGCCCTTTTAAAATATTTTATTTAGAGACAGGCTCTTGCTGAGTTGCTTAGGGCATCACTAAGTTGCTGAGGCTGGCTTTGAACTCACAATCTTCCTCCCTAAGCCTCCTTAGCCGCTGGGATTACAGCCCTGCACCACCATGTCTAGCATCAGACTCTATCTTGTTCAAAGGATACCACTTTCTACATTTTCAGGTATGTTTTTGCAACAATCCCAGTTCTCAGTATCAATTTTATCTTAGTCTGTTCTGTGAGCTACAGGATACCTGAGACTAAATAATTTATAAAAACCAGATTTCTTTCTTACAGTTCTGGAGGCTGGGAAGTCCAAGATTAAGGGGCTGGCATCTGATGAGGGCTGCCTTTTGTCATTCCATGGAGGAAGGCTGAAGGGCATAAGATCTCAGAGCAAGGGAGGACTGAACTTGTTCCCCCCCCCTTAACATTATTGCATTGGGGATTAAGTTTCCAACACGTGAATTTTGGGGTACACAATGAAACCACACAAAACATATTGAGGTTTAGAAATCAGGTAATTTTATATGTACTGATATACTCTAAAATATTGTCTCCAAGTCTATTTATTTAATTCAGTCCATTTACACTGACTGTGATTTTGAGATGTTTATACTTATTTCCATCAGCTAATTTTCTTCTAAAAAAAATAGTGGAGTTTCTTCCCCTTTGTGCCATCTCGCACATTCACTCTCAACAACTGATTCTATGTGTCATCTTCCATTCTCTCTCAACCACTGATTCCATACTCTCCCCTTTAAAAAGGATTTGCAATTTATATATCTGAACAGTACCATCTCTTACTACTAATACTAAATTCTTTCAGATACCAATTTATTTGTTTCTAGTTCAAAACATTTCAGTATTAAAAATTTTCCCTAGTCATAGCATATTCTTTAGTTACAACATAAAATTTATATTTTGTACTTGAAGTGGTTGAATATATTAATATAAATTATCTAATAATGTTTAAAAATAAAAATGGCTTTTTAATGGTCTAAGATATGAGCTAATGTTTGGATTCTTTTCTGAAAATAAACTATACAAGAACATTAAATTACCTCGATAGAACTGTTTACTACAAGAGATTTCATATCAAATTTCAAAACAGTGAAACTTCCATTTAATGCTCATCACAGTTAAACCAATGTTTTTGTTTAAAATGGAAAGTTTATTTGTTCAGTACACCAAATAGGATGCAAGCACTGTCATGACAAATATACAGAAATATGCAGATCAACATAAAACAGTAATTTAGTTTAAATGAAGGGAAATCTAATGTTATGACAACATACTCCCAAGAAGACTTCTTTGTTAAGTTAATTATACATTTCAATAAAATAAAGGGTAATGGATTAAGTGGAAGTCAGCTTGTGAAATTTTTCACAAAAAATAAAACTCCAACTCTTATTAATCCATGCCAGTTAAACACTAAAACTAAAATTTCCAAGTAAGCGCAGAGAAGATGTGGTTAGTTACCTTTTTTGCTTGAATAGTCCAGAGGAAAATGGTTACTACAAATACAGCAGGCATACTGTTAGACTGAACAATCTAGAACATAGTGTACTAAATTTCAGCCTCAAATTGTGCTAAATGCTCATCATTAGTATGGCACATTTTGGTCCATGATGTGGTTTAATGCCAAAGACAGGTCACAATTTGTTACAGAAACACACAGATTACTACTGTTGCTTTTTCTGTTTTTAAATATATATGTGTATATATATACATGTATATATATACATATATATATATAATTTTTTTTTTTTAAAGCCAGGTATACTTCCACATACAAAGGCAGGTTTTCCCAGGAGGAATTTACAGGAAGTAGTCTGGGGTGCGCCGGGTAACATGAGGCTCTCCACGACGAGGTGCTGGGTCAAACTGAAGACTATAAATGGCAGAAGAAAATAAATCATTGAAGTATTTGACTTTGCAAACAAACCAACCAATAAAGAACAAGACACCTGATGGAAATAATAGTCCTGGCTCTCTACTACACATGTAGCTGGAATGGCCCTGGGCACTTCACTGTAGATGGTAGTAACTATGTTACCAGTTCACAGAGCCACAGTAAAAATTTAAACAAATAAAATGTCTGTTTCAGTGCCTGGCAAAAAAAAGATCTGTATCAGTTAAATGGATATATAGTAAGATTGGACATGCTTCTCTCACTACTGATGCTAGTGGGGGAAGAACTGTTTTTTCTATATTAAATATGATACCTTTATTAGGTTGAGAAATTACTAGTTTTATTTATTTATTTTTGCAGTACTGGGGATCAAACCCAGGGCCTTGTGCAAGGCCTTAGGTAAGGGCCCTACCATTGAGCTACACCCCTAATTTTTTTGAGACAGTCTAAGTTGCCCAGGCTGGCCTCCAACTTGTGATCCTCCTGTTTCAGTTTCTTGAGGAGCTAGGATTACAGGTGTGTACCACCTTGCCTGGCTGTATATTGAGTATTTTTATTTTGAAAGGACTCTGGGTTTTATAAAGTGATTTTTCTGCCTCTACTAAAATGGTCATTTGGTTTTTGTCTTTAATATTAATACAGAATGGGGCTGGGGTTGTAGCTCAGTTGGTAGAGTGCTTGCCTAGCATGTGTGAGGCACTGGGTTCAATCCTCAGCAAACACATAAAAATTAAATAAAGTTATTGTTTCCATCTACTACAAAAATATTTTAAAAGTTAATATGGACTACTATTTTTAAAATATTTACTTTTTAGTTGTAAGTAGGCACAATATCTTTATTTCATTTTTATGTGTTGCCAAGGATCAAACCCAGTACCTCATGCAACCTAGGTGAGCACTCTACCACTGAGCCACAACCCCAGCCCTGGACTAATTTTTTTTTTTCATGTTTTGAAACAAGTTTACATTCTTTTTTTGCGGGGGTGGGGGGGAGTACTGGAGACTGAACTCATGGGTGCTTAACCACTAACCTACATTCCCAGCCCTTTCTTAAAATTTTGAGACACGGTCTTGCTAAGTTGCTTAGGCTGGCTTTGAACTCGAAATCCACCTGCCTCAGCATCCAGAGTTACTGGGATTATGGGCATGTGCTATTTCGCCTGGCCCAAATTTGGATTTTTTTGGGGGGAGGGGTAAGGGGATTGAACTCAGGGCACTCGACCACTAAGCTACACCCTTAGCCCTATTTTATATTTTATTTAGAGACAGGTCTCACTGAGTTGCTCAGTGCCTTGTTTTTGCTGAGGCTGGCTTTGAACTCGCGATCTTCCTGCCTTAGCCTCCCCAGCCACTGGGATTACAGGCATGTGCCACCACGTCCAACCCAAATTTGCATTCCTGAGATTCAGTCTCACTTGGATTTTCCTTTTCCAATCAGTCCTGAGAGGATGTGACCTTAAGCATGTACTCTCTTCAAGACTGCAAAGGATAAAGTACGATTTTATTTTAAAGCCTGGCTTCCTAAAATGTATTCCAAGGCCAGAGAAACTTGTTTAGCCAGTAAAGGTTATGTTTAAGCCCCTAGTAGACACACGTACTTTGTTGACCTTTCTAATATTTTCTCAGAACAAATAACCACAACAGAGATTTATTCTCCCAGAGTTCTGGATGGTAGAGTCTGAAATAAAGGTATTGGCTGACCATCCACTGAAGACCCTGTGGAAACATTATTCCTGTTTTTCCCTGGCTTTTCTTCTGGTAGATAAAATTTTTGGCTTATAGATAGGTTGCTTCTCGTCTGATGTCATGTGGCTTCTCACCTATGTGTCTGTGTTTCTTTTCCTCTGAGAAGAATCTAGTATGTCTGTATTTTAAAATTATATTTGCAAAGACCCTATTCCCAAATATTACCATAATTGGAGACATGAATTTTAGAGGGGACACTAATTAACTCACTATGTGTGGCTTGGAATAACCCTCGCCATATTCTGCTCCTAAGAGGTTGCAGTTAGTATATGTGCATAGCCTTCTGGCCTCATAGTGCTAACAGACTGTGATCCCAGCCAAGCTGGGACCAGGGATGGAACCCAGGGTGATTAGCCACTGAGCCACATCCCCAAACCCAGCCGAGCTTTTCTTGGCTATCTCCTTTCCTACTTTTATCTATTAAACTTCTTACTCTGCTCTTTAGCTTATTATTGTAAGTATGGTAGGAACTATGAAAGTTCTTTTCCTTGGTCTCCAGCATGATATTCATTGTTTTTGACAAAGGATTCAGAGACTTAGAATAGAGGATGGAGAATTCCAAGCAGGGCTAGTTCTCTCAGACAAGAGCTGAGCAACTTTTTTTGGTCTGTCTCTCCACCCTGAGCAGAACTTCTGTTACTGTAGGGAGGGGGGAAAACAGATGGATAGCAGGCCAATAGGGATGGCCTGCTTGTGAGACAACTCCTGATTTGTAAGCAGGTACCATGGCAAGAACAACTGGAAACCCAGTGTTCTCAGCCTTCTATCCATGTCTGGAATAGAGCTTTCACCCTAGAAATGGTTGTGGAAGGAGTCTCAGTCACTAAACTTCACCCATCATGAGTAGAACATCTGCAACCCAGGACAAAGGCAGGTGGGATATGTTGGTGCTGAAATGAGATCATAAGCCTAGAATGGAATCTGCAGAAGGGGATGCCCTCAACTTCTTGACTATACTAACCCAGAGTAAAGCAACTAGAGTAGTTTCTATAAGAGGGATGTGGGAGCAGGGGAAGGAGCATGTAATGGCTCAAAGCCACAACCTCCGAGATTTAGTAGATCTTAACTGTTTCTCTATTTACTGTAATCTCTTAGGACAATTTCCAAAAACTAAATAATTTTTAGAAATATATTTATGTTTTTTATTATATATTGCTTCTATATTTAATGTTACATTTATACTTTAAGCAATATTTTAAAAAATATTTTTCAGTTGTAAACAGACACAATATCTTTATTTTATTTATGTATTTATTTTTATGTGATGCTAAGTCAAACCCAATGTCTCACACATGCAAGGCAAGAAGAGCTCTACCACTGAGCTACAACCCCAGCCCCAATATTTAAAAAAACAATTTCCTGAGCTGGGGGTATAGTGCTTGCCTAGCATGTGCAAGACCCTGGGTTTGATCTCCTATACCAAAAAGAAAATAAGTTTTTTCCTCCAGTTTCTCATTGTTTTTTTTATTGGGGAGGTTTACCACACTTCTCATTGTACCATTTCAGAAGCAGAACTCATCTACCTCTATTTTTAATAGCTACATTAACGAATTTTCTTTTAAAAAAGTGCTTTTATACATTTTTTTTTTTTTTTTTTTGGTGCTGGGGATTGAACCCAGGGCCTTGTGCATGCAAGGCAAGCACTCTACCAACTGAGCTATATCCCCAGCTCTATACAATTAAAATTTAAAGTTACTTACAAAGAATATTTTAAAGTGTCATCTAGTTCCATGATAGCAGCCTGGTTCCCACAACGGTAACAGTAATTGGGTGCACTGAAAATGGTAACCACATTCCGATCATGGCACCAATTATATCCCTGCAGGACAAAAAATAATATTTCATTATAAAATTATCTTGAAATAGAGAAATAAAAAAATTACAAATTCTCTCTGTGGATATGTAGTCACCTCTACCACCTTACATTATTCTCATCTTTAATTTTTTCTTTTTTTTGGCACCAAGGATTGAACTCAGGCACTTAAATCACTGAGCCACATCCCCAGCACTTTTTTGTTACTTACAGACAGAGTCTCACTGAGTTGCTTAGTACCTCACTAAGTTGCTGAGGCTGGCTTTGAACTCAGGATCTTATTTCAGCCTCGTGGGATTTCAGGTATGTGCCAGCACACCTGGCTTCATCTTTAAATTTTTGTACCTACACAGAATACTGTACAACTGCTGGGCCCAGAACTGTGTAGATTTCCTTATCTACGCTACATATCTTCGGGTGTATACTGAAACTTCTTCCACAAATATGAGATTCCCAATATGTAGCAACAAATACCACTATTAGGTACAACTATAATACATCAATTTAAAAAATGTAGTAAAAAAGATGACAGATTCCCTCATAAACTTCATCAATTTTTGGTTTATATATATATATATATATTTTTTAAATATTTATTTATTTATTTTTTAGTTATCGGCGGACACAACATCTTTGTTGGTATGTGGTGCTGAGGATCGAACCTGGGCCGCACGCATGCCAGGCGAGCACGCTACCGCTTGAGCCACATCCCCAGCCCCTGGTTTATATATTTTGAAGCTATTATTAGGCAAATGCAAACTTTTTCTTCTGGGCCAATTTTCATCAATAATGACCTTGTTTTATTCCTAATCATACTTTTTACCTTAGAGTCTATTCTGATTCATATTATTGGCTGTATTTTGGATATTATCTACTTGATATACACCATTTCCCATTCCTTACCTCTAGCTTGTAATGTTTTTCGGCAAGTCCCAGATAACAGCTAAATTTTGATTTATTTATCCAATCTGGGAATATCATTTTTTAGTTGTAAATAGATAGTCTTTTAGGCAAGAAAGTTTTAGTCTATTTATACTTCTTATGATTATTGACACAATTAGATTTATTTTTGCCCCATGAATTTATGTTCTTTATCATATTCCTGCCCTCTATGTGTCTCTACTAGGTTAGTAATGTTTTGTTCTAACATCCTGAAACCATTCCCTACTGATTTGGAGTGGTTATATTTCTAGTCCTTTAGTAGTTAACAAAGTAGTAATGATACAGTGGAGAAATCAGGCAGGGGTCACCTGAACTAAGTAATCAGTTTAACACCACCAGCAATGGGACAAATAGATTTCATGACCCCTTGGTTAAGAGGCACAGAGGACACAATGTCTTTCTGCAGTATAGCTGCCAAAAGTGCTCATCCTGAATCTATGATCACAAGTAAACATCAGTCAAATCTCAACTAAGAGAGATTTCTGTAAAATAAATTGCTTGTACTACTACAAAATGTCAAGATCACACAAAACAAAGAAAATCTAAGGAATTATTTCCCAACCAAAGGAGATTGAATGCAAACGTGATCTTAGATATGCACATATGCAAAAATTAAATGTTGCTAAAGGACACTGGGTGACAGACATAATTAGCAAAATTTGACTACAATGTTTATTAGTCAATAGCACTATACCAGTACTGATTTCCTGACTATAATAACTATACTTTTGGTTATATAAGAGAATGTCCTTAATTTAAAACAACAACAAACCACAAGAAAATTTGGGGGTAATTTGTCTATACCTAACATTTAAATGGTTCAGAAAAAAAATAGTGTAAGAGGAGGGAAAAGGAAAGGGAAAATAAAGCAAATATAGTAAAACATTTATATTTAGCACTCTGAAGGGTGAAACACAACTTTAGGGTACTACTGTTACAATTTTTCTCTAAGTCTCAGTTTCAAAACTGAATTATCATTTTGTTCTGGCCAACTTTCCTCTTTGCTAAAATAAATAAGGAATGTTTCCTAAATGCTAATATTGAAACCTTATTACAGATATTAATATTATCTGAAATAAAGATCATCCTGTAGGAAAAGTACATACTTCCATTACAAGCTGGTGAGCACGTGAAACCAGTGTGAGACCATTGGCATGGTTAAATGTTTCAGAAATGTCTTGTCCAAATGTGTAGCCAGCACCACGTGGTGAAATACCCCAGCCACCACGATCATCTGGATCTGACCATAACAGATCACACATTGGGCCCTGGTCAAGAAAATTAAATACATATTATAAATTATTATTATTTTTTTAATTAGTTGCTCAAGACAATACAATGATCTTGACATATCACACATTTGATTCAAATGGGGTATGAATTCTCATTTTTCCACATGTACAAATTGCAGGATCACATTAGTTATACATCCATATGTATACTACAGCAATCCTAGCGTCAGTTGTATTCTGCTGCCCTCCCTATCCCCCCTCCCCTCCCATCACTATTCTCTACCCATTCTACTGTGACACTTATCTCTTTTTTTTTCTTCCCTTCCCCCTCACACCATCGTATATGTATTTTGTGAACCCATGAGGGTCTCCTTCCGTCTTCCATGCAATTCCCTTTCTCCCTCCCATCTCTTTTCCTTGTTTCGTGGTAATCATCTTCTCATGCTCTTCCTTCCTACTCTGTTTTGAGTCACCTCCCTTATATCAGAGAAGACATTCGGCATTTGTTTTTTAGGGATTGGCAGTCTAATATTTAGCTTTCCCACAATGTGGTGGTCATTTTTTTTTTTTTTTTAATACAAAAACTAAGTTTACCTCATGTGGAACTTCTTGTAAACGATCCAGGGCTCTTATATGATCCAGTGTATCTATGGATGGAGAGAGGCCACCATGGAGGCAGAATATCTGTTTTTGAATTAAAAGTAAGGAAAATGTTATTTATTTTTCTAATTGCTATGTCAATGAAGAGCAAATAATGATTACCAACGTCAGTCCTAATATCTCTTCAAAGTAAAGTCTGTTAATATTTGCTGTGGAAAATGTAAAAACTACAACGGAAAACCAAAATCACATAATTAGAACTGTTAACATTTCAGTCAGTCTCTCCCATCTTTTATTTAATAATCCTAGGGGTGTATGTGTGTCTTGTGTTTTGCAGTGCTGGGCATCAAACCTAAAGGTCTTCTGCATGTTAGGCAAGCACTGTAGCAGCCCCGATCCTAGGTATTTTATATAGTGTTTTCTCTCTGGTGAATATGATCCCCATTTTCATGCTGGCCATTACATTTTCTGTTGGTTATTGCTGATGTATAAAACTGGCTCTTTCAACAATCTTCCTACTAATTCTTAGTTTTGGTTACAAAAGTTTTTCAGTTTTATCAAATGTTCTGAATACAGAATCACATTATTTGTAAAAATATATATTTTTTCTTCTTAATGTTATGCCTTTTAATTCTTTCTACTGCTCAGTGCACTGGCTAGATTTCTAAAACAAAATTGAGCAATACAATGTTTTTGGTTTTTGTGAACAATCTATTTTCAGGACCAATCTGCTAGGGATTCTGAATCAGGGAGAATAATGCATTTTTTTGTTTGTTTGTTTTTGTAGTACTGGGGTTGAACACCTAGGGGTGTTCTACCATTGAGTTATACTCCCAGTTCTTTTTGAGACAGGGTCTCACTATACTGCCAGGCTGGCTTCAACTTGTTATCCTCCTGCCTCAGTTTCCTGAGTTGCTGGGATTACACGTGTTTACAACCATGCCCAATAGGTTTTAGTAAGTATTTTTCTGATTTTGATGGGAAAGTCTGTAATATTTCACTAAGTATAATAAGTACATCCCAGAATTAATGCTATAATTTTTCTTTAAAACTGAGTTTTAAATTGCAGACATTTCATTCCCCCCCTCCCCAAATAATTTTGATCTGATTTTTATTTTTCTGTGTTTGCCATATCTGGTTGTTTACTGGGGTTATACTATGCATACAGCACAAGTTTTAAGGCTCTTCATCCCCTCCCCACCAACCAAGCTCTGAAACATAGAAATCATATATTCCCTAAAAGTTTGGTGGAACTGATCTATAAAAGTACTTAGACCTGGTTATCTTGGTACAATACACCAAACACTATACTATCTCCCTGCTAGGTAAGCTTGTCTTGTTGTTAAAAAACTCAATACACCTATTTGTTTTATTTCTGAGGTATATACATTCTTTCAGTAACATTTTTAAAACAATAATGTCATCAATGGTATGTGTATACTGTTCTGTTTCTTTAAAGTACTGTTAACAGTAAAAATCATCGGCCCATTACAAGTAAGAGTCTGGATGATGCTGGTAGGTGATGGGCATTTAATATAAAAGCTCCACCTATGTACTTATCTGAAAAATGAGATATGCTACCAATACGGATAGGCTCTCTTCCTGAAATAATTTTGTCCATTAAGACTATTGATTTAAAAAATTAAAAACCTTATTCAATATTTTATAAATTCATGCTTTCATTTTAGCAAGTCTAGGTAAAATGTTATTATTTTAAATATTGCAGTGCCCAAAATTATGGCTGAGAAAATACGGGTTGTTAGGATTATACATAGAAGGTGATAACTGAATTATACTCTCGTCAGCAGAGTATCTGTTACACCCTTGACAACTTTGGGCTTTTATAATTTAAGAACTGCCAGAATTTTATTGTATTTTTAAATTTAGATCAGTTCATACTTGCAGCGAAATTTCTAGAAAACTGGAATAGGAAACTTGCATAGTTTTTCTTATACTTTTGAATGTTTTGTGGTTATAGCTACAATATTTATGATTAGTAGAAAGAAGGCACTAGCTTCTTAGTGAAGAAGGTAATATAAACACAATATATTAAAATTCGCAATTACTGTGAAAACAGTAATGAAAGATTTTTAATGGTAACCAGCAGACACTGTGTATATGTGTGGAGATAGTTGGTATCCTGTTTTAGTAGTCTAAAGCATTTATTTATAGTATTTATCTATAATTAAAAAGCACATTAGCATTTACACAGACAAATTTCTACTGCTCAGTGCATTGGCTAGAATTTCTAAAACAAAAAATTTTTGGAAACCAAAGACTTATGTACATAAAACTTACCAATTCCCTTTTCTGACATTTTAAGCATAAGACAAAAAAAGGCTGAAAAGGCCAAAGACAAGCAGAAATAGTATGTAAATCTATACCTTAAATTATTAAATATATTCTTATGTTTAGCCTCCCCCCAAGATATAAAACTTACACACCTGTCCATCTACTAAAGCTGTAAGTGGAAGATAATCAAATAGATCTGTAAAATATTTCCAAACATTGGCATTTCCATACTTTCGTAGACATTCATCATAAAAGCCATACACTTGGGTAATTTGTCGGCTTTCATGATTCCCTCTCAATATTGTAATGCGTTCTGGATAACGCACCTAGGGGAAAAAAAAGGAAAAAAACCCCCACATTATAATCACATTTTCACTAGTATAATGTCAAGATCATTAACCTCTGACCCATTTCTTCAAATTGCTTTTTGTTCACTTGTAAACATTAACTTTTTTTTAGAATAAGAAACTTTCTCATTCCCAACAAGGTCATTCTTTTTGGAAATTTTTTCAGATGTTGATGGGCCTTTTATTCATTTATTTATATGTGGTGCTGAGAATCGAACCCAGTGCCTCACACATGCTAGGCAGGCACTCTACCACTGAGCCACAGCCACAGCTCCCCAACAAGGTCATTTTGATTAACCTTTGAAATATTTTTTGTAGCTGTCCATGTTCATTAATAACCTTAAAATGAGGGGGTTGGGGTTGTGGCTCAGCGGTGGAGCATTCGCCTAGCATGTGCGAGGCCCTGGGTTTGATTCTCAGCACCGCATAAAGATAAATAAAATAAAGGCACTGCATCCAACTACAACTAAGAAATAAATATTTTTTAAAAAATAACCTTAAAATGATACCCATACTACTATAATAAGCATGTATCTGATTTTTTCCATTACTGGAGATTATTAAACTAAGTATTTTTACATCTTTGTAGAACACTATGACTTCTTACTGTTGAATGAATACTGAAGATCTGAGATTTGAACCTAAGACAGACTTTACGGACTTCTTTTCTTTTCAATGCCACAGGAATATTGGATTTGCCAATAAAAACAACAGGCCCTTGCCAAATGTGGGCGAGATTTCAAATGTATTAACAGTTTCCTTTCTATGAAAAAAACAGAAAAACATACCCTACAGCACACCACAGGCTGAACACCATTAATCTAAAAATCTGAAATGCTCCAAAATCTGAAACTTTTTGAGTGCTGATATGATGCCACAAGTGGGAGAATTCCATGCTATGAAATTATGTTTCATGTAAAAAATTTACTAAAAATATTATATAAAATTACCTTCAGGCTATGTGTGTAAGGAATATATGAAACAAATTAATTTTGTGATTAGACTTGAGTCCCATCCCCAAGAAATCT
Source organism: Urocitellus parryii (assembly GCF_045843805.1). Lineage (NCBI taxonomy): Eukaryota > Metazoa > Chordata > Mammalia > Rodentia > Sciuridae > Urocitellus > Urocitellus parryii. The sequence goes on from NC_135544.1 coordinate 2,490,268, forward strand.
CATATGTGTATGTAAATATTCTGGGGGATAAAGTCCCAAATCTTAAATACCTCTGGTCCCAAGCATTTTAGCTAAGCGATATTCAACCTGTATTTAGTTAGAAATACATCTGATGAGAAGTATGAAAAAGCATCAGATTCTGTAAATTAACAAAAAAGCTGCAAATGCTTACTTCAATTCATACATATGCACTAAGAATCCATTATGTGTCCAACATTAAATTTGGTGCTATAAAGTTAGGTGCCAGGTTCACACAAGTATAACACATGGCCTCTGCTGGACTAATCTAATTAAGGAAATAGATGGCATAAATAATACAAGGTAATAAGCCATTATATGACATGATAGGGGGTGTGAGAGTAAGTTTCATCATAATAATTTAGAGTAGAAGGAATAAGGCAAAAATGGTTAAAGCTTTCATGAAAGGAACAATATGAGCTGAGTTTGGGCAGAAGGGATGAGAAATCAGCGTCAGAGCAATCTTTTGGGGACACTGAATAAGGAAATAAATGGAGGTAATCTGGAGCACTGAATACAAAATTATTTTATTTGAGGCAAAGAGTTTATGTTATCAACTAAAGGCAGGCAAATTTAGACTAGACTATAAATGGACAGCCAAGGAGATTAATTGTATAAGCAACATGGAATCAATGGGAATAGGAAATAAGATATAAATGTTAATAAGAGAGATTTAACTTGGTGGCATATGCAAGGTGATTTGGAGGAAATAAAGAAAAGTGAATTTCATCAATCATACCTTTAATGCTACAAGAAGAGTCACAGTCTCCACAGAATAATAACCTCTGTCTACATAGTCACCCATGAATAGATAGTTTGTATCTGGTGATTTTCCACCAATTCTAAAGAGTTCCATAAGGTCATGGAATTGGCCATGTACATCTCCACAGACAGTAACAGGACACCGAACTTCTTGCACATTTGACTCTTTCGTTAAAATTTCCTTAGCCTGTTAGAAAAATAAAATCAACAGTTGTTTTTTTTTTTTTAAAAACTCATCACAAATTTAAAGGTATAATTTCTTATCTAGTAAGAGAAAATTTGGGGGAAAAACATTTTAAATGTGCCTTATAAGGCATAAAATGAAAACTACAAAATTAAATATCACTTTACTAGTGTTTCTATAACAAATGAATAACAATGTTTCCAAAGATAATTGAGAAACTGGAACCTTCATATTCCATTGGTACAAATGTAAAATGGTGTAGCTGCTGTGAAAAACAGTTTGGCATTTTCTCAGAAAGCTACAACAAAGTAATCATCTATTCCAACAATTCCTCCTAGGTATTTACTTAAAAGGAATGAAAACTTGTTTACATACATTCATGGCAGCGTTATTCCTAATAGTCCCAAAATGGAAACCATCCACAAACTGATGGACTCAGGCTGGGGATGTAACTCAATGATAAAATGCTCCTGGGTTCAAACCCCTAGTACCTTGGGGAAAAAGATCAGGGGGAGAAGAGAGAAGAGAGAAAGAAACTACTAATATATGCTGTAATTTTGAAAACATTGTGTTAAGTGACACAAGTCAGTCACAAAGGGTCATGACATAAGGTACATTTACATGCAATAACCAAAATAGGTAAATCTGTAGAGATAGAAAGTAAATGGGAGGTAGAGGACTAGAGGAACTAGGGAGTAACAGCTAAGGAATATAAAGTTTCTTTTGGGGGTAATGAAAACATTCTACTATTGTGACACACACACACATAATATATGAGTGTATTAAAAGCTACTGAAGTGTATATTCTAAATGTAGTACAGAAAGTGTATATTCTAAATATAGTACAGAAATTTTCTTTCAATAAAGCTGTGTTTTAAAAAGAATAATCTTATTTACAAGTTTAAAAGGTCAATGAAAAATTAATAATCACTCAAGTTCTTGTATTTTTTTTGGGGGGGGGGCTGTTACAGGGGATTGAATTCACATGTTAGTCAAGAGCTTACCAGTAAGCTATATACTTATCTCTAGTCTTTTTTTTTGGTTTTGAGACAGGGTCTCACAAAATTGCCCAGGCTGGCCTTGAACTTGCAATTCTGCCTCAACTTTTCAAGGGATTACAGACATGCACTACCATGTCTGGTATTCCACAAATTCTTACACTGATTCATAAAACAACCTTCACTTCAGCTTCTTTTAATGGTGCGGATTGAACCCAGGGTCTGACCATGGACTAGGAAAGCACTCTACCACTTCAGCTTCACCTTCATCCCCTAATCCTGGACTTCTTTAATCTACAATTTTATATTCAGAGTTAAATTAGAGTATACCATTAGGAGGCGCTGAAGTACAAAATTTATGTATTAAATATTATATTTTTCATTGATGAATACTTTCATCCTTTGTTATAGATTTCCTTTATTGCTTATCATTTTTAATAGTTTTAATAATGTGTATTTGTTGTTACTGATGGAAAATAACCATGCGCTGCCTGAAGACCTTCTGGTTAGTGACAGACTGTATTTAAGTGGTTCTGAGAGATTATAATAGAGGTGAAAAACTCCTATGATAGGTCAATTGAGGGACAAGGTAGCTGTCATAACATCACAGCACAATGGATCATTCATGTATTTGTGGTGATGGTGGTTTAAATAAACCTACCATGCTGCCAGTCACATTATGTAATACAATAAACGACTGTTACAGGTTTATATATTCAATGTTATACTTTTTGTTATTTTAAGAGTATACCTCTCTAAAATTTTACTATGAGACGGTACGCTATCAGCAACAATCTCATACATCTTCTGTTTACTGCATTCTTGATTGTACCAATTTTCTCAAGTTAATCTTGATTTTAAGTATACTCTAGATATTTCCATGGTGAAATCACCTAATGATTAGATTCTCAAAACATAGCCCCTTTCTTTGTTGTGATATAACTCTGCTGGTATTTTAAAAAGTATTTCTTGGTCTAATACTTCCTTGCCTTAGGCATGTAATAAATTTTGTGTTCTTTTTCCTGTTTTAAAACACACAAACATCTTCTCTCCTATATGTGTGTGGTGGTGAGGGTATCAAACCCAAGGCTTGTGTATGCTAGACAAACACTACCAAGGAGCCACATTCCCAGCCTATATTTCTTAAAATCAGATTTTTTTTCACAATGCTCTTGTAAACTAAAATCTATTTCACTAGTTGACACTGCCCATATTAAGTTAAGCAAGCTCTTCCTAGAATTACCACAATTTTAGTTACAAAGTAATATTCACCTGATAGCATCTATTTTGGTATTGTCAAATCAGTCTTCGATTTTCTAATGTTATTCTTGCATTCCTAGGATAAATACTCTTTGATCATAAATTATTTTTAAAAATACAGAGCCGATTCTATTCCATCTATGTTCTTTTTTTTTTTTTTTTTTTTTAGTTCTCGGCTGACACAACATCTTTGTTGGTATGTGGTGCTGAGGATCGAACCCGGGCCGCACGCATGCCAGGCGAGCGCGCTACCGCTGAGCCACATCTCCAGCCCCTCCATCTATGTTCTTAAGAGCAAAAATCTATACTCGAGCTGGGAGTATAGTTCACTGGTAGAATATATGCTTAGTATAAGCAAGGCCCTGAGTTAATCCCCAGGACAAAAAGTTCTACACTTTGCCAAACTTGTCTAGTGTTTTGATTTATCAAGGTATCATTAACTTCATTAAGTAAAGTACAAAACTTTCCTTCTTTTTTCCTCTGGAAAATATAGTATAAGATATGATTACAACCTGTTTTTCAAAAGAATGTCTCTAAAACAAGTTGGGTCCTTTTTGAGGGGGCAAAGAATGATTAGGTTTCCAATTTAACTTCTTTAATGATTAGTTACATGTAAATAGGTATTCTGTGTCTTTAGTCAATTTTAGTATTTCTTTTTTTATATATATCTTTATTTATTTACTTTTATGTGATGCTGAGGGTCGAACCCAGTGCCTCACACGTGCGAGGCAGGTGCTCTACCACTGAGCTACAGCCCCAGCCCCCAAATTTTAGTATTTCTTAAGCAAATTGTCCATTTAAAATTTTATCAAATAGCTACAATAACATTGCGATTAAAAAAAAATCTCTTTAACAGTCTTCATTTGTGCCATCACTATTTTACTTGATCAAACTTCCCAGATGTTTATTCCATCTTTATAAATAAGCAGCATTCAATTAATTATACTATTTCTCACTACTCTGGTTTTTGCTCTTTATTAAATATTTCTTTCCCTTGATTTTTTTAAAAAAAATATTTATTTCTTAGCTTTAGATGGACATAATATCCTTACTTTATTTTTTATGTGGTGCTGAGGATTGAACCCAGTGCCTCACGCATGGCAGGCGAGTGCGCTACTACTTGAACCACATCCCCAGCCCCTTTCCCTTGATTTCTATTTGAAGCCACTGTTGTTCTTAGCTGCTTCAATTAAAAGCAGCTCAGTAAATCTTAATCTTTGGTTTCTAATATACCACTATGTTTATACAATTTATTAGTGCTGAGGGTTGAACCTACTAGAGCTTCTTTCTGCTACTGAGTTACATCCCCAACTGTCCATCTTCTTTTTTTCTGCCCCCTACTTTTAACTACCCTCCCCCCCCCCCTTTTTTTTGCCATCATACCTACTTTTCTTTCTTTTATTTTTTGGATGGTGCAAAAGGAATAATTGAATAACTGGTGTGATACAATCTGGAATTTCTGAATTCCAAATAAATAAACAATTTCACTTTTTGAACATTTGATCAGTTACTTTTAGCACCAAAAAAATTGCCAACAGTCATTCAACTCTAGCCCACTGGCACATCCATCTTCTTATAACAAGTTCTTTGCTGTTCTATCATTCTCTCAGGGGATAGTCTATTGCCCTCCTTTCTGTATAATCTGGGCAAATCAACTGGTGATGGCAAAAATAGTGTCAATGAAGCAGTGCACACAGCTAGAATCTCTAGTAGATCCTGACTTCGCCGCAAATTTATCCTTGCATAGAGCTCCACGAGGTGATGAACCTGTGCAGTGAATTGCGCCTTCTGAGGTTCAACAGCGACCAGGCACTGTTAACTCAGTTTCACCCACCTCTCCCAGTTCTGCCATTGTCAGAATAAGGTTCAGAAACCTCTAGTCAGTTTCTTTTGTAGTATTAGTACTGCTACTACCCTCAATTCCTTTCATTTTCTTATGTTACCGTCTTTTAACTTCTTGTATTTTATTTACATTCTAATGAATTATTGCATATATGATTTCAGATGCAGGGGAATTCCTCCTTTAGGAAAGGCTTGATTTTTTTTTTTTTTTTAGTTCTTGTATATGGCTTCCCAAACTATAGTCCTTTCTTACTACAAATTATTTGCCATTAATTTGTGGCTGTCTAAATCTTCTATTGACTCCAATATAGTGGGTCTTATTACTGATTCTTGCAGTATTACATCTGAGACTGGTTTCTTCTCCCCCAAATCAGAGGTTTAAAGTGGAAGGGAGGAGTATGGGATCTGAATGCCTACAAACCGTGTTCACTTATGAGGTTTTCTAAGAGCTCACTCAATTGCAAAGGTGAATACTCTTGAAAATTTGCAGTTTCACTGCATTCAGTTCTGTCACTGAAGGGCCCATACTCCTTATTTCTCCCCATGAGCTACTTCCACTATTTCTCAGACACAAGGAACGAGTCAAAGATCCCAGTTAACTGTCTCTCTCCATAGATTTGAAGAAGTTAATAAAAACCCTTTGGCTTTTGCTGCCTCACCAAAATTTCTTGGAGGGCAATATATAGAGGAACAGTGCCCTGAGTTGTGCCTTCTTTTTGTTTGGCTACTTCTTTTCTTTTTTTTTTTTTTTGCTATATATTCCTTCCTGTCCCTTTGCCTATAGTGGATGTGTACATTTGATGTTCATATCATTATCAATGTCAGGAAGGGAAACAGGTAAACTATCCATTATACTTGATATTGGTTATATCACATCAAAGTAATGTGATCCATATGTGGCAAAAAATGGGAACCGTGACTAAGAATTGTGCTTCTCTTCCACCTGAAACATTAACAAAAATGAAAATTACCCATCATTAGCAAATCTACTTTCATACCCTATTAGTGGGAATGTATATTCATACATTTTCTTTGGAAAGCAATTTGCAGTAGCTAACAAAATGTTAACATGTTCTAAAGCAAAGACTGTTAGGTTATCTACCTCAATATCCATTCTACTCTTCTTTCTCAATAATTAAATTAATTGTATTCAAGACAGCCATATTCCCAGCTAAAAGATGACCTTTCCCAGCTTTTTTTTGCCAATTTAAGATACAATAACAAATACTATACTGGGTGGCTTAAGTAACAGAAATGTATTCCTCATGGTTTTGAAAGCTGATAAGTGAAAGATAAAGGTGCCACCCAACTTGGTTCCCGTTGAGGGTCTATTCCTGGTTTGCAGTGGAGTATGTATTATTATGTGGCAAAGAGAAAACAATCATGTTTCTTGTGTCTATTCTTGTAAAAACACTAATTCCATAACAAGGACAGCACCCTCATGACTTAGTCACCCTCCAAAGGCTCCAACTAATATCATACCCTTTACCATTCTCTAGCCTATTTCCTGAAATGGGCAGCTCCCTAGCAATGGCAGATATGGGAAGATGCAGAAGACCAAAACTGTTCTCCCCAAAGATATATTTCCCCAATCCCTGGAATTTATGAAGACTACTTCCTATGACAAAAGGTGAAATTAAGGATTTTGACAAGAGTTTATCCTGGATTATCCTGGTGGGTCCTAAATGAAATCACATATATATATCCTTTTGTTTCTTTTTTGAAACAGGGTCTCCATATATTACTCAGGCTGGCCTGTACTAAAGTGATCCTCCTGCTTCAGCCTCCCAAGTAGCTAGGACTATAGGTGCATGCCATCAGGTCCAGCTTATTTGTATCCTTATAAGAGAGGCTAAGGGAGTTTGGGGACAGGCCTTTCCAGAGATGGCAATGTGAAAACAGATGTAGTCTGAAGTGATATAATCAGCCACCAGAAGCTATAAGAGGCAAAGAACAGAGTCTCTTCTAGACTTTGCAAAGGGAATATAACCCTGACAACACCTCGATTTTGGTCTTCCAGACTTCAGAACTGCAAAAGAATATATTCTGCTTTGTTAAGTCATCTAGTTTATGGTAATTTACTATAGCAGATACACACAAAAACCCAAAACAAAATACAGAAAGAATCTTGGTTTCCTGAACTTTGTAAGGCTGCCATATGGTACCAGAGCTCTGCATTTTCTGTTACAAAGTCCAAATCTAACTCTTTTTTTTTAAATCTTTTTTTTTTTTTGAGAGAGAGGGGGGGGAGAGAGAGAGAGAGAGAGAGAGAGAGAGAGAGAGAGAATTTTTTTTTAATATTTATTTTTTAGTTTTCGGTGGACACAACATCTTTGTTTGTATGTGGTGCTGAGGATCGAACCCAGGCTGCACAGCATGCCAAGCGCGCTACCGCTTGAGCCACATCCCCAGCCCCTCTTTTTTTTTTTTTTTGCTGGGGAGAGGGTGCTGGGGCATTCTACCACTGAGCTATATCCCTAATCTTCTAATATTTGAGACAGGGTCTCACAAAATTGCCAAGACTGTCCTCAAACTTGTGATCCACCTGCCTTAGCAGGGTTTTACATGGCACTGGGCTCCAAACTAACTCTTAAGTGATACATGGTTACACTACTGGAGCAAGCAACTCCATTTCTAGACATTTATGCTATCTATGAATAAATATGTATGAATAAATCTGTATGGATAAGTATGTATAAATATAAATATGTATAAATATATATGGGTATCAGAACAAGGATGTTTGCATTTAAGAGAAAATAATTGGGAACTACAATGTCCACTGAATAATTAAGAAGATAAACATGGTATGCTAAGCAACCAATACAAATATTATTAAAGTATATTTGATATAAAGGTTATTTAATATATAACCAAGAAAGACAAGTCACAAAACTATCTGATCACCTCTTCTGGGAAAACCATTAGCGAGGCCCTAAGTAACTTAGTGAGATCCTGTCCCAAAATTAAAAAAATAAAGTAAAAAGGACTGGGGAATGGGACTCATTGGTGAAGTGCCTCTGGGTTTAATTCACAGAACCATAAAGGACAAAAAAAAAAAAAAAAAAAAAAAAAAGAGGAAAACCATCTTGGAGTTCCACACTAAGAACCTCGTATGTTAGTTTCTCCAGACTGCTGGCTTTGATCATACAGCACAGTACAGCCCCAGGTTTAGCCAGAGTATTAATGCACCAGGAGGTAAAGAAAATATTCTTAACATAAGAACCAAGATACAGAAGCCAAATCCCATAGTCAAATAGATCTCAATATGGTATAATACGTGGAAGACAGAAAAACAATAAGCAGAGATCTTTCAAGAGCAATATAACCTCCTGCAATGGAACCAGAAAAAATATCATAATGCCAATGAGATTGGAAATTAGTAAAATAATTATTATTTGGTTTCAAGTATCAGATAATTCATTTTCAAGTCAAATAGGAAGAAATAACTAACATTTCGCAGGAGAAGTTAAAACAGAATCATCTGGTTATATGATATTCAGAATTTAACAAGCTAATTCTACTTTAAAATCTACTGAAGGAAATATTACCAAGAACAGTGGTAATAGTACCTGGACAGGACAATAGTTATTATCATCATAATGGTAAAGCATTTGATTTGATGAACACCATACACAACAATAATCTGACTCATCAAAACACTCCTTAAAGAATAGGGTATATGTATTCATGTAATAAACATTTGTCAGGTGTTGGCTATAGGCCAGGCACCAGATATAAAAAAGATAATTAAGCTCTCTAGTCTCAAACAACCTGACTTTGACAGTCTCAACTTAAAATCATTGATTCAGTCAAAATTAAAAGGCCATATTTTTGGAAAATGCCAATGAACTAATTATATAAGAGCTTTTGAGAATATAAGGCTTTGAATTAGCTTTGTCTAAATTGTTAAACAGAAGAAAGCATGTAACTATTTATACCAACTAACTTGTAATTTAAACTTGTATTTTCCTATATTTTAACATCGAAAGTTGATTTTTCAAGTCCACTTATAAAGATATTTTCTAGAATATTGGTGGCTTTGCCATTTTCTAATTTTTTTTTTTAGTTGTTGATGGACTTTCTTTTTATTCATTTATTTAAATGTGATGCTGAGAATCTAACCCTGTGCCTCACACATGAGAGGCAAACGCTCTACCACTGAGCCACAACCCCAACCCATGGCTTTGCTTTTAATAGTTCCAAAACTTAATAATTTGAATATGAAGCTTTATTGACAAAATGGCATTTATTCTCAGTATACAGGCATACATTAATGTAAAAGTCTTCAAATATAATGCATTTAAAAAATACTACTATTTTATAAGTATATGTTTTTCCTCTTCCCTCCATAGTACTACAGATTGAACTCAGGGGCACTTTACCAAAGAACTCCAATCCCCAACCCTTTTTACTTTCTATTTTGAGACAGGATCTCACTAAGTTGCTGAGGCTAGTCTTGAACTTGGGATCCTCCTCTGCCTCCTGAGTAGCTGGAATTACAGGTGTATGCCACTATACCTGGTTTAAGGATTTTTTTTTTAAATTTCAGTTTTAGTTGTCCAATGTAGTAAATATCAATAATACAGATTCACACATGCAAAACTCTTTGTAGTCATAAATACATTTAAAGAGGATAAATCACTAGATTAATTCCTCTGATTTCTTGATCTGCACGTCAACATGAAAGAAAACAGACCATACGGTTTACATTTCTATAAAGATGTGTATTCCTATTCACTTCAATTTGTTTGCTAGTAGCTATTAGTAATAGCCTATTGCACTAATCCAAGTACAAATTTAGAATATTGTGATTTAAGAAACAAAAATCACAGTAAGACTTGTATGCATACTGGGTCTATAATCCCAACTACCCAGGAGGCTGAAGTAGGAGGATCACAAATTCAAGCCAGCTTGGCATATATAGAAAGGTTTTTATTTCAAAAACCAAAACCAACCAAATGTTTTCTCTGATATGCAGATGCTAATTCACAATAAGGTGGGGGGTAGATATACTTTGGATTAGAAGGGAGTCAAGAGAGGGGAGAGGGTATGGGGATTGGAATGATAGTAGAATAAATAGGACATTATCACCTCATGTGCATATATGATTACACGACCACATGATTACACGACCCACGTAACTCTACATCATGTACAATCAGAAGAATGAGAAGTTATGTTCCATTTATGTATGGTGTATCAAAATGCATTCTACTGTCATGTGTAACTAATTAGAAAAATAATAATAAAATAAGCCTTAGTACATACACTGTAAGAATCACAAAGTTACTCTAGCCTCAGATTTATTTAAACCAATTGGATGCACTTAGCCCATGCTTTTAATTTGAAGTGACTCCAAGAAGTAGTGAATGCCAAGTTCTATTCCAGAGGAATATTTTTAAACTATTGTCCAACACTGTATTCTAAAATGTCTCTAAAGTATGATTTTGATTTTAATCTCCTTTATTTCTGCAAAATTCCCAAAATTGGGTCTCCAGTTTTTATTTTTTAGTTGTAGACGGATATAACTCCTTTATATATTTTTATGTGGTGCTGAGGATTGAACCCAGTGCCTCACACTTGCTAGGCAAGCACTGTACCACTGAGCCATGACCCAGCACCTGCAGCTTTTCTGTTGATTCCACGTTGCCAAATATTCTTCCAATAATTGTCCTTTCTGCTTAAATTAGCCTGGTAGACTTCATGCCAAGGGTATGAATAATGAAGTCCATACTTTTCTTTTACTACCCTATAATTAGAACGAAATTATACGTACAAATCTTCCAGAAAACATGGGTTCTCCTCAGTCCCAATCTAATTGTGTACAATTAACGTCTTTAAATCCTTCTGTTTCTTTATTTAGACTAGGTATCCACAAACCTACATCTCTAAAATATGAAGTACTCTCTTCTCTATGTATAATCTAAAAACAGCTACTTTTACAAAATGAAATTCTCTGAGAGCTGATTCTTTGCTGTGCAGAAAGTCATATTATTTCATTATCATATTACTCAGAGAGGTCCTTAAACTGAGAAATTATTTTTCTCAATTAACAAAAAGCCCAGAACTGTTCAGCTTCTCAAGGGCCATCAGAACAGCAGCAGATTCTTCCCACCTATCTTTTTTTCCCACTTGTAAAAAGCAGAATTGCCATTTTATATAAATAAGAGATACACCTCTAGGCACTGTATCCGGTATCAGAGATATAGCAGGTAGAAGGGACAAAGCTGAAGAGTTCATATTAGCCTAGTCTGTCCCTTGCTTTTAACAGGTCTCCTTCAAGCACTCCTGACATAACTCACTGGCCCTCGAAGATATGTTCCCCTTTTATCCAGTCACTAAGATGGGATCAGAATGAGGGTATATTTGCTACCATGTGCAATTTCAATTACAACTGAGGGATTTTTAGAAATTATCAAGCTTTTCCTACAGAGTTTTTTTAATATTTATTTTTTGGTTATAAGTGGTCACAATATCTTTATTTTATTTTTATGTGGTGCTAAGGATTGAACCCAGTGCCTCATGCATGCCAGGCAAGCGCTCTACCTCTGAGCCACAACCCCAGTCCCATTTCCTACAGAGTTTTGACAAGATGATTCAGAAATGTTCATTATCACAAACGAAACAATATTTTTTACTAGAATTCAAGCTATTCCATAAGACAGCTTCCAGTATTATTAAAAAAAAAAATCAAAATGGCTATCCCAGAAGCTAGGGAGGCTGAGGCAGGTAAACTCAAGAGACCTTGCCTCCAAATAAAAAACAAAAAGGGGTGGAAATGTGTAGCTCAGTGTGGGAAGCCCTGGATTCAATTCCCAGTACTGCAAAAAAGAAAAGCAAACAAAACAGTCAAATTGAACAGCAGAGATTAGAAAGTTCGAGTTGATGTCTTCTATTACTATCAAAACAAACCAAAGCAATGCTCAACAGAGAATTTCAACTCTAAAATGGAAATCTCCTTCATATACAACCATTTACTGCCTTACTTTCAAATACAGAAATTAAAAGCAAGAAAGTATTATTACTCAATTGTTCTTTTCAGGGTATATAGTTATCTTAACCATACACAGGTGCTACGAGATGGGTCAAGATACATGATATAGAAAAAAATACACGTGAATGAGCTTTATAATAATATTTGTTTAGCTTTTTATCTATATAGTGTGAATAAAGTACTCTGCTGAGCCAACGTGAGCCAGTCCTCCCCAGAATATTTTATATTTACTGTACAGATACCCTCATGTTTTTTAAACACTTGATCATAATAAGCACCCTTTATTCAGATTTGTTATAGCAAGATGAATTTAGTTTGCCTTCAGGAAAAGAATGTGTTGGATTGGCAGAAGTTAACCATAGTGCATGTTCTATTTTTAGTTCTCAATGTAAAAGTCTTGTATGTTTGGGATTTCCAAGACCTTACCCAGGTTCAACAGTGGTTCACTTGAAGACTCATAAAACAAAATATATTCTTGTATTCATAGGTATAATTTATTACAGTAAAAGGACATAAAACAAAATAGGCAAAGGGAAAAGGCACATAAGCAAAGCCCTAAGGGTACCAGTGCAAGCTTTAAGAGTCCCATTGAGTCAGGAAGAATGCACGTAATTCCCTTGCTGTGACCTGAGTGAAACAGGGAAGCACCATAGAGATCCAGTGTCTGTGATTTGTATCAGTGTCCTCTGCCTCGTTACTATCAAGATTCCAGACTCTCCATACAAACATTTTAAGCACAGTGAGCTATTCCTAACAGGGAATGATAGGAATTACCCTAAAATCCAACTTTCCAGGAACCAGCTAAGGGGAACCTTGCAACAAGAACTTTCTATAGATAGCAATCTCAAAATTGCTATGTTAACTCTTTTCTGCACAATTTATAATTCTGTTAATTTTCAATGAATGTTTTTTAATGTGACTTAGCTTAATCTCTGAGACACAGATAAGACCAAATTAAAATCTGCAAAGTAGACTGTAGTGATGCTATATGACATTTAGCAGAGATATATCTAGACAGAAAGAAATTATTGCTGCATATCCTATATTCCTATTTGCCTATCCATTCAAATTTATTTCTCTTTTCACAAATTTAAGAAATAATCTTGGGGCTGAGGGTGTAGTTCAGAGTGCATGTTAATATGTGAGGCCCTGGGTTTGTTCCCCAGCATACACCACACTCACCCACCCACAGTCATTTTCTTTCTTTTTACCATACTTGGAAATGAACCCAGGGGTGCTCTAACACTGAGTTACAACCTCAGCCTTTTTCCAAGACAGGGTCTAAGTTTCTCAGGCTGGCCTTTAACTTACCACTCTCCTATCTGCCTCCCAAGTAGTTGGAATTATAGGCATGTGCCACCATGCAATCAGCAAAATATTCTTTTTTTGCTGCTACAAAATTCAGTATGTCAAATGAAGCTTTGGGAATGATATTTGCATTTAAAAAGAAAAATGGAATACTTTTTATTCCCTTCTATTCATATTTTAAGGAATGCAAAATATTTAAATACACTTGTCTGCTGATCTTCCAACAAGTAACATTGTATTTTTTTTTGGGGGGGGGGGATACTGAGGATAGATCTCTGGGGCATCTGACCACTGAGCCACATCCCCAGCCCTATTTTGTATTTTATTTAGAGGCAGGTCTCATTGAGTTGTTTAGTGCCTCGCTTTTGCTGACGCTGGCTTTGAATTCACAATCCTCCTGTCTCAGTGTCCCCAGCCACTGAGACCATATTTGTTTTTGACAGTTCAGAAATTCTTCTTTCCCTTCTATTTATACACAAATTGCCTGCTATAATACATTTTAGATTACTTTTTACTCTCCAGGCAACTTCCTTGAAATCAAGCCACAGAACAGACTGATCTCTGGAACAGATGATAGTAGATTAAGTTAAAAGCACTCCAGGACTAAGTTAATATGAGCAAAGTTCTTGCCTTCCTAATTACAAGCTCTTCCACATATAGGGATTGACCTTTTTTTAAAAATTTTTAATACAAGGAAATGAAGCTTTCTTTGCAATTTAACAAGTATTTGCTTTCCCACATTTCTTTTTTCTATTTTGCTGCTGTTGTAGTACTGTGAATTGAATCCAGGTACTCTCTATTACTGAGCTACATCCCTAATCCTTTTTATTTTGAGACAAGGCTTCTTTAAATTGCCTAAGCTGGCCTAAACTTGCAATTCTCCTGTCTCACTCAGTCTCCTGAGTCTGCTGAGTTTACAGGTGTGTGCCACCATGCCTTGTTCTTTCCCAAATTTCTGACATGCTTGACAATTTAAAAAACAAATCATGGCTAAGGGTGGTGGGACATAATTATAATCCGAGTAACGCTGAAGACTGAGGCAGGAGGACTGAGGACAATTTGGGCAACTTAGCAAAACTGTCTCAGGGCTCAGTGGTAGAGTGTCTAGCACATGTGAAGTCTGGGTTCAACCCCCAGTACTGTAAATAAAGCAATAAATAAATAGCTTTTCAATCTGAAAATATAACTTTTAAAACTTCAAAACAAATTCCAGATGGTAATAACTGTAAAAGCTACCACCATGCTATCTTATACAATGGATTTTATTAGTCATAAAAAGAAACGAAGTATAAATACATGCTGTGAATATGGAAGAAACTTGTTTATTTTTTTCCTGAAGAATCTTGAAACTACTGAACTGTGTATTTTAAAAGGGTGATTTTTATAGCATTTAAATTGTATCTCAATTTTTAAAACCTGAGGAGGGGAATCAAATGTGAAATACTGTGGAATCCCAATGGAGTCCTCAACAACAAGCATTCTTTAGCTTTCATAAAAGGAAAAATTTTGCCACTAGTCTACAAAGCATCAAATAAAGTATGGGTGTATATCATGATCAATGACTTCACTTCTTTCAAAGCCTGTGAGGTCACTGTGGATCTGTTATTAAGTTCACACAGAGACAACAAAAAGTATAACTGTGTTGCCTCCTTATCTTGTTGTAATAAATTCATGTGACATTTTACAAAAATGGATATTCAAAAGAGGGATCTGGCCAATGATTACAATGCAACAAGAAATGAAAAGTAGTAGCATAAGGAAATGAAATTCAAATGTAAAGTATATAAAATAGCTAACTGTAGGAATGTTGACAGTGCTGCCATTAGAAACTCTAGATATACAGCTGGAAATTTAGCAATAAAAATAAACCAATGAAATAAATAAATAAAAATGCAAATGTATTGACACAAATGAGGAAAGTGGTTGTGATAAAAGGATGAAGATATTCCAGAGGAAATGACAATGGCAAAAACCTCATTAAAGCAATTTTCAGAGATATTTCACAACAATGAAAACACAAAGGAGAAAATGTTGAAAGCTGATCCAAACTTAGGGAGTATGGCAGTTTATCACCACACAGAAAAGACACATATTCTATATCATAAATTATATGATGGAAAGGCAAGCACTGTTTAAGCTATCTTTTTTTTTTTTTTTTAAGTTGTGGATGAACACAATAACTTTATTTTTTATGTGGTGCTAAGGAAGGAACCCAGTGCCTCACAAGTGCAAGGCAAGCATTCTACCACTGAGCCACAACCTCAGCCCCTCAAGCTGTCTTTTTTGAGACAAAGTCTTGCTAAATTGCCCAGGTTAAGTCTTCAAGAACCTCCTGACAAAGCCTCTCAAGGCATGTGCTAACATGCTCAGCATTCAAGCTGTCCTTGATTAGTTTTTTATTTACAAAGAAGTATCCAAAAAAAAAATTTTTTTTTTAAATTTTGGAGATGTGTGCGAGGCAAGTACTCTACCACTGAGATGTATTCCCAGGCCTCACTTTATTTTCAAAAATTACCCTAAAAATAACAAAATAAAAGTAAGAAATAAATAAAAAAGAAAGAAAATATGAGTATATTTATCAGAATTTTACCATATATCAAGTAGCAATCTCAAACTGCAATCTGAAATCTGTACATCATAATACCTGTGATATTCTTTAAAAATCTCCCCAAGACATAGTCAAATCAGTTTCTGGGATGGAGTCAAGGAACCTCTAAATTTATATTTGTTTTCCAGGTGATTTTTTGTGCACATTTAAAATTTAAGGGAAAGATGGGACAATCTGACTACATATAAATGGTAAAACTTGGATATTAAAAATCACCAAAAAAACCTCCCCAAACTGATAAAGAATATTTATTTTAAATATTTTTTTAGTTGTCATTGGACTTTTATTTTATTTATTTATATGTGCTGCTGAAAATTGAACCCAGTGCCTCACACATTCTAGGCAAGAGCTCAACCACTGAGCTACAACCCCAGCCCCAAATATTTAAAATTTAAAAATGACTTTTCTAATCAAAGAATTTGTAGAATCAAGATAAAATGTAAAATGAAACAAAACAATATGCCGACTATTAGAAAACATTCATGTCGCACCCACTCTATGATTCTGATAAATCTGTTTTCTCCATGTATTTTGGTATCATATTTCATTTATTGTACTGAAGTTCTTGTCACCCACTATTTGTTATAAAATAAAAATCTATGTAGTGAAGAATTAGCTTTGCCCAAAGAGAGATCTGGCCTTTGACCCCTATATGTCCAGTTTGATAAAGAATGTCTCTGCCTGGGGACTTTGATTTAAAGGTTTTGGGTAACTTGGTATAATATCTGCTTCTAAAGGAAATGGAAGACAAAAGCAAACAGACCCTCTTGGACTTCTATGCCTCTTTTCCCCTGGGTGACCCTAGTTTGTATTCTTTCCCAATTATGATAATAAACCTCAATTTTTAGTAGAAAGCATTTAGTGAGTTGAATCTTTCCTATGAGTGACTCAACCTAAGAGTGATTTGGGGAATCCACTTGAAATTGGTGCAGAAGTGAGGGCAGTCTCAGGAATGTTCCTTTTAACCTTACAGTTGTCTTACCTCTCAAAGTTGGTAGAAAAGATGAGGACAGTTTTTGGGTTTGGGGGACTACGCTCTCTGACTCTTGCAAAATCTCTTTTTTCTTCGGTGCAGAGCATTGAAGCCAAGTGCTCCAGCACTGAGCTATGCTAACCCCTACAAAATCCTTTTCGATTATAAAAGCAAATCACATAATGAAGAATTTGGAGGGTTTTCTCTGACCACCCCACCAAAGTGTCTCTTAGTTGGACATAGTGGTACATGCCTGTAGTCTCAGTTATTAGGGAAGCTGAGGCAGGAGAACTGCTTGAATCCAGAAACAGGGTTA
Organism: Urocitellus parryii; assembly: GCF_045843805.1. Lineage (NCBI taxonomy): Eukaryota > Metazoa > Chordata > Mammalia > Rodentia > Sciuridae > Urocitellus > Urocitellus parryii. The sequence goes on from NC_135544.1 coordinate 2,507,534, forward strand.
AGATCACTTATCTCCACACACACACACACACAAAAAAGGGTCCTAAAATCAGTAATCTTAAT